>NW_006399755.1:1434664-1487741 GCF_000299155.1 Elephantulus edwardii
CCACAGAAGGGATCAGACTTGCAAGTTCACTGCATGGTGGAAGACCCATAACAAAGCCAGCAACTGCAGCACCTGGTTTCACTGATGTTATGGGTTTGTTAGATGGAGCCTCAGAATCCTTGCCTCCAAGGAGCCACCCGGTTTAACCCTTTCCAGGATGAATCTATTTGTTTCCCTAGCAGTCCATGGTATTCTCAATACTCTTCTCCAGCACCACAGCTCAAAGGCATCAATTCTTCTATCATCCTTGGTCATTGTCCAACTCTCTGATGCATAACAAGAGATTGTGAAGACCATGGCCTGTATCAGACGCACCTTAGTCTCCAAAGAAACACCATTGCTCTTCAGTACTTTGGAGAGGTAGGGTATGTTTATTAAAATCTCCAAGAATCAATTAAAGAGATAAACCCAAACCTCAAGCTCATAGCTCTCAAGTCAGAATCAAGCCGTAGTTGATTCCAGTGGGTTTCCGAGACTATCATGGGAGGAGATCGCCCATCTTTCTAAGGTGGAGCAGCTTGGTGGGTCTGCACTGCCAGAAAGACTGGTCTTTGGGTTAGCAGCACAACTCCCTATGGACTACACAACCAGAATACAGGGTAGAAATACAGAGCTGGAAATAAATAAAAATGGTGCTAAAGCAAGGAGATGCTGAGAGTGCTCCGGAGGAGATGAGATGTCAGCTGATATCTGAATAAAATGGAAGAGTTGAGTGTGGAGAGTGGACTGGGGGAAGGGGAAGCGAGTGCACATGTGTGTGCATGTGTACGTGTGTGTGTGTGTGTATGTGTGCGTGCGTGCACACGTTTGGGGCATAAACTCTAGCAAGGTGACAGTTTGAGCAAAAGTTGAAGGCTCGTGGGCAAAGCAAGAGGCTGTGCTCTCCAGTTCGTCTCCTCTTCCTCTGGCCACTACTACTCTGACTGTCTTCTGAGGCTGCTACATTGCTCCCTGCTCCTGGTCCTGAAAATATCTGTTGTCCAAACTCCTGTCACTGGCCTCTTCTTATCCTTTCTCTGTGCTCCATCCTCCACACCCATGACTTCAGCTTTGCCCAGAGACCTCTCAAACCTTCATTTCTTGTCCGGATCCCATTCTCGAGGGTCCAAATACCTGACAATTAGCATTCACTTTAAGTCCTAAGGATGGAAATAGAATTCATTTCTATACACAGCTGGTCTCCCCTCCTAAACAGTCTATGCCCTTAAACACACAAGTCTTCTGTATCTCCTCAGTCTCAGCCCTGGGGCTTTTTCCTCTATTCCATCATTTCTTTTCTCTCTGTTTCTACTGCTTCCACCTGGGAGGTTTCACATTCTAGGCCATCAGTAATTATTAATGTATTATTGTTGTTGTTATGTTGTTGTGGTGGTGTTGTTGTTAAGTGTCACAGAGTCGAAGATGACCCATAGCAACCCTATGAATAAAAGTCTTGAACACAAAACCTTTCATTTTTTTCTCCAAGTTCATAGAGTTTCTGGAGGCAAGCTTTGGAAGTAAATGTCACTCCTGCTTCCAAGCCTATTTTATTCGGGATAGGGTATTATCATTATGCTACAATTATTAAGAACCTTTCTAATTGATTGTTGTCTCTCTTCCCAACCTCTTCTTCCTCCACTGCCTCACAGGTTCTGCTTCTTCTTTATGAACCAAATGACTGTACTACCAACAGCATAACTCCTTACCCCTAAGACACCAGAGCTCCCTCCTCTTCCAATAGCAATATTAATAACATTAAAAAGAACTAATACTTAATCCATACTTACAACATGTCAATTATTACTCTAAACCCTTTCTATACATTCTTTTAAGCCACATAGCTATTCTTTAAATAGATAACATCATTCCATCAGTTTATGCATGGGGAAGACGAGACACTAGCACTTTGGGTGAAATCAGCACAAGAACTGAATCTTCAGAATGTATGCTCTTGGGCTATGTTTCACTCATATCACATCCTACCCAGTAGGGCCACTACATGAATACTGTGGTGTAGTTGGATCCTTGCCTGAAGGCTCCTGGCAAGAATGAACCAAGCATAGGCCTGTGACTTCAGAGGAAGAGTGTCTTCTGCAACGTCACACAGAGCCACCACAGAGGCAGCCCTGTGATATAAGGCAAGTCTTGCTGATGTATGTCCAAATAGGAATTGCATTTCTTTTTTATTAATAAAAAAAAAATCTCCATGTGTTTCTGGTTTTTTTAGATGTCTGAAATTTCTATAACCTTGCTCTGTAGATAGTGTAGAGCAAGGCCTCAAACCGTTTCAAAACTGATCTTGCAAAGTCCTGTAGGAATGCACAAGGCCACTCCAGACCTGAGCACGCTGGAGGCTTGCAAGGAATTGCATTTCTATAAAGCAGTAGCCATCAATTTATTCCCTCGTTCAATAAGTATCAATGATAGACTGCCACTGCCAGGTACTAACATCCTAGGGAGTGAGCATTAACTAGCATATAAACATAAGTATCATTTATTTGATGCTTCCTATCACAAAGAGGGAGGAACATGCTACAGGTGTCTCACAATACGTCCTCCTTTGGTGATCAAGTGGGCTTGGCGAAGACAATGACACAAGGCAAAAGACAGAGGAAGAAGCTTAGACATCATCTGCTACTTCTGCCTCTAGGTCACAGGTGGTGAACAGAGACCAGAGGATTGGAAATAGAGACCACACTTCCTTCCCTTCAGGGTGCAAAATTTTCTTACTGTCAAGTCTGCCTCTAAAAGGTTATCTTAGTGTACTGTGAATAAAGCATGCGTCCGCTAGCCAAAAGATCAGCAGTTCAAAGCCACTAGCCACTCTTTACAGAAGAAAAATATATCCCTAAATATTTGACCTGCAGGAAGTTATCAGAACAGAGCAAGGAAACACTGCATGGTTCAAGATCAGGAAAGATGTATCAGGGATTCATCCTATTTCTATACCTTATCATTTCTATTCAGAACAATCATCCAGGAGGCTGGACTTTAATGAGGAAGAATGTGGCACTGAGATCAACCAACACTATGCAGATGACACAACCTCGCTTGCTGAAACTGCGGACGACCTGAGGTATTTGCTGCAGAAGGTCAAGGACTGCCTCCTTCAAAATGGATTAAAGCTCAACATCAAGAAAACAAAGATTCTCACCTCTGGGCTGATTGGCAACATCAAAATAGAGAAAAGATTGAGATTATTAACAATTTCCGCTTGCTTGACTCTACAATCAACACTCTTGGTACCAGCAACTAGAAAATCAAAATATGAATTCCATTGGGAAAATATGCTGTCAGGAACCTCTCAGCGTACTGAATAGCAATGAAGTCATTCTAGAGACGAAGGTGCATCTGATTCAGGCCATGGTCTTTCCAATTACTTGCTACGCATCAGAGAGCAGGACAATAACTAAGGATGACTGAAGAAGAATCAATGTCTTTGAATGGTGGTGTGAATAAGGGTATGGAACATACCATGGACTGCTAATAGTACAAACAGGTCTCTCCTGGAGAGAGTGAATACACGCTGCTCCTTGGAGGCAAGGATCTTGGTGTGTGAAGCTCTGTCTCACATACTTTGGGCCTATTGCCATGAGGGACCAGTCCTTGGAGAAGGACATCATGCTTGGAAGGGTGGAGGGACAGTATAGGAGAGTAAGACCCCGGAAGAGCTAGAATGACTCATGGCTGGCGAAATAGGGTTGGTGTATCAGAGACAATGAAACTGCTTCAAGATAGAGCAGGGTTCAGAGCTGTTGTACATAGGATTGCTTTGAGTTGCAAGGGACTTGAGGGCACATAACAACAAAGATTTACAGCCTCAGAAATCCATTGGGTAGTTCTACTCTGTTTACAGGGTCATTATGAATTAGAATTGACTCCATGGCAGAGAGTAAGATCTGTTTCTTATGACAATATAAGTAAGTCGACTTCAGAGAAAAAGAGTTGGCCATTACTTTAAACAAGAGAATGAAAAGACACGAGGGAAACATCAGTAAATCCAGGATATGGAGAGAATTCTGAACGTCAGAGGAATGGAAAGGTAAGTCAAGAAAAAGGATTGGTGTGTAGCAGTAGAAAAAAACAGAGCTGATAAACAGCCTTTGAAGTCTTGGGTTATTTATTTATTTGCTTCCAGTACTTGTGCAGTTGTTAATGCCAGTGAAAATCCCTCAGTGTCCCACTTCATATGTGTGGTGCATTATATACCCATCTGGCAGCAAGACTGACACCTCCCCTGACAACCGCACTCTGAAGCTTCAAACACACTTCCATGTTTGTGCCCCAACAAGAGCAACACAAAAAGGAAACAGAAGAAAGAACACCCTGGAGTTTTTGACACTGAATATCTGGCAGGACTGCTAGTCAACAATGTCTTGTATGCAACAGGCATTCAACAAACATATGAGGAAGTAAACTTGGGTCAGGCCCAAAGGCTGGGCTCACAGAGCCACTCTGTGAAGCAAAAAGGACAGAGGAAGCCAGAGAGGCCTCTGCCCGGGGAACTGTGAGGCTGTAGTCTGAGGTCCCCTTTGCGGAGATGAGGATAATTTGTTCTGGGGATTTTTTTCACATTCCCCCTGTTTAAACAAACCCTGGTGAAAAGAACTCCTGCTCTGATTGTCCATGGAAAGGTTCCCTGGAATGTTGGAACGGGTCTCTGGAATGTATAGATTTAACGAGCCAATTTAGAAATTAAAGGAGATGAAAAGAGAGCATTATGGTTGTATTACACACAGAATCACTACCTGAGTGGAGAGGAAGGGAGGGCGGCCAGAGAAAGGACCTCAGCGCTCGCCTGGAGTGGACCTAGCACTTTCCAGACCTGTGACCTTGATTGATGTGCAACTGCAGGGTTGGAAGGGTCCAGAAAGACCACCCAAAGTCTTACTGAGGGAAAGACACAATCTTTGATAACTGTTCTGAAATGGTGAAAAAGATCATCTCCAAACTTACTCCTGAGAAGAGCCCTACTCACTCTGCGTGTTTTGGGTGCCATGTTCTGAAATAATTTCCCTACAAAACAAACCACATTCCTACCCCAAATGGTTTCTGCAAAATGCCAGTCCAGGTTTTCTACTAAGAAAAGATAATAGGGTTGGTGTTATGGATATTGATAAATTCTGAGAGCCAAAGCTTGAAATTAGAGTTAACTTTGTAGTTTTACTTCCAATAAATATAATATTCCTTTAGTCTTCCTTTTTCTTTTCTTTTTAATATTGAATAGCCTTGGAATTTCCACTATTAGCTTCTTTACATAGCTTGGGAGTTTGCAATCCAGGTCACTCAATCGAGCACCTTCCTCTTGCAGGTGAGGTAACAGAAGCTCAAGGAGGGGAGACAAGGCATCCATCACCCAGTGGATAGATCAGTAAGGCTTTGTGTGCCCAGCCCATAGCACTGGCACATAACACCGCGGAGGTCATTTCTCCAGAGCCCAAGGAAGCTGGTGGCTAACCACACCCGTCAGAACCCCTCTCCTTCATTCAGGGCACTGAGCCATCTGACTGTGTCTTCAAAGAAAAATACTTTTTTTTCCCTTCTTTTCTTCAGTGTTACATTCAAGGACTTTAAGCACTGTGAATGGTTCTTCCTCAATGGCTTTGATTTTTCTTCCAGGACTTGATCAAATAAATTCAATTCAAGCATCAAGCCAAAGTTGCTGTTTCATCTCAAAGTCCCCGAGAAAAAGGGCATGTCCCCTGTCAGATGGGAAAATGGAAGTTTTAATGAGAGTTAAAGTATGACTCTTCTGGGAAGTTGGGGGCTGCATTTCTGTATTACAAAGCAATGGCAGAAGTTCAAGATCAAGGTAGAGAGCCTGTCTGGGAATTAAGAATCTTCCAGAAAATTCCCCTTTGGGACCAGACAGTCTGATGAATGTCTATGAGGAAGTGTGCAGGGGGAAGGAAGGCAAGTCATGTTCCTTGGCTTGCCTCTGGTAATATGACTTCTTTCTCAACACACCCAACATTGCAGGCCCCACTTGTGCCTGCAATAAGGATGGGTGCCCAACTGGCTCTAGACCTGCTTCCTCCTAAACCAAGAAAGAAACTGACCTCAAAGAGTCTGTTTCTGCAAGATCTCTGGCAAGGTAGTCAATGATCAAATGTGACGTCACACCCATCTTCCAGCTTCAATACATGAAGAAATGAGGTTACAACTTCCTTCCTGACACACAGGACCAGGGGATGCCTTGAGTAAGTGAAAAAGTCCTCCCACCTCTAACTTCTGAGGATTCTAGATCAGGAAGAGCTGAGGGTCAATGTTTTAGAAACTTGGAACTGCATTTGTGCCATGAAGAAGAGAGAAGAGCAAGAATCCACATGTCTGTCCTTCCCCCACCCCCACCAAGAAGGATCTTTTTGCATGCAGACACCCTTCACCATTTATAAAGGGAGGAAAGAACCCAAACAAACAGCCAAGGCCACAGCAGCATCATGGCCATGTGAAATGATAAATGTCACTGGAAACACTAGGCGCTGTTTACAAAGAGGCCGATTAAATCCTTGTGAGTCTCAGGATGGGAACAAGGATTAGAGTCTCACGTGGTGACTGGGGTATAATCAGTGGGGAGGTGGCAGAGCTGCGTGTTGTGACATCTAGAGTCATCAGGGCCAAGTGGCTGTGGCCAGCCATGGAAACCCAGGCAGCCACTGCAGCACCGACACACAGCCCAGAGCCTTCATACACACCTCCTGGAAGGCAGCCTCACTGTGGTTGTCAGTGTTTATGGCCATCCAGCTTGGTTCTTGACTTGCCAGACTGTCATATGATACCAGAGGTAATGTCACCCATTTCTGGTAGTGCAAGTTGAAGGCCTTGTCTAAGGAGCACTGAACTTTCCTTGCAAATGACAAACTGAGGCACTCAACAGACCAGCTGATGAGCAATAGTGCAGGCTCGTGGGGCCACTGCTGAGACCTGCATTATCTGCAGTGGACAAGCATATTTATATCAGAATAGCACCTTCTTCACTTAATCCCACAAAAAAAGGGGATTTTAAAACACAATCAGGTCAACACTCCCATAGTTTGGGAGATATCAATTCTACTTTAGGAAGTTGAGAGAAATTTTTAGATTACAATCGTATCAATCACTTGAGGGACATTTAGGTGCCCTCCATCATGTGCTCACATGAGTGCTCCCTGACCTCTGCCCGAGGAGTTCCTGTGACAAAAACTTCTGGTCTTCTGTGACCATCCATTCCACTACTGGACTTCTCCACCAGCAATTTTCCCCCCTTACACTGAGATAAAATCAGTCTCCTCAAAGCTTTTATCCATTCATCAAGGCAATAAAGAACATGTTGGCCCCTGTGCTTGGGGAAAGGCCTTCAGAAACTAAATACTCCTGCAATGGATCCTAAACATATGTTAACAGACAAGGATGAACACATACTTATACCCGCACATACACAGTCATACTTCACTTATCCTGAGGTTCTATGTGATTTCCTATATACAGAATACAGGCCTAAACAATAGAATCAACACACTCACATGTATGTACCTGACTCTGAGCAGAAAGAATATCTCAGCAGCTTAATCAGAAATGAATGAGTTTGAAAAAAAAAGAAATGAATGAGTTTGGTTGTAGAATCTCTTTTAATAATTCTGATTCTTAAGCTTTCCAGCTCACACTAGATTACAAGCAGCCAGTAAGTTTTCAAGGATTTCAGCTTCCAAAAAAAAGTAAAAATTTTAGCCTGACTCCCGTGGGGAAGAGAGAGAAATTATTATAAAAACACCCAGGAAATACAGACAACCAGCACACAATCACTACCACATACTTCTTCACATTATGTCCAGGGCACCTACAGATGACTCAAAACCACAGAAGTTTCCATTACTAGTGAGTCAATTTCAACTCAAAACAACCCAACAACACAGAGCCAAACTGCCCCAGTGGGCTTCTGAGACCATAAATCTTTACATAAGAAGGATGCGATATATTTCTCCTGCAGAATCACTGGTGCATTAGAACAAATGACCTTTCAGTTAGCAGACAAACACTTAAGCCACTTGTCAGGGTCCTCGGAAGCACCCTGAAGGTGAAGGATTGATATAAAAGTTTGGTATTATGCATAACAAACATATCTTAAAAGCTTTTCATCCAAAGTGGTTTATCAGTTAACATGATTCCTAAGGGCTATGATTTAAATATCTAGAGAATTAATTTTTATAGAGGAGCTCATCCTATACTGACATTGCATGTATTATTGATCTCACAGTATACAATCTGATTTTCAAACAAAAGTTGGTGGTGATTCTAATGCAGGGTTCAGTGATGGAAATAAAGAAGGCATCTTCCTCATTGGCTGATTCCCATAGTAACTGAAAATAGAGAAAAACTGCTTACTAGAGGCACTTACATCACCTGCTTTCACAGAGAAGAGAACTGCTAAAATTGTTGTTGTTATTGTTAGGTACGTTTGTGTACAACTCACAGCAACTTACCAACAACAGATGTGAGCCCTATCCTATCACGTGCCATCTTCACGATCTCTGACATACTTGGAAACGCTGATGGCATAGTGGTAAGAAGCTGTGCTGCAGTCCCCAAGGTAGTGGTTTAAATCCACTAGCTGCTCTGCAGAACAAAGATGGGCAATCTCCTCTCATGCCATTTATTGCCTCTGAAAACCCCTCTGAAGTATCAGCAGTGAGTTGGTTCTGGTTGGACAGCACACAACAAGAAGAAAGCTGAAATTAGCACAGTAATATATACAATTCAAAACAAATACATCCCTAACTTGTGATAAAAGCATGCACATTTACTCATGCCTTTTTACTAAATTTTTTTCTCTATTCTAATTTTCTCAGCAAATGCTTTTCTCAGAAAGCTCAAAAAGGTAAATTGCAGACTGTCCCTATGACAGTGATTGGGATTTTACTCTTTACACAGTCTACGTGCCCGACTCTCTACGTTAGTCATTATAAGGCCAGGACGTTGAGCTTGAGTGACAATAAAAGGAAAGCAACTCTTAGTTGCCTGAGCAGATGGAAGAAATACAGAAGACATAAAAAAAATGCTAATGTTGTTGTTGTTGCTGTTAGATGTTCCTGAACAACTCTGGCTCATAGCAACACTATATGTAATAGCATAGAACTGTCCAATCCCTTGTCATCCTCACAGTATCTCTCTCTTCCAAAGCCCACTGTTACAATCATTATGTAAATTCACATTCTGAAAAGGCTCCATCTTTGTTTGCTGACCCTATACTTTACCAAGCATGATGTCCTCTTGGGATTGACTCCCTTGACAATTTGCCCAAAGTGTGTACGACAATACCTTATCATCCTTGCATCTAAGGAGAATTCTGAGATGAATTTGTTCTTTTGTAAATCCATAATGGGTTCAAAGTTTTTTACTAACATAAGTCTCAGTCTTCCTTATTTATTGTCCAATATTCACAAGCAAGTGAGGTGATTGAAAAATAACAAGGCTTGGGCCAGGCACACAAGTCATCTTAGTGCTAACCTGGGTGTCCTTACTTTTCAGCACCTTAAGGAGTTGCTTTGCAGCAGTTTTGCCCTAGTGCAAGTCTTTTTATTTCTTCATGGCTGCTTCCAAGAACAATGATTATGGATCAAAATAAAATTAAATTCTTGACAGTTTCAACATTATCTCTATTTCATGATGTTGTGTCGCTGTCTGTTTGCCAGCAACTTAACAGTGACACCCTGATGGGGGTAAGCAGGACGGAGATACACCACTCCCAGAGAGGATCAGAGAGTCAATTCAGCTCAATTTTCTTGGAATCAGCAGTGCACTTATAAACGGGAAGACAGTATAGGGTGGGCTTACAGACGTGGGATGTGCAGATTGGATAGGAGAACCTCGGCCTCATGTGGACCACTCCCAGCTCAACAGACCCTGCAGCCGTCTTCCCAGGTGGCAAGCTTTCTCAAGTGGCCACAGCCAAACACAGGGGAGCTTTCTCTACCATAGGAAAGGCCCATGGGAGGCTTGCACTTATCTGGAGCTTTGGTAATGTACCCCGGACAAAGGCCCTCCTTTCCTCTCCAACAATCCGCAACAATGTTGCTTATTGGTCTAGTTGTGGGGATTTTTGCTTTCTTAAAGTTGAGATGTAGTTGACACTGAAAATCAGTCTTTGAAATTCATCAATAAGTGTTTCACGTCTTCTTTGTTCTCTGATGATGCTCCTTGTGTCAGTCAATATTTTGTCCATTGAATCCTTCAGTATTGCAGCTCTGAACATGTTTACCAGCCTGAGGCAAGTTTTTTTCAGCTTCAGAAAAGGAATACATTTCTTTTTCTTTTGGTTTTCTAACTCCAGGTCTTTGCATATTTCATTACAATTCTTTGCTTCTTTGGGCTACCCTTTGAAGTCTTCTTTTAGTTCTTTTACATTATCATACTTCCATTTCCTTAAGCATCTCTGCACAAGTGTCAGGGTATGTTCTGACATTTATTTGGGTCTTTTTTCTTTCTTCTGTGTCTTTTTAATGTTCTTTTGTTTTCATGATGTGTAATATCCTTAATGTCATCTCACAACTCATTTGTTATTTTGTCATCAGTGTTCAAGAAATCAGTTCTATTCTTGAGATGGTCTCTAAACTCAAGGTTATATTTTTATGTAGGTGGACTTGTTTTCATTTTTCTCACATTCAACTTTAATTTGTTTATGAGCAATTAAAGGTCTGGTCTGTTTCATAGTTAGCCCTGCTTTATTCTGACTGATAAAATTAAGGCTTTTCATCATCTCTTTCCACAGATTTGATTCCAATAAATTCTACAGAGAGAGAGAGAGAGAGAGAGAGCACACACTTTTTAAAAAAGCTATTTGCAATCAGTAGTTCACTGGCTATACAAAGTGCTGTCATCACAGCAGCACATAAGCCATCACAGGTTTGTTGGTTTGCTGTACTGGCTTCTGTGATTCTGGAATCTATGCCACCAATATTTCAAATAGCAACAGTGCCACACATGATAGACAGGTTTTATCAGAGCTTACAGATTAAGAAAGGCTAGGAAGCAGGCCTGGGCATCCACTTTTGAAATAACAGACCACAAAAAAACCTTGTGAATAGCACCATAACATTGTCTGATATGGTGTTGAAGATGAGTCACTGAGGCAAAAGGTATAAAAAATAGGACTGGAAAAGAGCTGCTTCCTCAGAGTAGAGACTATCATACTGATGTAGATGAAGCAAAGGTTTCAACTGGTGAAAGGCCTCCATTTGCTGATACAGTATGACTCAAAATGAAGAGAAACGGCTACAAACATAATACTAATCAAAACATAGAATTTACAAAGTAGGTACATGTTTCTCAGAATATAGGATAATTAGAAGTTGTTAAAAATAGAATACATAAAGATCTTAAGTTCCAGGCATTAGTGAGCTTAAATGCACTAGTACTGACCATTTTGAGTCAGACAATCATATAGTCTATTATATCATGAATGATGTCACATTTACTGGGAAAAAGAACATTTCAAGATCTATCCTGAAGTATAATGCTTCCAGTAACTGGGTAATACCCATAAACATACGAGGAAAACCTATTAAAATCCCTATTATTCAAATCTACATACCAAACAATATCCCAATGACTGCCAAAAGAATGAAAAGATATGTCATGGAGATGGTGCATCCAGAGTGCTCCTTGGAGGCAAAGATGGTAAAGCTTCATCTCACATACTTTGGGCATGTTGCTAGTAAATAAAGGCTGTTCCCTGGAGAGAGACATCATGCTTGGGAAGACTGAAGGAAAGTGAAAGATAGGAAGACCCTAAATTAAGTGGACTAACAAAACTGAATTGAAACAGATGAGGGAGAGAACAGTTTAAAAGCGGTATATGATAGGGTATTATGATTATCACAGGAATTCAGAATTAAGGTTGCATATTGGAGGGCATTTGGGATTGGGGGGGGGGTGTATACCAACCAAGAAGTTTACCTTTTGATTTTCAAAGAGAGGAGTGAACTGGTGGGCGGGGGGAAGGGGTCGAGAAAGAAGTGCAACAATGAATGAATGAAAATCCCAAATCTCTGTAAATGTTCATTAAAACTAGTAAAATAAAATTTAAAAAATCACAATTAAAATAATTTCTTTAAAAACACCAAAAACAAACAAATAAACAAACAAAAATATAGCAATGGGCTCCAGTGTGTCAGAGATTGTGAGGATGGCACAGGATAGGTCAGTGTTCTTATCTGTTGTTCATAGGGTTGCTATCAGTCATACTTGACTTGATGGCACCTAACAACAACATACTAACCATTAAACCCAAAGATGAGGAAATTGAGGACTTCTACCAACCTTTGCTGAACAATATCACATGTAAGCAAAATCCTGCTAAAGATTATCCAAAAACAACTGGAACAGTACATTGACAGATAACTGCCAGAAATACAAGCTGGGTTTAGAAGAGGCCCTGGCAAAAGGTACATCACAGCCAATGTCAGATGGATCCAGGCTGAAAATAGAGCATACCAGAGGAAGGTCCGTGTTTCATCGCCTCTGGAAAGACATTTGACTGTGTGGATCACAACAAATTGTGGTTAATCTTGAGAAGAATGAAAATCCCAGAACACTTGATTGTGCTTATGTGAAACCTATAATTATACCAGGAGGCAGTCGTCAGAATAGAGCAAAGAGCAAGGAAACACTGTATGGTTCAAAATCAGGAAAAGAGTGTGTCAGGGATTTATCTTGTCTCCATACCTTTTCAGTCTATACAGAATAGATCATTTGGGAAACTGGATTTGATAGAGGGAATATAGTATAAGGATTGAAGAAAGACTCATCAACCACCTGCATTATGTAGATGACACAACCTTGCTTGCCAGAACTGAGGCATTTGCTGCAGAAGATCAAGGACTGCAGGCTTCTATGGATTGGAGATTAACATCAAGAAAACAAAGATTCTCACCACTGTGCCACATAGCAGCACCATGATAAACGGAGATGAGTTTGAGATGGTTAACATTTTCAGCTTGTTTGGTTCCACAATCAATGCTCTTGGCACCAACAGTCAGAAAATCAAAAGACAAACTGCACTAAAAAAAAAATCTGCTGTCAGGGACTTTTCCCGAGTTTTGAAGAACAACAATGTCAGTCTAGAGACTAAGGTGTGCCTGATCCAGGCCATGGTCTTTGCAATTATTTGCTATGCATCAGAGAACTGGACAATGAATAAAGATGACAGATGAAAAGCCTGTGTTGTGGTTCCTGGAGAAGAATACTGAACATACCATGGATTGCCAAGAGAACAAACAGGTCTGTTTGTTTCTGGTGAAACCAAGTTGCACTTTGGAGGAAAAGATTCTGAAGCTCCATCTCACATACTCTGAGCATGTTACCAAGAGCGGCCAGTCCTTGGAGGAGGATATCATGCTTGGAAATGTGGAGGGACAGAGCAGGAGAGGAAGATTTTGGATAAGATGGATTGAGAGAGTGACTGAGATAATAGGGGCAAGTGTGTCAGAGATAGTGAGACTGGCTCAGGATAGGACAGAGTTCAAAGTATTATACATAGGGTTGCTATGAGTAGCAGGCAACTGGAGAACACATAACTTTTGTAGTCTGAAATTGATCAACCATGCTATCAAGATGTATTAATAATACATTATCATTGTAGTGCAATATTAGAAACAAAGCGACATTGATAGTTGGAAAATAAGTAGTAACAGAAACAAGGAAGATCACATGAAAGACTTTTGTATAAGCAATAACTCATCCATTGCTTTACAATGGTTAATACGAGATGTGTACATACACACACATAGTCTAAGACACACACCTTTAGAATCGTTTTCATTGTTCAGTATATATGAGCACTAGGAATAGACGCACCTCTGATTATGTGACTATTTCTGAGGGAAGGAGAGGAGAGGACACTTCAGATTCTCCTTATTCTACTCTTCTCTTGTTTTTATAGTATACATCATCTTCCAGCTTGCTACTTTATTGACTTAATATGTTTATCACTTGCTATCTGTCTGTCTATCACCACTAGAATGTATGCTGTGTATACAGGTGCCCTAACATTATTTTGTTTTGGAGCAAGTTTTAAACTTGTTTTGGAACTTGATTCCTGTCTGCTAAAATCTCATTGGATGAAATAAGTCACATGACAAGACTTTACCTAAAGGGCAAGGAAGTACATTTTGCCCACCATAAACCAAAGCAAGAGATATAGTCAAACTCTACATCAAGGGCCACTGAAGAAAGGAGAAGCTATGGTAATCTAATCTAGCACACTTCTTGTGAGGTGCCACCAAGATGAGTATGACCCATAGAACCCTATGTACAACAGATCTGAATCCTGTCCTGTCCTGTGCCATCCTCACACTTCCTGACACACTACAGCCCACTGCAGCAGTCACTGTGTCAATCTACCTGGTTGAGGGTCTTTCTCTCCTTCACTGACCCTCTGCCTTTCCCAACATCATGTCCTTCTCCAAGGAATAGCTCCTCTCAGTAACATGCTCAAGTATATGAGGCAAAGCCTTATTATCGTTGCCTCCAAAGAACACTCTGGCTGCACTTTCTCAAAGACTTATTTCCTTGTTCTTTTGGCAGTCCATGGGATGTTCAGAGCTCTCAACACCACACCTGAAAGACATCAATTCTTCTGCTGTCATCCTTATTCACTGTCCATCTCTCAGATGCATAGCAAGTGACCAGAAAGACCATGGCCTGAATCAGACACAACTTAGTGCTCAAAGTGACATGGTTACTACTCAATAATTTGAAGAGGTCCCTGACTGCTAACTTTCCCAGTGAAATCTGTCTTCTGACTTCCTTTATTGCTGGTACCAAGGGTGTTGACTATGGATCTAAGTAAGACGAAGTTGTTGACAGTTTGAATCTTTTCTCAATCAATCATGATTTTCTGTATAGGTCCAGAGGTAAGAATTTTTGTTTTCTTAACATTGAAATGCAACATATTTTATCTACTAAACGTACATCTAACATACTATATCTACTAAAATTGAGCAGAGAGTAAAAGAAAATAAACTTTGGAAATGGAAGACCTGGATTTGCATCTTGGCTATGCATTTATTTTCTGAGAAATTGAGACATTGTATACATCCAAAATATACCATGAATTCAGGATATATATTTACTGAGATCCCATTATAAGAAATATCATACCAATCTCTTAGTCATAATGATGAACAAAGCAGACATGCTCTGCTCTCCTGGTGATATATACCCAGTACTTGCCCATTTAAGCATCAGTTCTCTTGTCTCCTATGTGAGGAGAAGCAGTCTCTCAAGCATGAGAAAATCCCTGGGAAGTTGAGCCTGGAGTGTTACAATGACTACAACAAGTTACATTCTTCCAGGATGTCTTACCTAGTGAACCCTGCTGCAGGTGACATCTCATCAATTTTAAAACAATGAATCACAAAGTATTTAAAAGTGAGAAGTCCCTGGGTGAGGCAAATGGTTTGGTGCTCCACTACTAACCTGAAAGTTGTTGGTTCAAACCAACCAGAGGCACCTTGGAAGACAAAGCTGGTGATCTGTTTCCAAAAGGTCACCAAACACCCACTGCTGTTTGAATCCATTCTGACCCATAATGGTCCTCCATCTAGCTTTCAAAGCTATAAGTCTTTGTGGAAGGAGACTGTCCGTATTTCTGCCACTGAGCTTCTGGTGGATTGAAGCTACCAGGTAACCTTGAGGCTACAGCACTCCAACATGTTATGAACTCTGCCACCTCAGCCTTGAAAATCCTAAGTTGCAATTTTACTTTGTACACAGGATTGTAGTTGGAATTGACTCAGTACCACCTACCAACAATCAGTTTAAAGAACAGTATCGAAGAAAGGCACCAGTTTGCCCATTCAATCAAGTATTTATTGAAGGCAGCCCTGTGTCTGCTCCGTAGACACTCATGTTCTAGCACGGAGAGAGAAATGTGTTCCTCCTGCATTCTTTGACAACCCCCGTATCCAAGCTGTGTCCACACTGGGTGCTCGTCCACACCGCTGACCAACACTCCGGAAACTCCTCAATTGCTTTTCTCACTCTTTCCTGGAAACAGTCTCAAACACTGAGGTTTCCATCAAAGGTTTCCAATTCACCCGGAAAGAAAAATGCAGTTAATCAAAGCAGTCTGCGCTTTTCTTTCCATTCCCACCACCTCCTTACCCCCACCACAGAGTGAAACCTCCCTAAGTGATTAAATGCTATAATAAGGATTTGGCATATTTACCTTATCAGAGATTGTGCTTTTGTGGTCACAAACAGATTAAAGAGCCAAAGGTGAGATGGCCTTTCAACAAAACCTCAAGATTTTTTAAAAAAAAAGAAAGAAAGAAAAAAAAATGCCCCACTCCCTTTCAGTCAAGAAGCTGTAATCATGCACTGACACGGAGAGCATGTAACATACCTGGGCTTTTCCAGCCAAAGTAAGGCTAATTAAGTATTTATACAATTATTGTTATTATTAGCAGTATCATTATTAGAATCTATTAAGAACTGACCAGAAATTCCAAAGTCTTTCTTCCGGATGTGGTTTCTCCAGTTTTCTAGTATGCTGGTTGGATTCATTAGTGGTTACCCACTGCCCAGAGAGTAGATAGCAAATCTTGATGCTGGTGCTGACAATCCTCTAGGCAGCAAGATCATCTTTTCTCATCATTCACTCATTCAGCTAGTATTTTTTGAGCACCTATGCTGATCAACGAGACAAAATTTTACTTTCTATGTTAGGGACCAAACTATGTCCCCCTAAAAAAAAACCAGATGTTGGAATCTTAACCCCTCCATCTAAAGATGTAATCTCATTTGAGATTAGGCACTACTTTGCTTTCTTAATGAAGTCAAATCAGTGTAGGGTGTGTTTTAAGCCTAATCACTGCTGTGT
Source organism: Elephantulus edwardii (assembly GCF_000299155.1). Classification (NCBI taxonomy): domain Eukaryota; kingdom Metazoa; phylum Chordata; class Mammalia; order Macroscelidea; family Macroscelididae; genus Elephantulus; species Elephantulus edwardii. Next base: position 1,451,502 of record NW_006399755.1, read on the forward strand.
TGCAGCACAGAGACAAATTAAGCACAAAGTCAAGCAGTCAAGAGTGCAGTTAAAAAAAAAAAAAAAGAGTGCAGTAAAGATAGATGCAGAATGGAGATCACCAAGGAATGCCAAGAGCACAAGAGACTTTGAGACAAGGATCTTTCTCCAGAGCTGACAGATACAGAGCCTGTCCCTAGAGCTAAGGCTCGCTGTTTATTAGAATTCTAATCTTCACCCTGAAACCCACAGCGTCCCTTTTCAGCAGGAAGTAGCTAAGAGAATACGCCGTCCCCTTTTCCTTATGACCCAGGGTGAAGTCTCTCTCAGGGAGGAGTGATAGGGAATGGCAAAGGATACACTGACAAAGAAGATTAATCAGAACTGGCTTTGACAAGCACAGTGGCATTTGGACAAGAACAAACTGGGAGGAGGGTAGAGAGAATAGTGCAACAATGAATGAGTGGAAGCCCAAAATCTCTGTAAATGTTTATGAAAATTAATAAAATATAATTATAGAAAAGAAAAAAAAAAGAATTCTAACCTTCTGAACTGGTGGTGGTGGCGGTGTATACTGTCAAGGAGGACTCGACCCACAGCTGACCCTCCAAGGGTTTTTAGAGGCAGTAAATTGCACTGAAGGAGACTGTCCTACAGAGCAGCTAGTTAGTGGATTCTAACAGCTCACCTTGCATTTGCAGTGCAATTCCTTTACCATTAAGCTACTAGGGCTCCCTCTTAAACTTTAAGAAAATCCATTTCTGTCCTTTAAAATCACCCACTTATGGTATGGCTATTACAAAATCACTAGACAACCAAGATATTCTCCAACCCATTTTCCCTTTTACTGTTTAATGGAAATCCTGGCCACGTGGCCCAGTCTCACAATGTCCTTCAAATTTATAGCTTCACTTCCATTTCCTCCATCTGGACAGGTTCCCTGGTGTCTCCTGTTTTCTAAGGACACATGTATTCTTTCCCTCCTGTGGCTACCGGTATGTATGTAGTTGTACACTCTTTGCTGGCTATGCTACCCACATTCTTCTAAGTTCCTTTGTCACATTTGTATCTTACCTATCCATCTAGACAGGAACCATGGTCCCTGCCTAAGCATTACACAATGTTATTGTTATGTACCATCAAGCTGCCTGCGACCCATAGCGACCTTGTGTATAGCAGCCCTGAAGCCTACTGTCCCGAGTCAGTCTCACTAATTCCGACATGCCAACCCCCATTCACTTTCCTGTTGAGGTCATTTCACATGGACAAATGAATTCACAGCCAGGACAGGAAAAAAAGTCTCTCATGGGACAGACACAGGTAGAAATAATGAGGGGTCCCACTGAAAGGCGGGCACAGTGCAATCCAAGCCCACCAGGGGGCAGCCCCAGCAGCAAGGTCCCTCTGTCTGGCAACTTGGATTGCTCTTCATGTCTGAGATGGCCTGCCCGCTCCTTTCACGTTGCTATCTCACACTTCAATAGTAGACCTACTGGGGAGGAAAGTGGCTTCTAAATTGGAGGATATGAAAATGGACCAATAAACAGTATGCTGTTCTAATCCTCCCAAGTGTGTGATGCTACAAAAAGGCACTGTTGACAGGGTCATTAATGAACCATACAGTATTTATACTTTTCTCTTCTATATACACTTGCTCTGCCCAGGCTTTTCTAATTTTGTCAATGGCACCATCATCAATCAAAATGTATACGCATCAAACCGAGGAGCTCTCCAATTTTTTTTTTTGTCTTTCCATAATTAACCTATCAGATATATGGTTAGTTGTGTTTCCTTTGGAGCTAACAAAAAAAAAGACAAACTCTCCCTCCACTCCTACTCCACCTACTCCTACCAAATCCAAGCCACCAGCACCCCAAGCCGGACTATTCCAGAAGTAACCACACTTGTCTCCCAGCTTCTTCCTTTTTGTCCCCAAGAGAGTCCATTCTATATTCCACAGGCAGTACACCCTTTGATAATACAAAGAAATAACTTTCCTCAAATCTTCGAATGCTCTAGCAATCTTCATGGTTGGAATTCTATCCAAACCCCTTCCAGTGGATGCTAAGACCTAGAAGTATCTTGTCTTGGTTGTATCTCTTGACACTGATCTGTGTATCCATGGTTGCAATCAGACCATCTTTTCTGTTCCTTAAACAGACATCAAAGCTTTGTTTAACATTAGCTGGTCCTTTTGTCCACAACATACTTCAACAGGTGTATCTCCTCACTTCTACAGTTTCAGCTTGGTAAGTACTTTCTCCCTTTCTCTAATGAAACCAGGAATCTGGTACCCTGTTATTTCCAACACTTAGCTATAAGAGCCCTTGGAATCTCTTTTACTTGCATCCCTCTGGTAGCCAAATGGTAAGAAGCTGCAACAAAATACCAAAGAAACGCGGTTCAAATCTACCAGCTGCTCAGCGCAAGGATGAGCAATCTTCTCCCAGGAGATTTGCTGTCTCTGAAAACCTGCTGGAGGGTCATTTGAAACTGACTATGGGTCACTACCAAAACTCAACAGCATACAACAACAATCACTGTCTAGAATGATTTTTTCATTAACTTGTTTAGCCTTCATTACAATGAAAGTCCCACACAGGAAAAACAATTTTCCTTTTCTTGTTCACCATTAGATAATTAGCATTTGCAATGGTGTCCAGAACATTGCAAGAATTTTAGATGCATCTCTTCAGGTAGAGAATAACGCCATACCCCCAACCCCTGCCACTCCTGAGGTGTGTATCACTCTTGGTGAATTATTTCCAAAGTATCCAGAATGGGAAGATGAGAGAAAGAATATCTTTCCAGCAGAGAACCTGACAAACTACTATCACTGGTTAACAACAACCATGATAAGCTGGTCATTGAATTTGTGCCCCTCAAAAAGATATGAAGTTGAAAGTCCTCGTACAAATTGTAAATGTGATTTAGTTTTGAAATGGGCTCTTTCAAGGTACTATCAGTTAACATTAGGTCATATCAAAGAGTCTCCTGAGTCCTAATCCAATTTAAATGGCATCCTAAAAAAAAAGAGCTGAGACATAAAAGAGAAAGACAAAGCTACTCGGCTATGTGGTGGTAGCCCACCTGGGGCAACCAGAAGCAGAGGCAGATAAGAAGGAACCCTCCCCTAGAGTCTTCAGAGAGAGTGTGACTCTGCCAGCACTTTGAAATTAGGACTATCAGCCTCTGAACCCAGACAACTTCTGTCCTTGTATGCAGATAACATAACTGTGTTTATAGAAAACACATCTAAAAAGCACTTATTGGTGAACATAAATATGAGAATATAAAATTTTCAACATAAAATCAAAAGTTTTCTCCACTAGATCAATATAACTATGATAAATGGGGGAGAGACTGAAGATGTCAAGGATTTCACTTTATTTGGATATACAATCAAGCCTTGTAGAAGCAATAGCCAAGAATTCAAAAATGACATTTTGCACTGGGCAAATGTGCTTCCAAGGACCTCTTCAAAAGGCTAAAGAACAAGGAAGGGTGTCACTTTGAGACTAAAGGTGTATCTAATCGGGCCGTAACATATTCAGTAACTTCACATGCATGTGAAAACTGGATAGTGAATAAGAAAGACTAAATAAACATTGACGCCTCTGAACGGGTGCTGTTGGTGAAAAATAATTGAATATTCCATGGATTGCTTAATGAACAAATAAATCTGTCGTGGAAGAAGAGCTCCTTAGATTGTTCCTTAGAAGTGAGGAGGGCGAGCCTTCATCTCATGTACTGCGGGCATGCTATTAGGAAGGACCTGGAGGAAGACATCGGGCTTCCTAAAATGATAGAGGAAAACACCAGACAAATTCCATTTAAAGGACAAAATACCTGACTAATACTTCTCAAAACTGCCAAGGACATCAAAAACATGGGAAATTTGAGAAATTGTCACAGCCAAGGGGAGCCTGGTATCCCAGACAGGATCCTAGAACAGAAAAAAAGGACAGAAGGAAAGACTGAGGAGTTATGAATAAAGAATGAACTTTCATTTATAATTACGTACATCAATGTTATTGTCTATATTGGTACAATTTTGACAAATGTACCACAGAATTGCAAGATGTTGATAATATATATTATTAATATATAATAGAGGAAACTAGGATGGAGAAGTCTATGTGCTTTCCTTGCAATAAACTGAAAATAATAAATATAGAACTAAAAATACTAAAAATACATTTGTTAGATGAATGAATATACTGTCTTTTATTAAGAATTTACGGGGCAGAGATTCAAGCATAATACTAAAAAATAAACTTAATTATTTAAGTCTGTGAAGTACTGTTTAGTTCACATCACACTTCGGAACGCTGTAAAATCAGACATCAGGCCACTCTAACTGAATTACCATTAACTAGTTCTAAATGAGGAGTGTTTAGGTCAATGGAAAAAAAAATAACAAATTTCACCTTCTTTCATCAGGAATAATATTTCCCCACCACATTTCTCTAGCCTATCATCCATCCACAGGTACTGCCATAGTATTATTGCACGTCCAAGGATACATTTGGTTTGAAAGCCTGCTCCTGTCCTAAACAAGGATTGTTGTTGTTGTTGTTATGTGCCATCGAGTCGCTTGTGACTCATAGTGACCCTATGTACCACAACCCTAAACTCTGCTCTGTCCTGTGCCAATCGCACTGTCTCCGACACTCCCATCCTGATTATCCCAGTCACTGAATCAATCCACCTCATAGAGGGCCTTCCCCTCCTGCACCGTCCCTCCACCCTCCTAAGCATGATGTCCTTCTCCAAGGACCAGTCTCTCCTCACAACATGTCCAAAGGATGTTAGACAGAGCCTCAGAATCCTTGCCTCCAAGGATCCACCCGGTTTAACCCTTTCCAGGACAAATCTGTTTGTTTTCCTAGCAGTCCATGGTATTCTCAATACTCTTCTCTAGCACCACAGCTCAAAGGCATCAATTCTCCTTCTATCCTCCCTGGACATTGTCCAACTCTCTGATGCATAACAAGTGATTGCGAAGACCATGGCCTGTATCAAACGCACCTTAGTTTCCAGAGAGACACCATTGCTCTTCAGTACTTTGGAGAGGTCCCTAACAGCAGACTTTCCCATGGCAATGCACCTTTTAATTTCCTGGCTGCTGGTGCCAAGAGTGTTGACCGTGGAGCCAAGCAGACTAAAGCTATGTACAATCTCAATCTCTTCACCATCCATCCTGACGTTGCCAGTTGGTCCAGTGGTGAGAATCTTTGTCTTCTTGACATTGAGCCTCAATCCATATTGCAGGCTGCAGTCCTTGACCCTCTGCAGCAGGCGCTTCAGGTCCTCCTCAGTTTCAGCAAGCAGGGTTGTGTCATCTGCATAATGCAGATTGTTGATAAATCGCCCACCAATCCTGACCCCACATTTCTCCTCATAGAGCCCAGCCTCCCGGATAATCTGTTCTGCATATAGGTTGAAGAGGTATGGAGATAGGATGCATCCCTGGTGTACGCCCTTCCCAATTTTGAACCATGCAGTGTTCCCTTGCTCTGTTCTGACGACTGCCTCCTGGTCCAAGTATAGGTTTCGCATTAGAACAATCAAGTGTTCTGGGATTCCCACTCTTCTCAGAGTCAGCCACAGTTTGTTATGATCCACACAGTCAAACGCCTTTGCATAATCAATGAAACACAGATAGACATTCCTCTGGTATTCCCTGCTTTCAGCTAAGATCCATCTAATATCAGCTACAATATCCCTAGTACCACGACCCCTTCTAAACCCAGCCTGGACACAAAACCATATATTGTGAATGGGGCCCAATACCAGACCCTCTTCTAAGTGGTCAAATGGCACAGATGTTGAGAGAAAACCAACAGTGTCAGTTGCAGAAATAAAGGAAGCCTTCCTTCAGGTGGGGTTAAGGTAGACCTGTAATAAGGAACAAGATCTGAGGAAGGAGTAAGGCCAGCCGAGGCAGAGGTCACAGCTTGTCAGGGCCACAGAGTACAGAACCAACTGTAGAGTGCCTGATTACAACCTCAAGGTCCCTACGGGAGCAAGGGAAGGGGAAGCTGGTCAAGTGAGCTGGGACCAAATCAGAAAGAGCTTTGAAATTGTTCTAGACAATTAAGTTTTGGAAAACACACCCCCTCAATGGAATCTTCCTCAAATGCTTTAGCCAGTGAGTCCTCTGCCTCTTGAGGGATCCCTCTCCAAACACTCTACTTGCCCACTGTCCATCAAGTCAATTCTGACTCATAGCAACTCTATGCACATAGTAGAAATGCCCATGGAGTTTTCACATCTATCCATTGCTCTTGAGTACTTTAGAGAGGTCCCAAACAGCAGACTTTCTCATCGCAATACGTTTTTTAATTTCCTGGACGCTGGTGCCAAGAGTGTTGACCGTGGAGCTGAGCAAACTGAAGCTGTGAACAATCTCAATCTCTTCGCCATCCATCCTGATGCTGCCAGTTGGTCCGGTGGTGAGAATCTTTGTCTACTTGACATTGAGCCTCAGTCCATACTGAAGTCCATACTCTGCAGCAAGTGCATGAGGTCCTCCTCAGTTTCAGCAAGCAGGATTGTGTCATCTGCATAATGCAGATTGTTAATAGATTTTCCACCATTCGTGACACCACACTTCTCCTCCTCGAGCCCAGACTCTTAGATAATCTGCTCTGCATATAGGTTGAAAAGGTATGGAGACAGGACACATGCCTGGCGTACACCCTTCCCAATTGTGAACCATGCAGTGTTACAATGCTCTGTTCTGACAACTGCCTCTTGGTCCAAGTATAGGTTTCAGATTAGCATGATTAAATGTTCTGGGATTCCCATTCTCCTCAGAGGCAGCCACAGTTTGTTATGATCCACACAGTCAAACGCCTTTGCATAATCAATGAAACAGAGATAGACATTCTTCTGGTATTCCCTGCTTTCAGCTAAGATCCATCTAACATCAGCTACAATATCCCTAATACCACGACCCAGCCTGGACTTCTGGCAATTCTCTGCTGATGTGATGTTCCAGTCATTTTTGGATAATCTTCCGTAGAATAATAAGTCATGTTAACCAGTCTTTCTTGTATGTGTATGGATATTATCCTATCATCCCAACATTGTATTTCAGGATAGAACTTGAAATTGACTTTTTTCCTATGAATGCAACACCCTTCTTCTTCTGTTTTTCATTTCCTGAATAGTATACCATAGGATTATCTGATTCAAAGTGGCCATACCAGGTCCATCACATCTCCCTAATGCCTAGTATGTCTATATTCATGGGTTTCATTTCATTTTTAACAATTTCCAGTTTTCTAACATTCAAGCTATGAATAGTCCATGTACCAATTGTTAAATGATGTTTGTTTTTTATTTTCCCCATTTCAACTGACTTCCAATCTGGGTTCTACTAATATACTTACTGTAACTATCACTTTTGTTTAGTATTCACAGAGTTTTCAAATGCCTTTTATTTAGGAAGTAGATGGGCTTGAAGCACTTGTTGCAGAAGATCAAGGAATGTTGCCTTCTGTATGGACAGCATCTCAATATCAAGAAAACAAATATTCTTACCACTGGACCAGTAGGCAGTGTCATGATGGATGGAGAGGAAATTGAAACTGTCAACAGCTTTATCTAGCTTGCATACACAATTAACACCCTTGGTATGAGCAGTCAGGAAATAAGGAGATGCATTACACTAGGAAAATCTACAGTCAGGGACCTGTCCAAACTTTTGAGGAGTAGTGATGTCAGTTTGAGGACTAAGGTGTGTCTGACTCAGCCCATAGTCTTTATAATTACTTGCTATGCATCCGAGAGCTGGGCATTGAATAAGGATGACAGAAAAAGAATTGATGCCTTTGAGCTGTGGTGTTGGAGAAGAGCACTGAATATCCCATGGATGACCATGAGAACAAAATAGATATGTCTTGGAGACGACACAGCCAGAATGTTCTTTGGAGTTAAGAATGATGAGGCTTTGCCTCACATATTTTGGATATATTGCTAAGAGGTGGTATTCCTTGGAGAGGGACATGATGTTGGGAAAGGTCGAGGGTCGGCCAAGGAGAGGAAGACTCTCAATCAGGTGGATTGACACGATGACTGCTGGAATGAGCTCGTGTGTCAGAAAGTGTGAGGATGGCACAGGACAGGACTATGTTCCTATCTTTTGTTCACAGGGTCACTATGAGTCATACTCAACTCAATGGCACCTAACAACAACATAACAGAACCACATTCCATTGCTTTCTTTTGCTTCCATATCTACCACTTTTCTCTTATGGTTTAGTCATAATTTGTTTGCATGTTTGTCTGTCACCAATAAAAATTCACAGAGTACCTACTATGTGCCAGTTGTGTTCTAAGTGACAGGAATAAGACAAACCGCCCCCCCCCCCATTCAATCTCTTCTGTTCTGGTGGCCTAGTGATAAAATGCTGTGCTGCAATCTCAAAAGGCACCTGATTTAAAACCGCCAGCTGCTCCACAGGAAAAGGATGGGCAATCTCCTCCCATGTGATCAACTGCCACTGAAAACACGTGGTAGCGTCAGCTGTGCTTCAATTCTTACTCGATGGCACACAATAACATTTTCAAAGACTTAAGATCTTAGCAATGAATAGGAAAAAACAAAAACAAATGGTCTAAATGGCAAAACCCCAAATATATAGAATACCAATTTCCAGAACACGTAATTGTGGAGTGAATCTGAGCATAGACTAACAAGTAGTTGTCCAAATGCAGCAACTGCTTTAACATCATGAAATGTAGTTAATGTCAGGGTTGTGTTCTTTCTTCTCATACTTAGTCCACCTCCTTGTGGAACAAATAATCTGAAGTCAAGAAAGACTCAGCATCAAGATTAGAAAAAGACTCAATAACAGACTGAGATAAGTATATGACATAACCTTGCTTGCTGAAAGAAAAGAAGACTTATAGCACTTACTCATAGAGATCAAAGACCAAATTTTCAGTAAGGATTACAGCTCAACATAAAGTGAACAAAAATCCTAACAATGAGACCAATAAATAACAACAAGATAATAAGAGGAAAGATTGACATTGCCAAGGACTTATGTTTTTTGGATCTACAATCAACATACATGGGAACAGAAATTAAGAAATTAAACAATGTATTATTGTTATTGTTGTTGTTGTTATATACCATCGAGACTCCTGTAACACTATACACAACAGCCCTAAACCCTGCTCTATCCTGTGTCAATCTTATTGTCTCTGACACACATACCCCCATTACCACAGTCACGGAATCAATCTACCTCAACGAGCCTCTTCTGCATTGTCCCTCCACCCTCCCAAGCATGACGTCCCTCTCCAAGGACTGATTTCGCCTTGCAACATGTCCAAAGCATGTCAGATGAAGCTTCAGAATCCTTGCCTGTAAGGAGCAACCTCTCCAGGACAAACTTGTTTATTCTCCTAGTAGTTCATGGTATATTCAATACTCTTCTCCAGCACCACAGCTCAAAGGCATTAAATGTCTTCTATCATCCCTAGTCATTGTCCAGTTTTCTGATGCATAGCAAGTAATTGCAAAGATCATGGCCTGTATCAGGTGCACCTTAGTCTCCAGACTGACATTGCTGCTCTTCTGTACTTTGGAGAGGTCTCTGACAGCAGGCTTTCCCAGTGCAATTTGTCTTTTTTTTCGGGCTGCTGGTACCAATACTGTTAATTATAGAGCCAACTAAACAGAAGCTGCTGACAATCTCAATTTCTTCACCATCTATCATGATGCTGCCCATCGGCCCAGTGGTAAGAATCTTTGTTTTCTTGATGCTGAACTTCAAACCATATTGAAGGCTGCAGTCCTTGACCTTCTGCAGAAAGCACTTCAGGTCTTCCTCAGTTTCAGCAAGCAGAGCTGTGTCATCTGCATAATGCAGATTGTTGATGAGTCTACCTCCAATCCTGATGCCACATTCCTCCTTATAGAGCCCAGCCTCCCAGATAATCTGTTTCTCTTATTGATTGAAAAGATATGAAGATAGAGGACACATCCTTGGTGTACACCCTTTCCAATTTTGAACCATGCAATATTTCCTTGCTCTATTCTGACGACTGCCTCCTGGTCCAAGTATAGGCTTCACATAAGCACAATAAAGTGTTCTGGGATTCCCATTCTTCTCAGAGTCAACCACACAGTTGTTGTGATCCACACAGTTAAATGTCTTTGCACAGTCAATGAAACACAGATAGACATTCCTCTAGTATTCCCTGCTTTCATCCAAGACCCACCTGACATTAGCTGTAATATCCCTAGTATCATGGCCCCATCTAAATCCAACCTGCACTTCAGGCAGTTCTCTGTTGATGTGCTGTTCCAGTCATTTTTGGATAATCTTCGGCAAGATCTTACTTGCATGTGGTATCAATGATAATGTTCAATAATTCCCACACTCTGTCGGATCACCCTTCAATGTACACACTGGGTAAATTTATGTTAAAGAACTTCTTTAAAATGTCAAAGGATAAAGATATCACTTTGAGGACTAAGGGGACCATGGCATTCCTAATTGCCTCATATGCATTCACAACTGGACAATTAATAAGGATGTCAGAATAACAAATGCCTTTGAACTGCAGTGTTGGCAAAGAATATTTTTGACTGCCAGGAGACCAAATAAATTACATCTTGAAAGAAGTACAGTCAGAATGCTTCTCAGAAGCAAGGATGATGAAAATTGTCTCACATACTTAGGTCATCTTATCAGGAAGGGCAAGCCCCTCAAGAAAGAGAAGGATATTATGCTGGATAGAGGGTCAGTGCAAAAAAGAATGATCCTCAACGAACCATACTGACGCAGTGGCGACAACAATGGGCTCAAGCACAGCAACAACTTGAAGACAGCAGAGGCCAGAGCAGTGTTTCCTTCTGCTGCACATGTGGGGTCCCCATGAGTTGAAACAAACTCTAAGGCTCCTATCAACAACAAAGACGGCTGGGTCTAAACCAAAACAGAAAATTGGAAAGAACAATAGGATAACCAAGGAAAGGGCTCGCAATTTTAAATAGGTTGGTCGGGAGAAGCCACCTTAGAGCCACAACTCGAGGAAGGGTGAGATAAGGATTGTGTTCTGCTGTATTCACTGATTCACTTACTGATTTCACCTCAACTGCACCTAACAACAACAAACTAGAGCAGTACTTATCATACAGCTGGCAGGGGAGAATGAAAAAATTAATGAATGAGCGCTCGCGGAAGGCAAATCCACTTTTCATGGAACTCTGATGGCCAATCCGAAGGCAGGAGATTCAAATCCACCAGCTAATCTTCTCCCATGAGGTTTGTAGCCTCTGAAAACACCCAGAGGGCCAGCTAGGATTCAGTCCTGACTTGATGACACTTAACAACAACAATTCACTTATTACGTTACCTATTTTTATCTTAAAAATATGGATATAGATTGACAAGCATTTGTAAAAAATAGTAGACATCCTACGTACCCTTCATCTAATTTCCTTCACAGCTAATATTTTTCAAAATTCTAAGCATGGATAATCTCTTCCCTTGTAGTCAGTGCCTCCAAAAACCTTCTGGAGGATCATCTATGAGTTGGTTCTGACTCAATGCTACACAAGAACAACAACAACAATATTACATACGAGAAATTAACATTGATATAATCTACCAATCAGATTCATTTTTCACCCGCTTTACATGTAGCAGTGTATGTGTTATTTCATTCTATGTAATCTTAACGGATAATCCACTTGTAATGTAAAAACTAAGAGGATACAAACTCTAAATGGAATGAGTATTTTCCCATCCAGTAGCTTGGCACTAAGGTACTGCACTGCCAACACAAAGGTATACAGTTTGAATCCACGGGAGAAGGATAGGCAATCTCATCCCTGTGATTTACTGCCTCTGAAAACCCACGGGAGGGTCAGCATTGTGTAGGTTCCAACACAATCACAACAACCACTCCATTTAATCCTCACAACCTCAGGCTTACAAAGATAGGTATTCCTATCTCCATAGTACATGTAGGGAAACTGAGGGCCTCAGACAAGGAACATACAAGTCAAACAGACAGGCAGATTCCAGAAAGCAAAACTCACAACTGCCTGACTTCTCCGCTAGAGCTCTTTCCTGAGTACAAGATTGGCCTTGATGAAAAACAGTGAAGCAGGGACAAACAGGACAGGCTCCAGGAAACACTGGAGAATAAATGGAGTGGGATTAAAACGCTTTAAAGGATGCCTCTGGGATAGTATTTTCTTAGCTCTAACTCAGGAGAACCCCATGCACAAATAAACAAAGCCCTGACTATCCTCATCATGGGATGGGATCTGACTGTGGCGCTCTACAGGGTTTTCACTGGCTAGTTTCTGGAAGTGGATTGCCAGGCCTTTCCCCTTGTGTGTTTTTGTATGGAAAGTCTGCTGAAGCCTGTTCCAACACCACGGCAATGTACAAACCTCAACTGACAGATAAGTAGGTAGTAGCTGCATCTGAGGTGCACTGGTCTATAACTGAACCCTGGTTTCCTAAGTACAAGTGATAATTCGACCATTGTACCATCACTGCCTCCAAAGGAAAATAGAAATAGCAGTCACAGGAAAAAAGAAGTGAAGAGTCAGAGGGTTCTGAAGAAGAGAATGTCCTGGCTCCGTTCTCCCGATGGGATGTAATACTGAGCAAGCTGATTTGCATTTCTCATATTTTCTCACCTTTTCTGGAAGGCAATGGGAATGGCCACCCAGATTCCATTCACCACCCAGGATGGCTCCAAGGGCCAGGCGAGCTGTAGAGGTAGTCCTCTGCAAAGCGAAAGTGCTAGATCAACTGCCAAAACCAGAAACAAGGCAGTCCAACCCAAACCCAACCGCCCAGACTGCCTGTGGTCCCTGGACTGGAATCACTGGCTGGCTTTCCCAAAGATGAAAATGCAGAATTTAGGTCAGCTCACACTGGAGAGAACCTTGCTGTGTTTACAAGAGACAGAGAGTGTGTGTTCCTATTAAATACCTTGAAACCCAGCGATGATGAGAGACCCAAGGCTGTTTACCACTTGGGATATTTACTTTTCTCATACACAAATCAGACTGGGTGCCGTCAGAGCTGACGCCACCTCACACTGCGGCCCTCTGACGTCCCACTCCTCCCTGGTGCCCCACACATGGTTTGAATTTACTGGTTTTAGCAACTTTCATTTATATTGTGTGAGGATCACGGAATGACCAGCAAACAGAAGCTCTCATCTGAGCCCTGGGAAAGAAAAAAAACTCCACAGATGTGTGGGGAAGGGGGTGTGGGGGTGGAGGTGCTGGGATAAAGGTGTGCAATTCGAGGAGGAGCAACTTCCCCCACAGGGTGGCCTCGTTGAAGCCCTCAGGACCTCTGAGAAGGTTCATCATCTGGATACCACAACCCCGTAAGATGATCAGAGGGCAAGAAGGGGATCGCTGGTCCCAGCCACCCAGAGCCTAAACATCCATCCAGGTGCTACCGTGGGAAGTGCAGGTGACTGCCAAGAGGCTGGTCCTCCTGAAACCAAATGTCTGGAAATATGAGCACCATGGCGGGGAGGGTAGGATGGGGCAACTTTCTGGTCTCCATCCGGATACTCATGTGACGATGTGTAGATAGTGCCGACAACGTTATAGCCATACATTGAAGCCCTGGGTGTGCCCTTGGACCAAGGCCCTGGGGAAACTCAGATTTGTTAGAGGAGTCTCTTGTCCTCAGAAAAGTCAGTCTAGTGGAAGTGACAGACATGCAAGCACATAAAGTACAGTAACTTAAAAATTAAAAAAAATGTTCTCTTGCTGTAAGCTTGGAATCGCTTTAGAAAATGGCTTTGTAGCAATGGGCCCGAGGTTCATGGTTCGCCAAGAACTCTCATGTTTGCGAAGGGGGCTCAGTGAAGGGAGGGCTTCTGCAGCTGGACTCCTAGAGCAGTGCTCGCTCTCCAGCTCTCCACGTAGAGCCTGCAGATCCTCCCATGCCTTGCTTTCACTTGGGGGAGCAATTCAGCACCACTTACCTCCCTCCTGCACCAGCATGTCAGAATTGGTAGTCAGAGTCAGGTTCCCTTGCAAAAGGCCCCAAAATAAAAAGCTATAGCTGGTGCTGCTCAGCTGTCTGACCACTGCTACAATGATCTGATTTCTAAAAGAAAGCACACCCACATCCCTGAGCCCCACTCCAGAAGCTGGGAGGGGTCTCTGATCATTCCCTCAGATACAGGAAGTGGGAGCATCCTGGATCTGACAGAGGGAAGAAATCTTCATAGGGGAATTCCTTTCTCAGAGCAAGAGACTTTAGAATCCCCAGGCAAGCCTGGGTAAAATATTCACATTTGATAAATGAATGAACGAACCATAAGTTAATCATTCACCAGAAAAAATTTTTAATTACAGCCTCAAGAGTGGGGGCCAATGACCCCCTCAGTCCATCCAAGATCAGGCCTGTGAAATGTCCATAAGGTGGCCCTGTGTGCCAAGGGCAATGTACCTCATCTCCCCAGGCCTCTCCCAAGCATTCCTTCAACTGGGATCACTGCCACCATCAAATTCTCCACCCCCAAACACACACTGGGTGGTGATGGTGAAATTTCTCTTATACACGGGAATGCATATGTATCCATCTAAACTCAGGTGGCGTTATTCTAAAGCCAAGCCAGGCCCTCGTAATGATGGATAGTATGTCTATTATCTAGAAATTTAGCATCTTCAATAGTAAAGAGAGGACCTGGGTAGTGAGGATGCAGCTGTGCCCACCTTGATAGCCCCTAGACTACACTGAGCGCCTCCGTGACAGCCACCAAATTAGACAGACAGTGCTGAAAAGGGCACAGGGATTGAACGGCAGAGAGGTGAAAAGTGAAATTCTGTCCAACTACCTTGGCCTCCCTCAGGACTGGGGTGGAGTGCAGTGGAACTTGGTTATATCTCCCCACTCCTACAGCAAGCCTAGAAAGTAAAGAAAAATCTCCACCATCCAGATTATTGCTATAAGAAATCCATGACGTCCACTCCGGTTGGGCCTTCTGCCTGCCCTGCCACGCCTACACTGACCCAAAGGCGGCTTCTGCTCTCTGTCCCGCCACCACCTCTCCTCATGTCCTCTCTCTACTGACAAACTTCTTGATTCCCTCCTTCCCAGAGAGAGGCAGCTTCCACAGGAAGGAACTCCAATGACTCCTCAATGCCCTCCAAACTTCATACTTCACCTGTCTCCAGCATCAGGAGTAGAGCTGTTCTCTTCCTATCAGACAACAGTTTCTCTATTTCTGTCTGGACATTATGCCCCATCCTCTCTTTTCACTAGACACAAGTTCTAGGGCAGACTGCTTGGGCCGATGTCTCAGATCTTCCACTCATTCGCTATATGACCTCAGGCAAGTGAATGAACCACTCTTGACCTCCGTTTCTTTATCTTTAAAATTGCCCTGAGTAATAGGACCTACCTCGGTGGTCACTGCAAGGATGAAGTGGGATCATGCATACAAAGGGTTTAGAATTATCCTTGGCTCAGTGCTGTGAAACATCTGTCTCCCATCTCATCAAACTGTCTCATCCCCACTAGCCCCACAATAATTCCTCATCCCCCAGAACCTGGAACTGAACCTGTCCGGGCGTAGTTCCCAGCAGCGCTTGTTAAGTAAACTAACGGACAGTTTAATAATTATTTGATTCACTAAATGTTTACCGGGTGCCTTTGGGTGGAAGGAAGGCACACTCCTGTCTTCTAAGATCTCAGAGAGGGAAATAAATGCACAACTTGCAACACTGTGCACTCGAGGGTTAAGAAAGGTGTTCACTCACTTTAGCCCACTCAAGTCTCCTCCTATCAGTGAGTTTTGTTGTTGTTGTTGTTGTTGTTGTTAATATCCAAACTATTAGCACAATGGAAGAAAAGTACACTTCATGGCAGGGCTCAGTTTCAAGTTAGGGTTTCCCATCAAAACACTGTGATCCCTTGGCTGTGAGTTTCCCCTCCAAGAAACAATAAGAGATTACAGACAAGTCAAGCCTGAACGAACAGAGGTGCATGCTGTTTCCCAAGAATGGTCAGAAAAAATGACCTTCCACCTTCTTCCAGGTGGTCATATCACACACACACACACACACACACACACACAGCCATGCTCTGTTTAAGAGACTAGGTATTGAGTATCATCTTCTACAATGAGAAGGGTTTCATCTCAAGGTACAACCATAAGAATTATAATAATCATTCCTTAAAACCACCACCAGTAGCATTTATAACTCGTTACTGTGTGACAGACTTTCAGTTAGGTGGTCTGTATGTATTAACTCATTTACTCCTCCAGACAATCCAAGAAGGTAGATATTATTATTGTAGGTCCCCTGGTTTTTTGTTTATTGTTTTTATTTTCTTTTGTTTTCAGATGTGGAAAGTGACACTCAGTCATCCACTCAGGATGTGAAAGAACTGACATTCTAGCTCCACATCATACTTCTTTCTTAAGATATTAAAGGATCAAGGTATTGACTTCCTAATTTGTAGAGAGTACTCAGCTCCAATTCCCGCAAAAGGGGAAAATAAGGCTGATCCTTCAGAGCTGTTTTAGGAACTGACTGTGATAAAGCTGAGGCTTAACACATAATAGGCAGTATATAAGAAAGACTCTTCTGCAATCTGAACCTGATCAAACATCCAATCAAGGTACACAGATACAAAGATGGTAGGAATGTGAAAATTGGAAACAAAGAAGGACCAGTAGCTAGAAATTACTATGTTGGTGACAAAAACAATGCTGGAGATTATATGATAACATTTGGAAAAGGAACTGCTTAGTAATTGAAAATATCTTTTTTCAAAAACATAAACAATAACTAAACACAAAACTTCACTCATGTTGTTGTTATTGAATACATGCTATTATTGCTGTTGTTGTTGTTGTTGTTAGGTGCCGTCAAGTAGCCTGCAACTCATAGTGACCCTATGTACAACAGCCCTAAACTCTACTCTATCCTGTACTAATCTTACTATCTCTGACACACCTATCCCCATTACCCCAGTCACAGAATGAGCCATCTCATCAAGGGTCTTCCTCTCCTACGCTGTCCCTCCAACCTCCCAAGCTTGACATCATTCTCCAAGGGCTGGTCCCTCCTTGCAATATGTCCAAAGTATACGTCAGATGAAGCTTCAGAATCCTTGCCTCCAAGAAGCAGCCTGGCTTATCCTCTCCAGGATGAACTTGTTTGTTCTCCTAGCAGTCCATGGTATATTCAATACTCTTCTCCAGCATCACAGCTCAAAGGCATCAAATGCCTTCTAACATCCCTAGTCTTTTCTAGCTCTCTGATGCATAGCAAGTAATTGCAAACACCATGGCCTGTATTAGGTGCACCTTAGTCTCCAGACTGACACCGTTGCTCTTCAGTACCTTGGAGAAGTCTCTGACAGCAGGCTTTCACAAAGCAATTCACCTTTTAATTTCCTGGCTGCTGGTACTAAGAGTGTTGATTGTGGAGCCAAGTAAACTAAAGCTTTTAACAATCTCAATTTCTTCACCATCTATCATGATGCTGCCAATCAGCCCAGTGGTGAAAATCTTTGTTTTCTTGATAGTGAGCTTTAATCACATTGAAGGTTGCAGTCCTTGAGCTTCTGCAGCAAGTGTTTCAGGCAGGTCCTCCTCAGTTTCAGCAAGCAGGGTTGTGCCATCTGCATAACACAGATTGTAGATGAGTCTTCCTCCAATCCTGATGCCACATTCCTTCTCATAGAGCTCAGCCTCCCGGATAACCTGTTCTGCATACAGATTGAAAAGGTATGGTGATAGAACACATCCCTGGCATACACCCTTTCTAATTTTGAACCACGGAGGCAGTGTTTCCCTGCTCTGTTCTGACAACTGCCTCCTGGTCTAAGTATATATAGGCTTCACATAAGCACAATCAAGTGTTCTGGAATTCCCATCCTTCTCAGAGGCAGCCACAGTTTGTTGTGATCCACACCATCAAATGCCTTTGCATAGTCAATGAAGCACAGACATTCCTCTGGTACTCTCTGCTTTCAGTTAAGATCCACCTAACATTAGTTATAGTATCCCTAGTACCACAGCCTCTTCGAAGCCCAGCCTGAACTTGAGGCAGTTCTCTGTTGATGTATGTGCGGAAAGAAATGATGTAGAAGTTAAATTTCATCAGAACAAGGCCAGGGGTCATTTCAGATGGACACTATACATTGCTCATATGCAAATTCAAGCTGAAGCTGATAAAAATTAAATAAAACAAGCCTACAAGAGTGAAAGTATGACTTGAAGAGTATCACATCTGAGTTTAAAGATCATATCCAGAATAGATTTGACACACTGAACACTAACGACTGAAGATCAGACAAGCTGTGGGAGGATATTCTACATGCAGAAAGCAAAAAGTTAGTAAAGATACAGGAAACAAAGACCAAAATGATTTCAGAAGAAACTGTGGAAGTTGCTCTTGAATGTGGAGTAGGTCAAGGGAAGAAAGAATTAATTAAATAAAGGAATTAAGCAAAGGATCTTAAAGGGTAGCCAAGAATATAAAGCAAAGGATTCCAATGAAATGTGCATAGACTTAAGAGTTAGAATGCCACAAGAAAAGAACACAATTTGCATTTCTCAAGTGGGGGGAACCTCTAAACTCTAAAGCCTTGAGTTGCATTATTGAAGGATTCTGCAGGCAAAATATTAGATGATGGTAGAAACATCAAAAGAAGATGGAAGCAATACAGAGGGTCACGGTATCAAGCAAGATTGGTAGACATTCAGTTATTTCAGGAGCTAGAATACAATCAAGAACAAGGGTTCTGTGTATTAATATCATGAAAAATGTACTTCAGTATTTTATCTTCTCCTCATACTTATTCAGCTTCTATACTGAGCAAGTAAGGCAGCATCATGATAGAAGAAAAGATTGAGATTGTTCACAGCTTTAGTTTGCTTAGCTCCACAATCAACACTCTTGGTACCAGTAGCCAAAAATTTAAAAGACGAATTGCATTGGGAAAATCTGCTGTCAGAGACCTCTACAAAGCACTAAAGAGCAACGATGTCAATCTGAAGACTAATGTGTGCTTGATCCAGGCCACAGTTTTTGCAGTTACTTGCTATGCATCAGAGAGGTGGACAATGACTGGGGCTGAAAGAAGAAGAATTGATGCCTTTGAGCTGTGATGCTAGAGCAGGGTATAGAATGTACCACGAGCTACTAAGAGATCAAACATGTTCGTCCTGGAGAGGGTGAGAGCAGGCTGCTTCTTGGAGGCAAGGATTCTGAAGCTTCGTCTGACCTACCTTAGACTTGTTACAAGAAGGGACCAGTCCTTGGAGAGGGAGACACCATGTTTTGAGGGTGGAGGGACAGTGCAGGAGAAGAAGACATTTGATGAGATGGATTGATTCAGTGATTGGGTAATGGGGGCAGATGTGTCAGAGACAGTGAGATTGGCACAGGATAGAGCAGGGTTTAGGGCTGTTGTACACAGGGTTGCTATGAGTTGCAGGTGACTCGATGGCACATAACAACAATAATATAAAAAAAATTGGACTATATAGGAAGAACACAGCATGAGAATTATGTTGTTGTGTATCATCAAGCCAGAACTTTCTCCAGGATAGACTTGTGTGTTCTCTTGGCAGTCTGATATTCTTCTCCAACACCACAATGCAAAGGATTCTGTTGCTTAGTCATTGTTTAACTTTTAGATGCATAAATGTTGTTACTGTTGCCAGGTGCTGTCAGTAGAGTATGATTCATAGGGCCCCTATGAATAACAGATCTGAACCCCGACTTATCCTGTGCCATCCTCAACATCTCTGATACCCCTGAGCCCATTGCTGCAGTCAGTGTCCATCCACCTGGTTGAGGATCTCCTCTCTTTCACCAACCCTCCACCTTTCCTAGTATGATGTCTCTCTCCAACGAATAGCCTCCCCTAGCAGTATGCCCAAAGTATGTAAGACAAAACAAAGACCTTTGCCTCCAAGGAGCACTCTGACTGCACCCTCTCCAAGACATATCTGTTTGTTCTTTTGGCAGTCCATAGGACATCCAGTACTCTTCTCCAGCACCACAACTCAGAGGCATCAATTCTTCTCCTGTCATCCTTATTCATTTTCCAGTTCCAAGATACACAGCAAGTGATTAAAAAGACCATGGTCTAAATAAGACACATCTTAGTCCTCAACCTGACATCACTGCTCCTCAATAATTTGGAAAGATCCCTGACTGCAGACTTTCTCAGTGTGCAATACATCTCCTGATTTCCTAGAATCATGAAACCGTCATGCTGAAAATAAGCTTTCAGCAATGTTTGCTAAAATTGAAGACTTGAAGCACTTGCTACAGAAGACCCAATAATACAATCTTCAATATGGATTGCACCTTAATGTCAATTAAACAAAAATTCTCACCACTGGACTAATAGGTAAACTCATGATAAGTGGAGAGAAGATTGAGATTGCCAATGACTTCATCTTACATGGATGCTTAGATAATAGAGGAGTTTTACAAAAGAAAGCAAAAGAATATAAAATTAACCTGTAAAGCCATCAGTGGATTGCTGCAAATAGATTCAGTAGTGTGTGTATCAACTAAGCATACTAGTCAACATCAAGCACAAAAACTACACCCCCCCAAAAAAAAACCTACACCCCAAAGGTGCTCAGTTTACCCACCCCATGACTAATCCATAGCTCTCCAAACTGCACTTTATACTTCAATATAAAGTCAGGTGTTCAAAAAGAGAGTTGAGCAACGACCCAAGATGACAAAAATATGAATCTATGTATTTGAGTTGTGTTGCTGGAGAAGAATACTGAATATAATATGGACTGGCAAGAGAACTCACAGGTCTGTTCTGCAGTGGGTGAAGTCAAGCTACTCCTTGGAGGCAAGGATTTTTAAGCTCCATCTCACATACTTCAGGCATGTTTCCAGGAGGGACTAGTCCTTGGAGAGGATGTCATACTTGGAAGGGTGAAGGGCCAGCACAGAAGAGGAAGACCTTGATGAGATGGAGTAATTGGAGTAACGAGGGCAAGCGTGTCACAAACAGTGAGACTGGCTCAGGGTAAAGCAGGGTTCAGAGCTATTGTGCACAGGGTCCCTATGAGTCACGGTCAACTCCGCGTCACATAACAACAGCAACCAGTAGAAATAACCACCCAGCTGGGATCTAAGCAGCCAACAGACAACTGAAACTGTAATTCTTTGTGATGAAAAACAAACTCTGTCACCTCTCTGAGCTCAGCAGCACACTAGCATTTATAGCAAAATGGGGGCCAGCAAGCCCAGGTACTCCCTTCTAGATGTCCTCAAGGGGGGCTGGAAGAAATGCAGTAGCACATGTAAAAGCTTCTGGAAATTGTCCTGTGCAATGTAAGTGGTTAGAATTATCATTGCCAATTAGTCTTTTCTCTGTTCTCAAAGACCAGGCTGAACAGCCCAAGACAGTGAAATGGTATGATCTAAAGCTAAATGACGAGCCAGATTTCCAAAAGGCTTTCTCAGCCTTTACCTTCCTTTCTAAATGGAGTTTTCAAATGAGGCTCAAGGCTTAAGTTACTAGCATCCTCCAAAGCACATTAAGTCCCCAGGAGATAAAACTGGCCAGGAAACTTTAAATAACTGTAATAGGGAGGAAGGAGGTAAATCCTTTAAATGGAAGAGGAAGGGTGGGAGTGGGGGTGGGGAAGACCTTGCTTTTTATCTCTGCCTTGTAGCTTCCCCCACAGTGCTGGTGGCACCCAGCAGCATCTGATGTCCAAGAGAAAAATGAGCATAGGAGGTACGAGGAGTGCGGGCCTGTCCCACCTGCATTGCCACAGGAGACTGGGCTTGTTGAGGTCCACAGGGTTGGTGAGGGCCACACATGACACAGCGGCCACCACCCATGCCTACCAGGTTGCTCTTTGGAGGCAAGGATTCTGAAGCTTTGTCTGACATAATCTGGGCATGTTGCAAGGAGGGACTAGTCCTTTGAGAGGGACATCATGCTTAGGAGGGTGGAGGGACAGCACAGGAGAGGAAAACCCTTGATGAGATGGATCAATTCAGTGACTAGGGTAATCGAGAGTAAGTGTTCTGGAGACAGTGAGTTTGGCAGAGTTTTGCGCTGTTGTGCATAAGTTTGCTATGAGTCACAGGTGACTTGACGGCATATAACAACAACAACAACAGTGGCAAGAAGCTGTGCTGCAATCCCAAAGGCATGCAGTTCAAGGCCACCAGCCGCTCCATGCGAGAAGGGCAATATCCTTCCATGAGATTAACTGCCTCTGAAAACCCACCAGAGGGTTCCGACTCGACAGTAAACAACAACAATTCTGTCAAAAGAGGATGCCTTGTGGCCAAACTGGTCCAGGACACCACAGACAGGCCTGAGAGTGCTGCATCTGGCCTGGCACGCCAGCCAGACCTCCTCTGATCCAGGCACTGAGGTGAGGCTGGTTCAGACTCCTGTGTGCTGCCCTAACAGGCGACAGGCTGAAGGCAGGGTGGGCAGTCACCAGCCCTCTTCATTCCACCTGATCTCCTGCCACAGTCCAGGCAGAGAGTAGCCAAGTGGTCTTTTAGACACTCACCAGAACGTGTCACTCATGCTCTTGTCTCGGGACTAGGCTCCTCCTGTTTTCTGTTCCTAGAGCCTCAACACCTCTTATTTGGCTAACCTTTACTCCTTATTATTGTAATGTGTTAAATTGCAGTTAAATATATGTACTAGACGGCACTTAACAACGATACGCATTACTTACTACATTGCTCTGCAGAACTAAGATGAGCTGTCTCCTCTGGTAAAAGTTTACAGCCTAGGAAACAGGTAGGAGGAAACTGCAGCTAAGGAATAGCATTGTCTTTCTTGTTCAACTTTCTATCTCTAGCATCGCAGGGGGTTCTGGTGGCACAGCCCATCAGGAGTTACTCTCCTTAGCCAGAAGTCATTCTGCTTTGAGGGTCTGAATCCACCAGCAACCTTCAAACTGTTTATAATCTCTAGAAAACTTGATAGCGAGTCAGCTATGAGTCAGTTCTAACACTTAGCCACAGTCACTTTGTTTCGGGCACACAGTGGAAACAAAAAAAGATTTCTTGAATGATTATGTTCACTCACTGCCACCCAATCCATTTTGACTCCTAGTGACCCTCCACCAGGTTTCTCAGCTGTAAATCTTTACAGAAGAAAACTGCCCATATTTCTCCTGTAGGTTCAAAGAGCTGACCTTTTGATTAGCAGTACTTCACTGGATAATTTTCAAAATACAATAAGTGCTATGTTTATGGAAGAAAGCTTTCAAAATGCAATGGGTAAGCACTCTGCTATTAACAGCAAAACTGAGGGTTTGTATCTGCCAGATGCCCTGTGGGTCAAGACTCCTGACCATTTGCTTCTGTAAGGATTTCTATCTAGCAAACCCTATGGGGAAATTCTACTTTGTCATGAACCTGAATGGACCTCAATGCCCCTGAGTGTTTATTGAGGGCTCCTGCATCCTAACACTGCATCCCAGGACTTTACATATAGCCAATTCCCACAGCAATGCTATTAGACAGGCAGGTGAGGAAAGTGAGGCACACAGAGAGAGGTTATGGAACCAGTCCAATATTACTATTCTAATAAAAGCAATGATTCTGGGCACTATAAGAACACTGAGATATTCTGGGCTAGTGCTGGGAAGCCTGGCAATGGAAGCGACCCCTGATTTGAAATTGCACAAGAATGTGTATATTTATGCATGTTGTTGTTGTTATGTGGCATCAAGTCACCTGCGTGTACAAAATTTCTGAACCCTGCCCTATTCTGAGCCTGTCTCACTGACTCTGACACATCTAATCCCATTGCCCCAGGTACCATGTCAATCCAGCTCATCCACGGTCTTCCTCTTCTGCACGGTCCTTCTACACTTCAAAACATTATGTCCTTCCCCAAGGACTGTTCCCTCCTGGTCACATGCCCAAAGTAATGAGACAGAGCTTCAAAATCCAAAGAGAAACTTGGTTTCACCCTCTTCAAGACAGACCTTTTTGTTCTTCTCGTGGTCCATGATATGTTGAAGACTTTTCTCCAGCACCACAACTCAAAGGCATAAATTCTTCTGTCATCCTTAGCCAGTCAGTGTCCAACTCTCTGATGCATAGTAAATAATGTAGATTTTTTTTTTGTTTCTATAGGCATCCTCAAACTATCTGTTCCTCTGAATAAGGGGGTTAAGAAGAGAGGTTTATGCAAAGAACATAGACTCAAAAGGTAAGGGCAAGTCAGAAGCCAATTGAAATGCCAATACTGAATTGGCAGACAACGGGGTGGGAGGAGAGGTGGTGAAGGGAGAAGGAATCACCAGAACTAGAAGTTGGTAGTGTCTTGGAACTCAGGACAGAGGCATACATGCACTGCCATCAGGGATGGGAGGCGTAGGAGATAGAGGTCAGGTGCCGATCTCAACACCTGTAGGTTGCTCCAATACTCAGTCAGAGGAAGAAAATACAGACTCCAACAGCAGGTACCACCGCTGACACTGCAGGTCTTAAGGCTTCGGTCCATCCCCTGGAGATGGCAGAAAAGTCCCTGACATCTGTGAACCAAATCTGAAGATCTTTTGACCTTTTGCAAAGGAAATCAGGCACTCAGGGTGGCCAAGATATAACTCACTCACAGATCCCTTTAAAACACAGTGCTAAAAGTCTATCACATCATTACATTTCAAACTGGGCTTTACACTTCAATTCCAACTGCTGCGTTATGACCCGTGGCATCCACCCACAGGGGACAGTCCCAATTTAGTGACCACAGTTAAAAGTCTTGTTATAATTACAGGGCCATTTGTTTGAAGAGCCTCGCCTTTTCTACAGCATGTTGCCCAGAGGGCTCCTTACCAATTCAGAGAAAGAGCTGGCCAAACACTAACTGAAGGAACTCTCAGGTAATGGGGACAACATTAGCAAATGTATAGAGACATGGCCAAGGATTATAGAAAGGGGGCAGGGAGGAAAGGGAATAAAGGTTGGAAAGAACATTGGAACAGTACAGCATCCTTGGAGGCCAAAAAAACAAGGTAGCAAGAAAAGAGTGAAAATTAAACATTAAAAAATTAAACCAAAGTGGGTGGATGGGGTGAGGCAGAAGAGCTTACTAGTGCTCTACGGAGTAAAGAAGTAGAGGTGGAGGAAGGGGAGAAAGACACTTTGTTTACAAGAGTTGATGAAAGAAGAGAAAACTTACTATAACAGGATGCTCAAACTTATTACCATGGAGTCAGAACCAACGGTAAGCAACCCTCTGGTGGGTTTCTGTAGGCCACACAGAAGATTGCCCATCTTTCTTTCCCAGAGATATTATGGCTTTGAATCACCAGAGAGATGTGGCCTTCATTGGTTTAACAGTGCAATTCCATGTGGGCTAGACCAACAGGGATCCAGAAATGTAACAAAGTCCAGGAATGTAAATGGGGTAGCAACAGGACTGAATTCAACTCTAAGTCTCAGGTGGAAAGTCTGAGGGTTTCTGTGAATACAGAGGCCAAAACATAGTCCTTTGTCAGCATCCAGAGCTGCCAACACCCCAACCACAGATTATACCACAAAGTCCCAACTCCAGGACTGGAACACATGTAGTTTAATTTTGCAATCAATTGTGAGCACATTTTGAGTTAAGTTTTTTTACTCCAGTTCTATTAGGAAAGAAACGACCGCCTAAGTAATAATTATAACATCAAATAAAAAAATATAAGTGCTGAAAGAATGTCATAAAATGCCACAGTGAGTTCCACTGAAGGAAAGAATAATATATGTGGCGGCTTTGGACCAAGACTTCCCAAGCAGATTAGGCTTTGGCTCATTCTAGGAAGACTTCCTGGAGGAGGTGCAGCCTTTAGCTGGGCCTTGAAAATCTCACAGGATTCAGAAGTTTAAGAGTAAAACGAGAAAATTCCTGGGGAGGGAGGGGACCCAGCATAAGCAACAGCTTTTCCAAGCTTGGGGCAACAGTTTTGTGTTTCATCGGATGCTCAGCACAGATTTAAAAGCCAGAGGATTCTGGTCAAGCTGCTCAGCGAGAAGGTTTGGCAGCCGCTGAGCAAAACTGAAGGCTGGGCCACCAGCCGCCTGTGGATTAAGTGGGCGGACAGAGCGCCAGTGATGGGAGATAAAAGGGAGTGAAGTGGATAATATTTAGAAGCAAACTCGAGGGGAAAGAACGTCAGCAGTGCGGCTGGCAGACTGCAGCGCTCCTCAGCATTCTTCAGTTTCCTCCCTCAGAAAGCTGCATTACCAGGCGACCTCTTCCTGGCTTTGAGAGATGTCCAAATGGGAACTATTAACAAAGGCACGCTCCCATTTTTATCTCCGTCAGAAAGTGCTTTGCCCGTCAGGCTTTCTCTCTCTGGCTTGGGATTGTGGGCGGGTCAGGGGAAAGAGATCAGACAATGTGTTTGCGGATGAGGCTTCTTGGAATTCTTCAAGTGGTCCCTTCCAACTCTCGGATGGTAGAAGGTTGTGTGTGTATGAGTTGAAAATTCTTCAAAGCTAAGAGGCTAGGATTTCACGATGTGAAGATTCTTCGAGTCCAAAAATGTCTGGGAATCTAATGTTCTAAGATTTCACCATTCTTAAAGTCCCTCAGCCTTGGAGCACAGACTTGGGATCCTGCGATTGAAGAGGCTAGAAGAATTTGTTTGGCAAATTTCTTATACAAAGACGGAAATCTCACATGACATTGTGGCCACCTTGGCATTATGGCCTCACTCTTTTTGACAGAGGTACCTAAGATATCCTGTGTTCCTGTTTCTGAGCCTCTCTCTCATTCCACTCAAAATCATGTATTATACCTCAATGTCTGCATTGGCTCGGTCTTAGAGAGTGGGCAGAGCCTACCACACCTGCAGTGACTCTGTATGAACACCCACCTGGGCACAGAAAGGATGTGAACGTATACTCACCTGGGGGTCAATGCAGGGTGTCACCAAGAGACTTTCACACCATGTGACAGCCATTTACTGAGTAGCTCCCCGCCCAGAGTCTCTGTGTGTGTGAGACCCAGTGGGTGTGGCAGGCTGCAGAAGCATAGAGTAAATGGGGCCTCTTGCCCAGTGCAGGTTCTGGAGCTATTTGTTGCCATCTAGGCCAGCCTGCATTTTCATTCAGTGCTGACCAGGGGTGGGTGGGTAGCTCTCATTCTGGTGACTTCTGGGGAAAAGAGGGCTCCTTATGTCTAAGGCCTGCAGGGGGTGCTCTGCTGTGTAGCTGGGTGAGGCTGGCTCTCTTCAGTCTGAGGAGGCACCTTAAACTGAGGAGAACACCACATGGTAGGGATGAACTGGTGGACATGAGGGACTACAGCTCTGTCCTGTGGCCATCATGAAGGCTCAGAAAGGCCAGAAGGATCAAGCACAGCTATTCTTGTATGACAGACAGGAGGATAGAGATGGATTCTAAAAGGTGAGAGTAGACAACAGGAAAAGAAAGCAAAGTCCTCGCCAAGTCTGTGTTCCCAGCATCCTGTACTGATCTAACACAGGAGGGAGCTCTTGCTGTGAGGCACGGAGGGAGGGAGGGAGGGAGGGAGAAGAGTCACACTGAAGAAGGGGATCCTGAGGCGGCAAGCATGGGCTGGCAAGTGTCCAGCAGACTGTGCTACGACAGGTTGGGCTGTGTGCTCTGCAGATGGGCAGTGAGAGGCAGCAAGCTCACCCACCGGAACCAAATGTCTCCTGAGAATTAGGGATCTGTAACAACCTCCCTAAGAGACAAGCTCCACCCAAGGACAGATAACTCATGCTCAAAGTTTCAGAGTGGGTTTGTCCCCAGCCTCTAGGATACAGAGGACAAAGGAGCACCACAGACGTCAGAACTGGGCGGACTCTGGTAACCATCTAGTCCAATCCTCTGAAGGACCAGAGATGGCAACATAAGACTGGAGAGGAGAAGGGATTAGCCCAAAGTCATAGGAAAGGCAAGAATGGGCTGGCCTCTGCCTTACATTTGAATATTTTATGTTCTTCTAGGAAAGCAAAGGCAAAAGTCCAAGCTATTGCTGTGGAATCAGAACTGCTTCATAGTTGACCCTCCAGCGAGTTTCGGAGGCTCTCCATCTTTCTTCTGCAGAGCAACTGGTGGATTCAAACCACCAGAGTGGGTGACTCTTTGGGTTAGCAGTGCTACTCTTCACCACTGTACTAGCAGGAGGCTATAAAGTTCAAGAAGGAGGCTCTCCACTATGGGTTATATAATCTCTCTTCATATATCCATCCATTCATCCAACAGTGGTGGGTAATCAGTTGTGCTCCAAGTACTGACTGAGCTCTAAACACACTGCTCTGTCAGGGTCTAAATAGGGGAATTCTCACTATAACCAAGGAAACCTCTCTTCATTCACTTACGTTAGTTTATCAATATGAGGGATGTCATATTCACAGTGGTCCCATCTGCACATGCATCCCAGAGGAGTCTGGGGTGCCCAGAGTGCCTTTGAAAACTGATGTTTTAGAACTACCTTCAGACACAACTTATAAGCCAGAGAGAGAATCAGTCTCTATATCTTTTTTAATCAAAGATGTCTCTGTAGCACGTTTTCTCCTTTTCAGGGAGAAATGACGATCTCCCACCACACACACATAAATGCACACACACTTCGCCAGATAACAGCATGATGGTTAACAACAGCAACAACAACTGCCCATCCTGCAAATGCTGCAAACATGAGTTTTGGAATCAGACAAACCAGATTCTTGCTACTTGGCCCACTTGGCCTCTCTGTGTAATCACAGCCAACTGACTTAGTAGTTTTGATCCTCAGTTTATTATCTGTAAGAATATATATGATAATATTTCTCATAGCATCCTTGTGAGGATTAAAGGTAATACTTAGGAAGTCTAATGCAGCTTCCTATACAGACACTAAGTTCAGTGCCTGATGATTTTGTGGTTTCTAGGCTTCCTAATGAGAGTTTTGTAAAGCTTCTCCAGCATTTTGAACACTGGCAGCCCTATCCAAGTACTCGGGCTCTGTGCATGGTGGCAGCTGGTGGCAGTGCCTGGAAGTAACAGACAGAGCTGACTGAAATCTGCAAATCTCAAGATTAGCGTAAGATCTGAGCTCAAGTCTCAGACATCACCAGGTACCAGAGTCAGGGGATATACCACCATTTGTTAATCCAGCTTTGCTGTGGTCAAAGGATAAACAGTGGTGGTAGCTGCTTGGAGACAACATCTATGAGGTGGAGGTGAGGCCTCTGAACATGGAGAGGCCCAGATTTTTTTCTAATTACAGGATCTGTACCATTTTACCTACTCAACAATCTCCCACAAGCAGTGTCTTAGGATCTCCTCACAAAATAAACTCCAACAGGCTGGTAACTACCATCCCCTTGGAAGGATGGACAGTATCAAGCCTTGTCCCAGTTACACATACATTGGTGGTTTAGTTCCAAGGCTGAAACTAAAACCTGGAAACAGGTTTCCTAGCAGGCAGCCCACTGTGCTGAGCTGTACCTACAATACATCAGGAAACTCTTTAGCGGCCCTGCCCTCACTGTCTCCACCCCAGCCAGAGGAAATCATTTCTCTACAGTGGAAATGCTACAAAAGTAAATTTGTAAGATTCTGAGTTTCAAAAGGGAGAAAGGACCAAAGAAAGTATCCCAGGATGATGGCACACTTCTGGCCACAGGGGAGAATAGAGAGGCAGCGTGGGGCGTCAGGAGAACCACAGCCTTCATTTACAGTCCAGCAGATTGAGCTCTGTTCCTTATTAGCTGTGTGACCTTGGGCAAGACACTCAACTTTTCTGAGTGTCCATATTATAAAGTCCTGGCAGGAGAATTCAGTGAAATGACAAAGCCCTTGAGTCGTCCTGCAGGGTGCCCGGCACATGGAATTGATTATAACCATGATGTGGAATGCCAAGATTGGAATGGGGCTTGAAAGATGACCTAATCCTGGTGTCTCATTTCATAGGGAGGGAAAATAGGACTCAAAGATGGGAAGTGACTTTTCCAAGGTCACACAGAAAACTCATGGTGATATTGTGCCCAACACCCACTATTTAGATCCCAAACTACCAACAGATTCAATCTCCCAAACTGCACAAGCCCAAGAAACCTTTTCAACTCTAGCAGCTCCTTCAGGCCATCAAGTCCTAAAATGTAAACTCTTTCTACTTAATAAGGAAAAACATGGTTTTCCTATCCCAAAATAATAAAAGATATTCAAATTAAAACAAAAATCTCAGGCTTTAATACAAATCACTCTTTTGAAGGGTCTTCCCCCTTTCCCCCGCCTTCCTCTCTCATCCCCACCTCCACCAGATATTTTGCAATAACAGTAATGTTGAGAGGAAAGAAAAATAAAAATCTGATGCACTTAACAGATATTTCAGCACAATAATGTATCACAGATGTTCATATCAAACTGTGCACGCGCGCATACAATTTTACTGAGAAGGCTGTTGCATTTCTGACTTTGGGTTTTAGATGCCTAATAACCCTATCCACACCAGCTCCGGATCTCATTCTCCTCAGTCAGTCCAAAGCTTCCCAAGAGGACAGAGGGGAGATTTCATCACCTCACTCCAAAATGATAACGGGACAAACTGGCGCAGTTGGACACTCTGGCAGGTGGTGAAGGGTGTGTAGATTAGGAACCAAAAGGAGTCCTGTCTTCTTTTGTTTGGATCTCACTTCCTATAGCCCTCTGGAGAAGTTTGGGACCCAGTGACGATTTTAAGAAGGACCCAGGTCGGTGATGGTGTGGGCACAATTTTGAAACCAGAGATTTCCGTTCGTTTGATCTTCAAACATGGGCTTTGGAGACTGTCAGCGGCTCCTTGCTGGCCGATGAATGGTTCTCAGGAACTTTTCCTGAAACATAACTTCACACACTTGCCAGCAAATGTTTTCAACCTACCAAAGCTGTCATTTGGTTGAACAGCGGTGTTTCCAGACCCTGAAGATAGTTTTGTTGTTTTAAAGGAGACAGATAAAAGCCAGGGGCTGTTTAACCAGAAGGTCTGTTCGCTGCCTTCAGCCCTAATCGGATCCCTTTCTGGTATAAAAAAGTGTGTTGAGAGTGATGGTGGATCCTGAGTCAGCCTAACCTAAAAAAGATATCGAGGCCTCTGGACAGAGAGGCCTCCCACAAACCTCCCTACAAAATGAGATGGGCGGTGAGCGCTGGGGGCTCCCCCATCACAAATAATATCAGCTCCAAAAGCTGGCAAGGGAAAAGTCACTTCAGAGAGAGAAAGCCGGTATGTTCAGAGGGCTCAGTGCTGGGCCAGAGAATACACAGGATTTTCCCCCGTGGAGACAGAGTCAGGCGTAGTCAGAACCCCGCGGGGCGTGACTAACTGCCCCAATATTCCTGCCACCAGGGCCCTCTGGGTAAGGACTCCACAATTATGGGAGAGCCAGCAGGAGAACCGACAAACCGGCCTTTCATTTGGCCGGCAAATCAATCTGGCTTCTTACCTCCCTGGGGACAATATTGCATTTCCCCTGGAAAAACAAAGGCCAGAGATCTCCAAAGGGGGATCAGTTTCTGCTGCTGTTTCCCTGGTGAAAAGCTTGCAACATCTCAAGAGCAGCAAGCAGGTCTGGTCCGCAGTGCTGGAGTTTCTGGCCCAACAAATTTATGGAGCTGTCTCCTCAATGGGGAGCACCTTTCAGGGACCACGTCATTCAGGTCATTGATCCAAACGCTGTCCTGGAGCCTCCTTGCAGGAGCCTGGGCCCCCAATGGGAGCCCTCATTCCAGGATTGACAGCCCTGCTCTCAAGGCACAGATGTGAACTCATTGTTCCCAGGCCCTCAGAGTTGAGTTTGGGGCCAGTGAGTTGCAAGTGACCTCTGCCCATGGAGACCGGGCTTTTCATGACATTTTGCTGGATCAGGTCTCTACTCGTGGAGACTTTACACCTCCTAAATCCCACCCTTCTCCCTGCCCCCACACGTGAGTGCAGAAATTAGAACTGTCAACTTTTAAGCGAACATACTGTTCTAAAATTATTAACCCCAAAACGATCCACGCTGACTTTCTCCTAGTTGAAGGAGGCAGTTCGATGGTCACCTAGAGCTTCTGGATTTTAAAAAAAGTGTTGCTATGGAATCAATTTCAATTCATGGCAACACAATGTGTTAGAGAGTAGAGCTGATCCACTAGGTTTCCTATATGAGAATCTTTATAGAAACAGATTGCCAGGCCTTTCTTCCATGGAACAGTTGTGTAGGTCTGAATTGCCATGCTTTAAGTTACTAATCAAGTGCAAACCACTTATGTCATATCAGGACATGAAGTTCTGGAAAGGCCCAGGAAATTCAGCATTACTTAACATCGAAAAGCAAACCAGTCTATTATACAAACATGAGAACCAGGACCCCTCCATCCCCCACCCAGTCACAAGTGCCTCCTGTCCTCTCTGCTGCCTTCAGATGCACCAGGGCCTGTGTGTGCCTGTGCAACCTCAAAGACAGCCTCTTGCTCCTGAGCTGCCTGGCCAGGGACCTTGGGAAAGCCTAACACAAACCAGCAACTCTCCCTTTTTATTTTTGATCACTCTGATGCTCAAAGAGAAATTCTTTCTGCTCAGGCAAGCACAGCAGGCAGGGAGAGTATTTCCCCAACAGGTATCACCACCATAACAGAAGAAAGCACCCAAACTCTCACTCTCAATTCTGGTGCTGCACACAATCTCCCTCACACCACAAATCAGTGGCAGAAGTAGCCCACATCCCAAAAAGGGCTTCTCCACCAGGGGAAAGGGCCTGCCCTGCCTGCAGGAAGAGGAAGAGGTCAGGGCTTGCTGGGAGAGCTGGGACCACGTGCCTACCTGGGAGAAGTTGAGCCCATTGAGTGGGTGGCACTGCTCCTCCACCCGCTCCACTGCCCCGGTGCTCTTCTTCATCTTCTCAGCCTGCTGTGCCAGATAGAGGTCCAGCACTGGCACTCCACGGGAGCGCACGTCGGTCTCCGTCAGTGAGTTCACCATGAGCATAACCCACACAGGCCTCTTTCGCTCCCAGTTGCCAGCAATGGCGTTGAACAAGTAGTCTGCATAGAGCCCTTTGCCACGCTGCGCAGGCGTCATCCACGAGGGCATCATGAGCTTCACGTAGTCCAGGTGGCGCTTCAGGCGCCAGTACAGCTCCCGAGGCAGGACGTCCTGCAGGTTCTCCCCATGCGGCAGCAGTTGGCAGCTGGCCAGCGCAGAGATGGTATAGGGGTCTGTGAGGTCAAGCTCAAAGTAGACGCGAGCACTGGCCTGAAAGGCCGCCTTGGAGTTGTCTGGGATAAAGTCCCACACACGAGTGTACGGGACGTGAATGGTGCCAAACAGGTAGGCTGGGGGGTCACGTCGAATAGTCCACAAGAAGGAGTTCAGTTCCCCCTGCTGGAAGAGTAGACGAGAAGGAAGACAGTGAGCAGAGTAGAAGCAAGGTCGGCACAAAGGACTGGCAAGGGAACAATGGGACTGGAGGGCATACAAATATACAGGTGAGGGCTTTGGAACCTGGAAGACTCATGCAAATCCTGTCACTAAATGTATTCATTCAGTGTATGATCTTGAGCTAACCATTTTACTTCCTACAATTCCTCATGTGTAAAATGGGGCACGCGCAGCTCTTTTAGAGGATGTCACGAAAACTAGAAAACACAATATAATATTTACGGTTGCATGTCAGTGAGTTAGGACTGACTCATAGTTGACTCTCCAGCAGGTTTTCAGAGGCTATCAATGCCACAGGAGGAGATTAACCATATGTCTCCCAAGAAGAACCTGGTAGATTTGAACTATGTGACTTCGGGTTGGCAGTGTAACTCTTACCTATTAGACCACCAGAACTACCAATGTAAGGATATCAAGACCTAATGGCAGTGGTAGGCACAGAGCACATCAGCAGTGAAGGAAAGGTACCACAATTAGCTTTCATCCTGAGTGACAAAAACTGCCACACTACTGGAGAATATTCATGCTTGGCCAAGTCAAACCTTCACTGGTGGTGTTTCATGGGGAGGGTGGGGAGAAGGAAACAAGTCTTGCTCTGGCAAGAAGGAAGGAAGTCATATAAATGTTAAATCCAACCATTAGAAGATCCATGCCAAAAGCACTTTGAAAGCAGAACACCTATTAAAAATAGCACGCCTATTTAAACAGCTACTTCCAATTCATCTGGGTGGATACAATTTTCCTTTCGAAGGGCAGGGCTGGGGTGTCAGCTACGCTGGTGAACCAGCTGAGACCATAGATGAGAAAGTGCTTTAAGCCCTGCAAGGCCAAGTGTAGTCTCAAGCTTTGGTTTGGAAGGGGAAAATTTCATAGAATGAGTCCCAAGAAAAGTGCAGTTTTTAAGAGGGTTCCAGGTTCCTCCCCTAAGGGTATATATCTGGTCTTTGACCCCAATTCTGTCATCTTCCATGACCAAAGCACAGACTGTGTGTGTGTGTGTGTGTGTGTGTGTGTGTGTGTGAGAGAGAGAGAGAGAGAGAGAGAGATGGAGGAAGATGAAAAGAAAGAGGAGAAAGTAAAGTAGTAGTATGAATAGCAGCCGCTATAATATGGAGACAGAGGGGTCATTTCTTCACATTCAGTTTAAGGCCAGGGTTAAGGAGCATGAGAAATGGACAACCATTCTCTCAGACCAAGTCATTTTAGATAAGAACAGTCTTTGCCCATTGCCTACTTGCAAACTTTAGATCATTTCTACTCTCCCCCCCCCCCCGCCTGCTTTCTAGGACAAATGAAAAGTATATATTGGGGTGGGTGGATGGAGGAAGAAGGTAAAGGAACTTGTTAACATTACTCAAAATTGCAAAAGCCTTACAACTAGCTCTGAGCCAGCCAGCCCACTTCCCCCACCAGGCAGGATGCAGAAGGTGCACCTTGCTCAAGGTCATCTAGCTCCCAGCTAACAGGGCAGTACCAATCCCGGTTCTTCTGACATACTAACTAGCTTATACTTTGAGGGTGGGACAACCCCAAGGGGAATCAAGGGATTCCCTGTTTTGGAATGAAAATTAAGAGAAGCAGGGATTTTACTCTCTACCCAAGGAAATATTAGGCCAGCAGGTCCTGGTACTTCCTTTTCCTCTTCTCTGAAGTTTTCTCTTCTCGCTAAAGTACCTGGGAGACTGGGTGCTGGAAAGGAAGAGAGAAGTGGGACCAGCACCAAAGAGAAAGTTTGCCTTAGCTCTGAGCAGGAGGGCAGGGAAAGAGAGGGAAGCCTGGGTGGGAGGCAGAGTACGCGAATGAAAGGGAATGGGCTTGCTAGAAATCAGAGCGAAGAAGGGCAAGGAAAGACACTGATAAGAGTCAAGATGATAAAGCATCTAGGCTAAAAGTCAAAAAGAAGAGAGTCAAAGAGGGCAGAAAAGGAATAAAAGTCTAGAAAGGAATAAAAGTTTCGAGAAGAGCGAGTTACAGAGAGCGTCAGTGTGGAGAGAGAGCCGGAGTGCCCCATCTCGGCTCGCCAGGACCGAGTTGGAACCTAGGCAGGCAGAAGCGAGGGAAGGGCGCCCGGTTGTGCACCCGCCCGGCAGAGGTAGAGCGGGTGGGAAGAGGTGGGTGCAGGAGGCAGGACCCGATCATTGTCCCCTCGGAGTTGGAGTGGCCGGGCGGGCGAGAGAGTGGCCAGGCAGGCGCTCGCTCACCGATTCGGGCGGCCGGCACTGTCCTCCGTCCGGGGGCTGCGGGCGGGCGCGGGCGGTGGCCAGGAGGGCGGCGAGCAGCGGCCCCGCCAGGGCGGCGTGCATCCTGCCAGGGCCCGCGGGGCGCGGGGGACCCTCTTGGGCGGCGCCCCCTCAACAGGCGGGGAGCCCCCAGCTGGGCAAGGAGGTTTCTCAGGAGCGCGGGGCTCCAGCAACGGGATGCTGGGAACCCTCCGGGGCGTGGCTGGATGTCCCTGCAGGACCTGGGGGTCCCTGTGGGGCGGGGCTCCGTCTATGAGAAGCGGGGGACCCTCTGGGGCGGGGCGGGGCCCCCCCTAACCAAGGCGCGCAGCCCTGTCCACTGGGCCGGGGTTCAGAAAGTACGCGCGAGTGCTGGGGCACGCGGGAGCCCCAGAGCTGTGTCCAAGTCCAGGGACGCGTGAGATTCCTGGGGTACTACCTAGATCCTAGGGTGCGCAGGGGTTCCAGGACTATGCTGGGGACTCGGGGCGCGCAAAGATCCCAGGGGTGCCTACGCTCCAGGGGGCGCGCAGTGGGACAAGTGCGGCAGAGGGCGCGGCGGGGCTGAGGGTCGGCTTTGGGGCGCCCGGCTACCCCCGAGCCCGGCTCAGAGGGGCGGCGGGCGGCCGCGCGGC
>NW_006399755.1:1487962-1491601 GCF_000299155.1 Elephantulus edwardii
TGATGGGCATGGCAGGCGCTCGCTCGCTTCTCTCTCGCTCCCTTGCTTGCTCCCTCACACACGCACGGAGGGAGGCGAAGCCGGCAGCAGCCACTTCCCAACTTTCCAAACTTCCCAGTGCAACTTTTTCCTCTCCTCCCCTGCCCGCGCCTCCTCCTCCATCCCTCCCCCTTCCCTGGCCAGCTCCTCGCCAGGCCGTCGCTTCGCGCGCAACCACCAGAGGGCGCCCAGGCCGAGACCTCGTGCTGGGCCGGCTGGTTCTGTGGTGGACGGGGACAGGGGTGCCGCGCAGTTCCTGGCATGAATGAACGCTGAAGGGGTCGGGGTGGCCAGAGCGCTCCCCAACTGGCAGCTGTGCCTCTGGGAAGGGCGCACTCACCAGAAACTTAGGAAAGTTGGATTCCTATCACTTCACTGTGCCTAGCTCAGTAATGCTCTTCGAGGGCACCCAGTGAGCACTAGCGGAATTATAGTAAATGACCCAACAGTGGAAAAAAAGTTGTTCTCAACATTTCTGGGAACATTCCATTATAAGAAAGCCTTTTCGTCTGTTTCATTGGATTCACCCAGGATAGCTCTGAGTGGTCCAAGAAAGATAAAAATTTGTACTTCACTTTCTTCGACCAAAGAAGCCCTGGTGGCACAATTTTTAGCACTTCAAAGCTTAAGGTTGTATCGACCAGCTCTCCCTGGGAGAAATATGTGACAGTACTCCTATGTAAAGAATATAGCCATGGAGCCCTTTGTGGCAGTTCTGCTCCGCCTTTAACCAACGGACCCCTAGCTGACCCATCAGGTTTTCAAAGGCAGTAAATCCCAAGGAAGAGATAGCCCATCGTTCTCCCCGTGCAAAGCAGCTGGTGAATATGAACCTCAAGCCCTTGAGATGAGATGGGAGCCTGGCTCCTTACCACGAGGCCGCCAGAGCTCCCAATACAGGTCGCTGGGAGATGGAATCAACTTGATGGCGATGGATTTTGTTGAGTTTTGGTTCGATTTGGGGTTTTGTTTGTTAGTGTTAGTTCACAGGAACTGAAAGAACTAAAAAAAAACTGCCCAGCTCTCATTCTGTTCAGAACGTTAAAGAATGCTTATGGAAGGTCAGGACCAAAGCACATAGCTTTGGCACCGGGTGGAGCTGCTCGAGAAATGGCAGCTCTAGAGGTCAAATGAAGACCGGCTGTGCTGGAAAGGACAGAAATGTTTCCCAGGGCAGAGGCAGCTGATCTGGCTGGCATTTGAAGGAAACACAAGATGGAAAAGAAGGGATTCCTATACTGGACCACCTGAACCACATAAAGTTACCATTCTGTAATTGAAAGACAATTTTGTATGGTTCGCTCTGCTAGATATCCAGGCACACTTAGCTTCTCAGTCTCTTACCCATGCACACTCTACAACAGATTCAGGGTGCCCAGAGCATACCCAAGAACAGGGTAGCCTCAAGATTTCGCTCACAGAGCACTGAGAACCACAGCCATAACTTATCGGTGAAGATCCCTATAGTCTATACTTCTTAAAGCTCCAAACTTCCTACATTGCCACCTCTCTCCACTTGAGAAGGATGAGTTGGAAAGTTGTTTTTGTTGTTTAGTGTCGTCGAGTCATAGGCGACTCATAGCGACCCTATGAACCAAAGTCCTCGATACTTGTATACATGACTTTTCATACTTTCTCCAGGTTCTTAGGGTTTCCCAAGGCAAGCTATTTACAGAAGTGGATGCCACTCCTACTTCCAAGCATGTTTCAACCGGGCAGTGCCACCAAACACTGTCCACCATGAGTAACCGTTATCGTATTTGACACATCAGTGTCACAGTGTTCAGCTTCACAGCGAACACACGTTGCCCCTGTACAGAAAGTGGACACACCAGGGCTATACGACCTAGAAGACTGAGCAAAAACAATGAAAAACAGACCTGAGGGCCACGAATTAGAGTCACCCACCTTTGGCTTGGTTGCATTGCTTTCCTTCCACTAGGCCAACTGGTATCTCTCTGTCTTGTTCAGTGCCGTCGACTCATAAGCGACTCATAGTGACCCTACGAACAAAAGTCCTCGACACTTGCATGTGTGACTTTTCATAACTCCAGTGAAAGAGGATATGGTGATCTACTGGGGAATAGGAAGACACAAGTCTGTGGGCAAGAAAAAGCTTGATCAAATTTTAAAATGATCTTTATAGTTAATTAAAGCAATAGTCCATGTGAATATGTACTTGAGATTTTTAAATACTTCCTCTCTGCTGTCTGAAGCTTCTCACTAAAGTCCCTACTTACAATCATAGTGTATTGGGATCTCACTGACACTGCTACTGTTGTAAATGATACCAAAACAAACAGGTGTTTCCACACCTAGGGAGGGTATCCGAGATGGTTGAGAATATCTCAGATGTCCATCACCTGTTGAGTGAATAAACAAAATGTGGTATATGTATACAATGGAATAGTACTCAGCCATAAAAAAAGGATAAAATACTGGGACATATTGGAGTATTAATTAATTTTTAGATGTGTGCTAAATAAAACAACCAAATAAGAAAAGACCACATACTGGGTGAACTCTACTGTTATGCTATGTATAGAAGAGGCAAACCAGAGACAGAGAAACTAGATTATTAGTTTTCTAGAACAAGAAGGAATGGAGAGTGGTGAATTGCTGGAGTGATAGCTAATGGATATGGGGTGGGGGGTGTTGGATGGAAAAAATGTACTAAGATTAAATCTGGTAATTTTTACATACCGTGTTCTGCCTCTCAGCTTTGTCCCCAAAGAATTACAGGGTCTGCCTTGATCAGCAGACTTCTAGGAGATGTAGGCATACCTCCTCTTTCCTGCCACACCACATTCTGCCTCTCAGCCTTGTCCCCAGGTTCATACTGGAGAGGGTTAAACCAGGCTGCTCCTTGGAGGCAAGGATTCTGAAGCTTCATCTGACATACTTTGGACATGTTGCAAGGGGGGACCAGTTTTTGGAGAGGGACGTCATGCTTGGGAGGGTGGAGGGACAGCACAGGAGAGGAAGACCCTCGATGAGATGGATTCATTCAGTGACTGGGGTAATGGGGATAGTGTGTCAGAGACAATAAGATTGGCACAGGATACAGCAGGGTTTAGGGATGTTGTACATAGGGTCACTATGAGTCGCAGGCAACTCGACGGCACATAACAACAGTGGTTGCATAACTGAATACACTAAAAAAAAACACTGAATCATACACAATAAATGGGCAAATTGTGAAATATGAGTTAAATCCCTATAATGTGGTTAACAAAAATAAGATCAAACAGGGTGGGGACCCCAGCCAATAGTATTCCTTAAGAATAAAGTCTTACAACCAGGAGAAGATAAAATAGATGAATAGGATCTTCTAAGAATCAAATCCCTGTGCACATCCAAAAACTTCTCCAACAGGGTAAAAACGGAAGCCACAGACTGGGAAAAAGTATTTGGTAATGACATGTCAGATAAAGGACTTATATCTAAAATTTATAAAATACTTGAGCACCACAACAAGATAAAGGTAAATGATCCAATTGAAAAATGGGCACAGAATATGAACAAACACTTCACCAAAGAAGATATTCAGATGGCCAACAAGCACATGAAGAAATGTTCAAAATCCCTAGCTCTAAGAGA
>NW_006399755.1:1492456-1493957 GCF_000299155.1 Elephantulus edwardii
TATTAAAATTAAAAAAGAAAAAAAATGTGTATGAAAAGTTTTATCTAAGAACTGCAGCCTTCCATATGGATTGAGGCTCAATATCTGTTGCAGAATATTGGGGAGGAAGTGAGGGTCTCTGGCCAGGACAGATCGCCTAAGTTCCAGATAAGTGCAAGCCTCCCAACAACCTTTAATATGGGGTAGAAAAAGCTCCCTTGTGTTTGGCTGTACCGACTTGAGAAAGCTTGCCACCTGGGACAACGGCTGCATGTCTGTTGAGCTGGGAGTGGTCCACATGAGGCTAGAGTTCTGCTAGTCAATCTGCATGTCCCACATCTGTAAGCCCACCCTATCCTGTCTTCCTATTTATATGCTTGTATATAAATGTGCTGCAGATGCCAATAAAATTGAGCTGTATTGAAAAAAAAAAGAATAAAGTCTTAATGTTTTCATACTAATTTATATCCTGAGTGAAATAGTTTGAGAAGCCCTGAATGGTAATGCCTAGAGGCTTACCCTATTTCTGTCAATGTCTTTCTGAGTAGCTTTTTCTACTAATACCTCAGGGAGTGGCTCTGAGTATTCTAGCTGTCCTCTCTGGACCTTGATTTCCTCAGTATCATCAGTATAAATAAGTTCTGTGGACAGGTAATCTGTAAGGTCCCTCTGCACCCTGCACCAGAGATAACAACCACAGAGTTCCATAACCACAGCTGCCCAGAGGTCTTTAGATAATAAGGAGAGGGGCAGAGGGTCCAAAAGGGAGGCAACGGACACAGACTCCTGCCTTCTAGCCCTGAGGCACATCCGGCCCACTTTCTTTTTATTGCATTTTAATTAAGTTGTTCAATCAGATGAGTACCAGGAATCTGTAGGCTGTAACAGCCAGGACAGGAGCAGAAGCCTTGTAGCGTAACTAAACCAACAAAGCCTGCCTACCTAGCAGATCCAGGAGCCCAGGTCCTGCTGAAGGGTTCTTGCAGGAAGTGAGATGAAAGCTTCCCCTTCAGCACCAATGCCAAGGAGGAGCTTTGCTCTTTGCCTAAGGGTTTCCCTTTTAGCACCCAGCCAGGAGACTAGCCACACCAGCGTTTTTCAGTGGCCTGTCCTACCCTGACTTCCAGCTCCAACTGTCACCTCAGATTTGCCCCCACCACCACCCACCCCCAGGCTCTATGTTTACCTCAGGTTAGTGGGTTGGAAGTTAGTCTTTGATTATTGTTATTGTTAAGTGCCATCGAGTCGCAGGCGACTCATAGCAACCCTGTGAAGGAGAGTGTCCTCGATGACACTTGGGTGCCTTTCATCCACTCTCCAAGTTCATAGGATTTCCGGAGGCAAGCTATTATGGAAGTGGATGCCACTCCTCCTTCCAAGTCTTTGATAGTAGAAGAACATAATGAAGTGCTTTTGAAGACATGGACGTGAGGGGTTGCAGATTCCTTCTATGAAGAGGTTAGCAATGCTTAATACAGTCTCTCTCTCTCTCTCTCTCTCTCTCTCTCTCTCTCTCTCTCTC
>NW_006399755.1:1494057-1500471 GCF_000299155.1 Elephantulus edwardii
TCTCTCTCTCTCTCTCTCCTCTCCCTCTCTCTCTCTCTCTCTCTCTCTCTCTCTCTCTCTCTCTCTCTGTGTGTGTGTGTGTGTGTGATTGCAACCAAGTTGACCAACTCAGAGCTGACCCTCCACTGGGTTTCTGAAGCCGTAAATCAAATGAAAGGAGACTGCCCATCTTTCTCCCTCAGAGGCTCTGGTAGATTAAAATAACCAGACACCCAGAGAGGTGCAGTCTTTTGATTAGCACTTCAAACTGCAAGTGCCTACAGACTAGGCCCCAGAACTCCCTTGAGACAGTCTAGGGTGGTGGAAAGAGTCAGAACATCTGCAGATACAGAGATGATTCAGAGTCACTGAGTAGTGCCAATACTTAATACACTTGGCAACTAACTAAAATGTTAGAGAATCAAGTCCACCAGAGGTACCTTGAGAGGAAGTCCTGATAATCTTTTTTCTTTTCTTTTTAAATAAACCATGGAAAACTTTATCAATTCTAACTCATAAACTTTCTAAAACTTTCACAGCTCTACTCTGACACAGATGGAATCGCTATGGGTTAGACTTGAAAGTACCAAATTTTTTTGCTGTTGTTTCTTTTGTTGTCATTACTGTGTTGTTTTTTGTTTTTGAGATGATTCACCAAAAAAATCACTCCTTCATAACAGTGGAGAAGTAGTCATATGACCATAGATGTGAAATGAAGGATTAAGGTTACTATGCTATGCAAAGTGACATTGATTAAAACACTACTATCATCCAGCCTTGTCTTGGAGATGGTGCAGCTAGAGTGCTCTTTGGAGGCAAGAATGATGAGGCTTCTCTGCCTCACATACTTTGGGCATGTTGTTAGGAGGTGCTATTCCTTGCAGAGGGACATAATGTTGGGAAGGGTGGAGGGTTAGCGAAGGAGAGAAAGACCTTTAACTGCACTAACTGCTACAATGGGCTCTCGTGTGTCAGGAAGTGTGAGGATGGTGCAGGATAGAGCAGGGTTCAGATCTTTTGTTCATAGGGTCTCTATGGGTTACGTTTGACTTGACAGCACCTAACAACAATAACAACAACATGACCTAGCCTGGTGTGGGAAATAGAGGACACAGAGGCCCAGGGTTTTATCTAAAAGTAGTTGCCATATAGTTTATGAATAAAGACTCAAACAAACAGTTCAGAGCAGGGAGAAGCAACTGGAGAAAACTTAGGAAAGAGGTGGCGAACGAGGTGATGTTGGAGTTGAATCTTGAAGGATGAGCAGGAGTTGGAGATGAAGAAGGAGGTGATAAATGTCATTTCAGGTACTGAGAACATCCAGTGCTAAAGCATGGAAGTTTAAGTGTTTGGTTACATTTGGGGAACTATAAACCATTTCCAGGAGACAACCAGTCCTTGGAAAGAGACATAATGCTAGGAAAGATAGAAGGCCAGAAACACAGCAGAAGACCTTCAATGAGATGGATTAACACAGTGACAACAATGGATGGAGTAAAAGACCTTGTGAAGATGGTGCAGGGTAGGGCAAGGTTCAGACCTGTTGTTCATAGCGTTGCTAGAAGTCGTAGTTGACTCCATGACATTTGACAACAACTAACAACCAACAGACAGTACTGTGACTGGGGAAAGCCAGCATGCGGGGGGTGGGGGGTGGTAGAAAGGGGAATCGGAAATAAGACTGAACGTGGAAATGTCCTGTATGATGTTGGAAAGCCCTTCATCTTGCCACTCAGAGGAGACAATCTTCTAAGCTTCTTTTGCCTTTCTTGGCAGTGCTGGCAGAGGTGGCTGGCATGCCAGGTTCTCGATGAAAAGTGTGTACAGCTTGGTGTGCGCAGATATCAGTGGTACAACAGGTTTTTTGAGGGCCTGTCATTTCAGAAGTGGATAGCCAGTTCTGCTTCTTAGTCTTAGTCTGGAAACTACTGAAACCTGTCTACCATGGGTGACTGTGCTGGTATTTGAAATACCAGTGGCATCACTTCCAGCATCTGAAGGCATCACGGTACTACAAATTGAGACTTGTTGTTAGGTGCCAGAGTCGAGTACAACTCATAGCAACCCTATGAACAAAAGATCTGAACCCTGTTCTATCTTGCGCCATCTGCATACTTCCTGACACACCAGAGCCCATTGCAGCAGTCACGGTGTCAATATACCTAGTTGAGGGTCTTCCTCTCCTTCACTGGCCCTCCATCCTTCCCAGCATCATGTCCTTCTCCAAGGAATAGTACCTCCTGGCAACATGCTCAAAATATGTGAGGCAAAGCCTCATCATTCTTGCCTCCAAAGAGCACCCCAGCTGGACCCTCTCCAAGACATAGCTGTTTGTTCTCTTGGTTGTCCATGGGATGTTCATCGCTCTTCTCCAACACCACAGTGCAAAGGCGTCAGTTCTTTTCCTGTCATCCTTATTCATTGTCCAGCTCTCGGATGCATAACAAGTAATTGGAATGACCATAGCCTGCGTCAGATGCACCTTAGTCCTCAAACGGATATCATTACTCCTCAATAGATACTAAAAGGACTTAAATAGAAACAAAAAGCCTTGCTTGCATCCCAACTAAGGGGAATGATGAAGAGTAAAGGGGAAAGATGTGGCAGGGAATAGAATGTCCTGTATGAAGTAGAGGATGATACTGAGAAAGTAAACTGGTGTGGAGGCTGGAGAGGCAGGGGACAGAGGGCCTGATGGGGGCAAAATGAAAAAGAGGGGTCTGGGAATTATTGTAGAACCATTTTGTGCCAGACACAGCATGCTTTGCCAATATATCCTGAGTGATACTGTGAGACATATTTTATCCCCATTGTAAAGTTGAAGAAACTGGTCTCAGAGAGGAGACTTAGTTTTATCACAGAACAGACACCTTGCAGGTCTGTACTGTCTAATTCTCCCTTCTGGACCACTCGCTTCCTTCAGGACACAAGTGAGAGCACAGGTAACACTGGGTGTGGTTTCTGCACACTCACACACATACAATCACGGAGGGCACAGTCACACTGCATGTAGCAACTCCTGGGCACTCTCACAATTTAATTTGGACAAGAGGATG
Source organism: Elephantulus edwardii (assembly GCF_000299155.1). Lineage (NCBI taxonomy): Eukaryota > Metazoa > Chordata > Mammalia > Macroscelidea > Macroscelididae > Elephantulus > Elephantulus edwardii. The sequence continues at coordinate 1,497,093 of NW_006399755.1, forward strand.
AATCTCATTTAGGAGACTTTTGTTTTTACTTTAGCACAAACTGTACAAGACACTTTTCCTCTATTTAGGATTCAACAGAAGTATGGAAAGGGCGGGGGAAGAAAAAGAAAATGAAATCTGATGCTTGAAACAAAATACTCCATCGAGCTGACCACTAAATAGCACTTAGACCCCAAGTATACACACAGCTGCTTTATGTAATGAAGGCTGCGGACCACGTTCCTGGATATAAAATAACAAACCACATATAACGTTTTATGTTGCTGTGTAATTAGCACGGATCTGGGAGTGCGTGAGCCGACCAGGGTGCGGGAAGGTGGGGGGGGGGGGGCTTGAGCATGGTGGTCCATGAAGGAGGGATCTCAGGCTGCAGAACAAGAAGGCAGGAGTCTGAATCTCTTTTTCATAGCCTTTTGACAATAGGCAAGTGACTCTTAACTATGAACTTCTGGTTTCACATTGTAGCTGTTGTTTAGTACCATAAAGTTGGACCCGTAGTTGACCCTCTGGCGGGTTTTCAAAGGCAGTTAGTCTCATGGGAGAGAGGAGATTGCCCACCCTTTCTTGTGGAGCAGCTGGTAGCCTTGAACCATGTGCCTTTGGGATTACAGCACAGCTTCTTGTCATTAGGTCACCACAAAAAAAAAAGGAAAATATTGCCATTGAGTAGCTTCCCATTCATGGCAACCACACGTATCGCAGAGCAGAATTGTCATTTTCATGGCTGGGACCTTTCAGAAGGAAGTCGCCAGGTCTTTCTTCCAAGGAGTCTCTGCAGAGGTTCTAATTGCAGACCTTTCACTTAGTAGTTGAGTGTCAAACTGTTAATGTGTGCTGTGAGTTTGCCCTTTCTAACCCAAGAGTCATTGGACAACGTCTAAAGACGTTTGAAGGAGCCTAGTGGTGCAGTGGTTAAGTGGTCGACTAGTAACCAAAAGGTCCACCCTTGGAACTCACACCTGTTCCATGAATAATGGTCAGTCTGCTTCCATAGATGTTACAGCCTTCGGAGCCCTGGAAGGTAGTTTTATTCTGTCCTATTGGGTTGCTGTGAGTCAGAACTGGCTCCACAGAAGTAGGTTTTAAGGTGTTTGCGTAGTTTCTGGGTGACATAGACAGTTTCATGCTTAACTGCTTACTGAGTGGTTATCACTTTAAATAAACCCGTCCAGAGGCATCTTGGAAGAAAAGCCTGAGGGCCCGCTTCTGAAAGGTCATGGCCTCCTCCTTGCAAACACAGTGAGGCAGTGATGTGAGGCAGTGATGCTCGGTGCACACGGCCCAGTCAGAATTGACTTGACAGTAACTAATAACCGCAAAGATTTTTAGTTGTAAAAGCTTGGAAAGTGTTCCTGGCATCTAGTGGGAAGAGGGGAGGATGCTGCTGTCTGTCTCTCAGAGGATGAGGCCCACGAAGAAAGATCTTACCCCAGACACCAGTAGTGCCCAGACTGAGAAATCCTGTGATGTTGGGCTGCTGTGTGAGGAGACTAAGTGTACTAAGTGTGTCAGGCTGCCAGCTGAAACTTCTCCGGTTTGGCACTATCAGCCGCCATAAGATTTACAGCCTTGAGAACCTAATGGAGGGTTGTCTGAGTGGGATTCGATTCTATGGTAGGAGGTTGTGAGTTTTACTTATGTTTGCGTATTTTGTTTGTTTTACAGATACTATTTTATCATTTTATTTAATTTGAGTTTATTTTAAAAAAGAGTGTTAACTTTATGTTCATATATATGCATAGTAAATGAACAAGGGAAGTAATGTTGGAAATGACCAAGCTGAGATATATGGAGGGAATGTGTCCAAAACAGGGTAGTTTGTTAGTGGTAGAGACAGGATTTGAAACAAGGCAATGTGGCCCCAGAGCCTGCCACATACCAGATTGAAATCAAGCCAGTAGGTGAATATCTACTTCAGAATGAGAATATGAAACCATAAATTAATGTAACATGTATTGAGAGTCTAATCAATGTTCGGTCCTGAAGAGCTGTTGAGCAAAATGGGCAGGATTTTTCCTCAGCAAATGTGGTTTGTTGTCAAGTTGGCCCCAATTTATGGTTATTGTGTATTGGTGAGTCAAAACTCACTCATAGATGATCCTTCAATGGGTTCTTAGAGGCAGTATACCACACACGAGGAGAATGCCCTTTTCTCTCCTGTAGAGGGGCTGGTGGATTCAAACCATGTTCCTTTGGATTGGCAGTGCAACTACTTACCACTAAGCCACCAGAGCTCTTAAACATAATAGAAGAAAATGTTTCCCATTGTTGCACCGTCTTTGTGACTGTTGATGTGCTTGAACTACCATGTCACTCTATTTCACTGTGAGTTATCCCTCTTTCACTAACTCTCTACTACCTATAATATTCTTTCTTGGCAAGTGGATACTGAACTTATTTTATGGTTAATACAAAAAATATTAAACAAATAAACTAATAAGTGAATGAAGACACTGTAAATACACAGTGATGGTATCTGGTGACTGATGAGAAGGAGTTGGCATGAGAGGATTAGGGTGGAGGAAGCATTCCTAGCAGTGTCAATGAGCTGAACAAAGCCCCTGTGGTAGGCGCCAACTTGGCTGTGTTCAGGAAGATAGTCAATATATCCATTCACAGGACATGAAGGAGACAAAAAGAGAGAATTCTGGAGACATAGGAGAGACCTGGTAAGATCAAAGGAAAAAGTGAAAATTCCAGCTTCACAGAGAAGCTATCAAACCCAAAATCTACTACTTCAAGTCAGTCTTATCTCTTGGTAGCCTTCCTTTAGACTTCAAAGACTGTAACCATTTACAAAAAGAGATTTCCTATCTTTTTCCCTCAGAAATGTCTTGCAAATTTGAACCAGTGATCTTTGATTAGCAGCTTATCATGTAACATTTTATTTTTAACAATAAGGTTTAAAAATAAGAATACGATCCAACTTACATTTTTTTTAAGGATGGATTAGATTCTGTATATAGGGTGGATTTGAATTGGCAAGTAAAGGATTCATGGAGGCCAGTAGGGCACAAACTGTGGCTAATATTGAGAAAAATGGAAATCCCAGAACTCTTAATGGTGCTCATGCAAAACCTATAACTCAATCAAAAGACTGTCATCTTGTGAACATAGCAAGTGAACACTGTGTAGTTTGAAATAAAGAAAAGTAGTGGCCTTAAGCACTAATGAGCAAAGACCAGGCGAGTTGTGGGAGGATATCAAGGGTATCATCCAGGAAGAGTGCAAATGGTCATTGCAAAGATGGAAGAGGAAGAGAAGACCAAAATGGATGTCAGAAGAGACTCTGAAATTTGCACTGGAGCAGAGAGAAGCTAAAGCACAGGGAAGAATTCAAGATACTAAAGAGTTGAATAGAAGATATCAAAAGGCAGCA
>NW_006399755.1:1501856-1544989 GCF_000299155.1 Elephantulus edwardii
TGCTGGAGAAGAGTATTGAGAGTACCATGGACTGCTAGGAAAACAAACAGATTCATCCTGGAAAGGGTTACCGGGTGGCTCCTTAGAGGCAAGGATTCTGAGGCTCCATCTAACATACTTTGGACATGTTGTGAGGAGAGACCGGTCCTTGGAGAAGGACATCATGCTTGGGAGGGTGGTGGGACAGCGCAGGAGGGGAAGGTGGATTGATTCAGTGACTGGGGTATTCAGGATGGGTGTATCAGAGACAGTGTGATTGGCACAGGACGGAGCAGAGTTTAGGGCTGTTGTATATAGGGTCGCTATGAGTCGCAAGCGACTCGATGGCACATAACAAAAACATAACAACAGTTTAAAATAAAGAAAGGTAGTTTAAAATGAAGAAACGGAGCTCAGTGGCCTAGTGGCAAATAGCTGTTCTGAAATCCCAAAGGCATGCAGTTCAAGGGTACCAGCTGCCCTTAGGAAGAAGGATGGCCAATCTCCTCCTATACAATAACTGATTATAAGAACCCACCAGAGGGAGGGTCAACTATGGGTCAGCTCTGACTCGATGATATACAACAACAACAAACAACATCAGTGTTGTATCCTTTCTCTATACTTATTCAATCTGTATACTGAAAAAACATTTGAGTAGCTGGACTCTGTGAAGAAGGATGTGGCATCAGGTTGGCAGAATACTCACCAACAGCCTGCGTTATTCAGATGATACAACCTTGTTTCCTGAAAGTGATGAGGCCTTGAAACGCTGCAAATGTCAAAGAATACAGCCTTCAATAGGGATTACATCTTAGCATCAAGACATCTCAACATCAAGAAAACAAATATCCTCACCACCAGACTGATAGGTAACATCATGATAGCTGAAGGAAGGAAAGGCACTGTAGACAATTTTCTCTTCCTATGATCTGCAGTGAAATCTTTGATACCAGCAGTTAGGAGATCAGGAGATGTACTGCACTGAAAACGTCTGCAATCAAGGACCTCTACAAATTACTGTGGAGTATAGTTATCTGTTTAAAGTCTAAGGTGCGTCTGATTCAGGTCATGGTCTTTTCAATTGCTTGCTATCCATCTGAGAGCTGGACAACGAAATAAGAGTGTGAGAAGATTTGATGCCTCTGAGTTGTGTTGTTGGAGAAGAGTACTGAACATCTCATGGGCTGCCAAAAGAACAAACAAATTTGTCTTGGAGAAAGTTCAGTTAGCATGCTCCTAAGAGGCAAAGATGGTGAAGCTTCATCTCACATACTTTGAACATGTTAGGAGGGGCTATTGGAGAGGGACATTATGCTTGGATAGGTGGCAGGTCAGCAAAGAAGACGAAAACCCTCAACCAGGTAGATTGACATACTGATTACAGCAATGAACTCAAGCATGTCAGAGATGGTGAGGATGGAACAGGATAAAACAGCATTCAGATCTGTGCTCATAGGGTTGCCATGGGTCACACTCAACTCAATGGCATCTAACAACCACAATAGTAGGGCAGTAAGGCAGTAGTTGAGGTGGAAGATAATAATGGTTTGAATCATGGTGATTATAACAAAACTGTTGTTGGTGTTGTTGCATACCATCAAGTCAGAACCGACCCATACCTGATCCTCCAGGGGGTTTTCAGAGGCAATAAATCACACAGGAGGAGATTGCCCATCCTTCTCCCACAGAGCAGCTGGTGGATTCAAACTCCTTTGGGATTGCCACACAGCTTCTTATTACTAGGCCACCAGAGCTCCCCATAATAGAACTAGAGGAATGTAAAGAAATTCAGTTTCTGCAGAGGAAGATTCATTAGTGTTTTGTGACAGATGTGACATAGATGTAAGGGAAAGGAGAATCATGGATGATTTGATGCATGGATGGAACAATAAATGTCATTAATTGAGATAAGGAAGATTGATGGAGGCACAGAGTTTGGGCAAAAAGAAAAGAGAATAACAAGGGTTAAGTTTTAATTTATGCTCACTATGAGTTTTCTGCAAAAGTTGGAAGTTTGACTCCCCTCAAAGGCACCTTGGAAGAAAAGCTTGGAGACTATGACTACATCTGACAAATCAACCATTGCAAACACTTTGAAGTACAGTTCTTCTATGACACATATAGGAGGTGTTAGCGAAGAGGCTTATAAATGAGCCTGGGGCTCAGGGAGCAGTCAGGCTGAAAGGATAAATTTAGAATCAATTGCACAGACAGATAATGATGTACTGAGATCACTATAGGGAAAGAAAGTGTAAAAGAAAGAGAGAGATAAAGAGACCGAAAAACTGAAGGAGGCCTAAGTGTAAGCCCAGGGGACTCTAACACATTCCATCTGAGAGATGAGAAGCATCTACCAAAGGCTACAATAGAAGAAAACCGAGAGATGCCATAGCAGCCAGAAGAAGGAGGGGTGGGGTTTCTTTGTTCTGTTTTCGAGTTATATTAGGTTGGTTACCTATGCCTAGGGCTGCTGAAACATCAAGTAAAATAGAATAGGAAAAGTGACAGTTGGGTTTTCCTGTAGAGAAGTCACTGACTTTAAATATTCCATGCAGAAGCAAAGTGAAGAGAGCTGAGGACAGAAAAGTAGGTGAAGAGTAAAAAGAGCTACTACAGAAACTGTTTATAGACGTTTTGTGGTAAAGAATAAGGAAGAAATAGAGAGGGAGCTAGAATATGGGGACACTGAGGTACTTCTAAAAATGTGCTTTGTGGAGCACATTTGATATACAGCATCTAGCAGAGAGGGAGGAACTTAGGATCCCAGAGAGAAAGAGAAGTTAACCAAAGAATTCCTAAAGAAGTGTGCTTGAAAACAAGATGTTTTGAGATACAGAGTGAGATGTTGGGATGACAGCCTAATTCTCAGGCCTAGTGCATAAGGAGTTGCACTGTCAATCCAAAGGCAGGTGGTTCGTAACCACCAGTGGTTCCTCCAAAGAAAGGTGGACAGTTTTTCCTGTATAATTTACAGCCTTCAAAAATCCACTAGAATAATAGGGAGCTCTGGTGGCCTAATGGCAAGAAGCTGCACTGCAATCGTAAAGGTGTGCTGTTCAAATCCACCAGATGCTCCCTGGGGAAGGAGGGACAATCTCTTCCTGTGCCAGTCTGATTCTGATCCAATTTGACGATATACAACAAGAAGGGGGGAAAAGAAGAAGAAGGGGAAAAAAAGAAAATCTACTAGAGTATCAGCTATGAGTCAATTCCAACTTGATAGCAATTATGTAGTGTGTGCATGTATTTATGGTGGTTTAGTGGTAAGAAATTGCACTACAATCCCAAAGATATGAGGTTCAAATCTACCAATTCTTCCTCAGGAGAAAGATGGGCAGTCTCTTCCTGTGTAATTAAACTGCCTCTGAAAACTCACGGGAGGGTCAGTTATGGGTCAGTTCTAAATCAATGGCGGACAAAAATAACCACTGTTCTTCTAAGTCGGTACCGCACTGGCCTGTCAATTTGCTCTACTGAAGCAACTTGGGGTTGAATGTTGTGTCACTTGAAGTGGAAATGCAATAATGGTTATCCATGATGGACAGTGTTTGGTGGGACTCCCATATTAAGACAGGCTTGGAAGCAGGAGTGGCATTCACTTCCTAAACAACATGCCTCTGGAAACTCTATGAATTTAGAAAAATGACAATAGTTATAGAGTAGGGTTCAGGTATTTTGTTCATGGAGTATCTATGAGTCATGCTTGACTCAACAGAACTTAACAATATGTGTATATACACATACACACTAGATATGAACCTTTGTCTGCCTCACTCTGTCTCTTTCTCTATGTATATATGTATGTGTGTGTGTGTGTGTGTGTGTGTGTGTGTGTGTGTGTGTGTATTTGTTGTTCTGTGCTGTTGAATTAGAACCAACCCATAGGTGACCCTCTAGCGAGATTTCAGAGGCAGTGTGCATACATGAATAGCTAGATAGTTAAATAACTGATGGCTAGCTAGGTAGCTAGATTATAGATGAGAGAGAGAGAGAGAGGCTTGAGCCCGTCCAAAGGCATCTTGGAAGAAAGAAAGAGAACACATGTGGCTGTGTTTCACTGTCCACTTGTGTCTCCCCTTGGGCAATTTATTCAGTTGTTTAATGGAATGGTCTTGGTGCCATCACGACATGACCCCTTCCCAAATCCCTTTGTAAGGTTTCTTTTGTAAGGACATAGATATAAATATAGATATATTTAGAGATATAATGATGTATATATACATATGTATATGTGTGTGTGTGTGTGTGTGTGTATTATATATACTGAGAGAGAATGAGAATGAGGGAGATATATATATATTTTATCTTTTGATAGATAGATAGATAAAATATATAATATATATCCCTCTCTCTATATATCTCCTTACAAAAGAAGCCTTACAAAGTACCCACTTCCTAAACAACATGCCTCTGGAACCTTTATGAACTTTGATAAATGGCGATAGCTATAGAAAGGCTTCAAGCCTTTTGTTCATAGGGTTGCTGTATATCTATCTATCTCTATCGCTATCTCTATTTTATCTATCTATCTAATGTGTGAGAGAGAGCTTGAGATTATAGGAGGAAAAGGAATAAGTGTGTCAATGACATGTGGCAAGTTGTTGGCTGGACAAAGGTATTCTGAAACTATTATTTCTAATTCTCTGACAGACAGATCAGAGCTCTGGTCTGGGCTACCAGCCTAGGCCTAACCACTGGTATAGACTGAGACTTCATTCTGTTCATAGCATGAACTCTGTTCCATAGTCTGAATATTTAATTTTTTAACTTAATTATTTCTACCATCTCACTTTCTTCACAAGGGAGGCCCTGGAAAGAGTATGGATGATTCACCTTTATCCATCTCTATTGTTGAAAATAAAGCTTGAAGTAAGAGACTCAGCAGTATCTGGACCAGTTAAGAGACAAGGGCTGCTTTCAAGGCAGTATAAAGAAAGAAAGCTCCTAGGATTCCTCAAGATGTGGTGAATTTGTGGAGGATATCATATTAGGACAGAGCCAAAAATAGAAATTATAAAAATGTTTTGAACTATAAATTAAACTTAACTTATAAAAAGCTCAGATTCTTTAGCTTGGGAGGATCTAAGATGGGATTGTTGTTATGTGCTGTCAAATCACTTATGACTCATACCAACTCTGTGTACAATAGCTTTGAGCTCTGCTGTAGTCTGAGCCAACCTTATTGTCTTTGACACATCTACACCAAATATCCCAGTCACTGAGTCAGTCCATCTCATCAAGGGTCTTCCTCTCTTGCACTGTCTCTCCACCTTCCCAAGCATGATGTCCTTCTCTAAGGACATGTTTCTCCTTGCAACATGCCCAAAATATGTCAGATGAAGCTTCAGATTCCTTGCCTCCCTGGATTCACCCTCTTTAGGACAAACCTATTTGTTCTCTTAGCAGTCCATGGTATATTAAGTACTATTCTCTAGCACCACAGCTCAAAGGCATCAATTCTCTATTATCTCTAGTCATTGTCCAGTTTTCTGATGCATAGCAAGTAATTGTGAAGACCATGGCCTGGATCAGGTTCACCTTAGTCTCCAGACTGACATCATTGCTCTCAGAACTCTAGAGAGGTCCTGACAGAAGACTTTTCCAATGTAATTCATGTTAGTACCAAGAGTGTTGATTGTGGAACCAAGCAAGCTAAAGCTGTTAACCGTCTCAGTCTCTTCACCATTATGATGCTGCTAGGCGGCCCAGTGGTATCTTTGGTTTTTTGATGTTGATTTTCAATACTTAGAAATCTCCTGGAAGGTCAGCTATGAGTGGGGGTTGACTTAAAGGCTATGAGTTTCCGCTTTTCAATCTAAAGCGAGGAAGGTTCAATGTGCTTAAGCTTTTATCTGTTTACATGAATCCTTGCAGAGCCAAGATGGTCTGAGCATGTAGATTTAGACATTGACATGGTGATTAAGAGTTTATAACTGTAAAGTGTGTGTTGCATGAGAAACAGCTCCTCTATATCTTACCTTAGTTCTTGAAGATCTCAATTCCCTCTTGTGTAAAGTGAGAACAATAGTAATATATGCACCTTGGGTTTCTGATGAAAATCCAGGAAAATGGCAGAAATTAAAGCCCTTTGTATATTGATTAATAATGCTAATAAAAATTAAAGTGCTCAAAATTCTCTCCTCTCCTCTCCTCTCCTAGGATAAATACTTCCAAATTTTTCTAAAACCAGTGAAAAGGGCATGTGTCATCTGCAACTTAGATGCCTTGCAAAGGGATTTGGGGAGGAATCATGTCATGATGAATCAAGGGCCATTGCATTAAACAGCTGAACAAATTATACCTTGCACAAGATGGAAGACAACTAGGCAGTGAAACCAGCCAGTCCTCTATTTGCCCCACTGTGTGCCCTGGCAAGGGGCTGTATCTGTGTGTCACTTCACAAGACGCTGTACAGGGTAGTGGTGCCTATGATGGGACTCATCAGCGTGGTTCCTTAAATATTTGCTTTTACTCAGTCTTTACTTATCACATCCAGTAATGATTTTAATGTTGCAATCAAATGGCTTTCTGTCTGCAGTTTTCATTACTTTTCATCCTCTTTTTCCAGCTCCACTCTCCTTTGTTTGAAAGCTCAGCCTTCTACTCAAATTAGTCTTCCCCAAATTTGAGGCTCTATTATTTTCAATGAAGAATTTGAGCTGGATTTGCTATTTATTTTATGTGAATCATCTTTTCATTAATCTTATTAAGTAAGTTATTGGAATTCTTCTTATGGCATTTAGTGACAAAGAATTCATTATCTCTTGAGATAGCCCATTCCACTTTATAACAACTCTAACATTTGAAAAGCTTTTAAAATTATGCCTGCATGTGCTTTCCTGGAGCTTAGTCAATGGTCTCTGGTTCCTACCCTTGGGGCCACTCAAAGCTAATCTCCCATTTCTTTATGACAGCTATTCATAGATTTGAAGAAAGGGATCAAGTTCTCCTGTGTTTGTGTCATTTGTCTATTCTTTGGATAGATGTTATTTCTTCTATTTACTCTCCTGGTCATCCTTCTTTTAATCCTTGTGTCTAAAAATGGTACTGACATTCTACAAGTCACTTTTAATTGATTTGATAACTCATTCACCCAACATCTATGTGCTCAGATCCAAGGCTAAAAGAGATTAAGTGATTTGTTCAGGGTCGTATACTTTCAAGTTTTACTCCAGATCCATCCATGTTTCTCACATCACAGCTGCCTGTATATAGAGACAATGCAGGCAACCACTAAATGAGAAGTTTTTCTGACATTCTAACTTTGCCTGTCTTTTGCCCATTAAAGTTGGGGAAAAGTGCCCATTAAAGTTGAAAAAAAGTGTACTCATAGACTTTAGCATTCCCATCTTCTTCCTTCTCAGATCACCAGCTCACATTTAGACTAGTTTATTAATAGTAATTCTTTTCTCATAGTTCTAGACCCATTTTGCTCAACACTTTTCAGTGATAACTTCAGCTGGAGCAATGACTCTCTCTAGAGACAATATGAAGAATTAGTGTGTTGTTGTTTGTTGTTAAGTGTCATCTAATCAGTTCTGACTCAACAACCCCATAAACAACAGATCTGAACCACACCCTATCTTGAATCATTATCATAATTTCTGTCATGCTCAAGCTCATTGCTGTAGTCACTATCTCAATCTTTCTCTTTGACTCAGAATTTCTACCTTTTCTAGCATGAGATACTTTTTCCCAGGATAAGCCATTTCTGATAATATGCATAAAGCATGTGCAATGAAGTTTCAACATCCTTGCCTCTAAGAAGCACCTTGGTTGCACTTCCTCCGAGACACATTGATTTGTTCTTTTGGCAATCCATGGGATACTCGATACTCTTTGCCAACACAATTCAAAGGCATCAATGCTTCTTTGATATCCCTTATTCACTGTACAACTTTCAAATACATGAAAGTTAGTTAGTTGCCATTGAGTCAAGTATGACTCATAGTGACCCTATGAACAAAAGATCTGAACCTTCTTCTATACTGCATCGTTCTCACACTTCCTGACACAAAAGATCCCATTGCAGCAGTAACCATTATGTCAATCCCCCTGATTGAGGTTCTTCCTTTCCTTCTCCAACCCTCCACCCTTCCCAGCATCATGTCCTTCTCCAAGGAATACCTCATCTTTCTTTCCTCTGAAGAGCTTTCTAGCTGCACCCTCTTCAAGACATAGCTGTTGGTTCTCTTGGCTGTACATGGTATGGCCAGTGCTTTCCTCCAACACCACAGCTCAAAGGCATCAATTCTTTATCCATCCATCTTATTCAATGTCCAGCTCTCAACTGCATAGCAAGTAATTAGAAAGACCATGGCCTGAATCAGACACACCTTAGTCCTCAAACTGATAACACTACTCCTCAATAATTTGGAAAAGTGCCAAACTGCAGATTTTCCCATTGCAATGGTCTCCTTATTTCATGACTGCTCATATCAAGGGTGATAATTGTGGATCCAAGCAAGATGAAACTGTTGACAGTTTCAATCTCCTCTCCATCCATCATGACACTGCCTATTGTTCCAGTGGTAAGAATCTTTGTTTTCTTGATATTGAGACACAATCCATACTGAAGGCTGCATTCCTTGATCTTCTGCAACAAGTGCTTCAAATCCTCCTCATGTTCAGCAAGCAAGATTGTGTTATCGGCACAACACAGATTATTTTTTTTTCATAACACAGATTATTGATGAGTCTCCCACCAATCCTGATGCCACATTCCTCTTCATAGTGTTCAACTTCTCAGATAACTTGCTCATCATATAGATTGAACAGGTATGGAGACAGAATACATCCCTGACACACTCCCTTCCCAATTCCAAACCATGCAGTGCTCCTCTGCTCCGTTTGCACAACAGCCTCCTGGTCTAAGTCTAGGTTCCTCATGAGCACAATCAAGTGCTCTGGGATTCCCATTGTTCTCAATGTCAGCCACAACTTGTGATGATCCACAAAATCAAATACCTTTGCATAGTAAATAAAGCACAAATAGACATTCTACTGGTTCCTTAAGACACTCTACTGGTTCCTCACTTTCAGCCAGAAACCATCTGATATCAGTAATGATATCCCTGGTGCCAAGGCCTCTTCTAAATTCTGCTTGAACTTCTGGCAATTCCCTATCTATGTACTGCTCCAGTCATTTTTGAATGATCTTCAGCAGTATTTTTCTAGCAAGTGATATCAATGATATTGTTTGATAATTTCCACATTCAATTGGGTCACCCTCCTTGGGAATAAGAACAAATATAGATCTCTTGCAGTCTGTTGGCCAGACACCAGTCCTCCACATTTTCTGGCATAGACTGGTTGGTGCACCCGAGGCTGAATTTGTTACTTGAAAGAAGTCAATTGGTATCCTATTGATTCTTGGGGCCTTATTTTTTGCCAATGCCTTCAATACAGCTTCCACTTCCTCTTTCATTACCTTTAACTCTGTTCATATGGTACTTCCTGAAATTTTTCAGGGTCAATCGATTCTTTCTGGTATAGCAGTTACTCTATGTAGCCCCTCCAACTTCTTTTGATGCTTTCTGGGTCATTCAACACATTGCCCATAGCATCTTTCAACATTGCAACACTAGGCTTAAACTATGATTTTCAGTTCTTTCAGTTTGAGAAATGCAGAATGAGTTCTTCTCTTTTTATTCTCAAAGTCCAGCTCTCTGTACACTGTATTATAATACTTTGCTTTATCCTCCCAAGCTGCCCTTGGAAACTGTTCAGCTCTTTTATTCCTACATGTTTTCCTTTTGATTTGGCTTCCCGACATTCCCATGAAATCTTTAGAGTCTCTTCTGACATCCATTTCTGTTTTTTCTTTTTCTTCTGTTTTTGTAATGACCTTTTGCTTTCCTTATGGATGATATCCTTGATATCATCCCACAACTCATCTGGTCTTCTATCATTGGTGTTCAATGTCTCAAACCTATTCTTAAGATGATTATGAAATTCTGATGGAATTGATTCAAGATCATATATTGGTTCCTGTGGACTTATTTTTATTTTCTTCAGCCTCAATTTGAACTTGCATATGAGTAATTGGTGATCTGACCCACAGTCTTCCCCTGCCCTAGTTTTGACTAGTTAACATGACTATTATTCAAGTATATGCTCCTACATCTGGTGCCAGGGAGGAAGAAATTGAGAATTTTTATCAAATTTTGCAGTCTGATATTGACTGAACATGAAATCAGGATGCACTAAGGATAATTGGTGACTGGAATGCAAAAGTAGAAAACAATGAAAAAAGGAACAGCTGTTGGAAAATATGGGCTTGGTGATAGAAATGAGGCTGGAAATAGAATGAATTTTTTATTTACAATTATTTATTCATTGCAAACACTTTTTCTAAAAGACACAAAACATGACTTTGCACTTGGGTTTCACCTAATAGGCTGCATAGAAATCAGAATGACTACATTTGTGGAAGAAATCGCTGGAGAAGCTCAGTATCAGTAGTCAAATATGCTAACATATATAATAAAACTGCTTTTTCCAACTTCTGTCTTCAAGATTTCACACACACACACACACACACACACACACACACACACACACACACACACACACCAACCGGCTGCAGACGTTAGAAATTACTTTTTTCCAGTAACATTTTCACCACTTACTCAGTCTGTATGTTGAGTAAACACTTGAAAGAATGCACTATATGAAGAGGAACTCAGTATTAGGGTTGGAGAAGACTCATCCGCAACTTGCTGATGACATAATCTTGCTTGCTCAAGGTGAAGAGGATTTGAAGTAATTGCTGATGAAGATAAAAAAACTCTAGCTATCATATGGATCACACCATCCCACAGTCTGCTGTGATATTGATTGCATTTCTAGTTCTGCCATAGAGAGCGCTGGTGGCCTAGTAGGTAAGGATTTGTAGCAACACTGAGGGTGAAATATGTATAAACTTTTCTCCTGTTATTCGTTGTTGTTGTTGTGATGTGCCATCAAGTTGACCATAACTCATAGCTACCTTATGCACAATAGCTCGGAACCCTGCCCTATCCTGATCCAGTCTCACTGACTCCAACACACCTAGTCCCATTGCCCTAGTTAATGTGTCAATTTTTCCAATCCAGGGTCTCTCTCTCCTGCATTGTCCCTTCCAAGCATGATTTTCTTATCCAAGGGCTGGTCTCTCCTGGCCGCGTGTACCAACCTCATGATTTCCAATATGCTTTAACCCATTATTACAGTCATTGTGTCAATCAATCATGTTGAAGGTATTATGTTGTTATGTACTGTCACTTGCAACTCATAGTGACCCTATATGTAACAGCCCCAAACCCTGCTCTATCTTGTGCCAATATTATTGCCTCTGACATACCTATCTATACCCTCATTACCCCAGTCACTGAATCGCATCCAGGGTCTTCTTCTCCTGTGCTGTCTCTCCACCTTCCCTAGTATGATGTCCCTCTCCAAGAACTGGTCCTTCCTTTCAACATGTCCAAAGTATGCCAGACAAAGCTTCAGAATCCTTGCCTCAAAGAAGCAGCCAAGTTTCACAGTTTCTGGGACGGACCTGTTCATTCTCTTAGCAGTCCACGGTACAGTCAGTATTCTTCTCCAATACCACAGTTCAAAGGCATCAATTCTTCTATTATCCCTAGTCACTGTCCAGCTCTCTGATGCATAGGAAGTGATTGCAAAGACCATGGCCTGTATCAGGCACACCTTAGTCTCCAGAGTGCCACCATTGCTGTTCAGTACTTTGGAGAGGTCCCTAACAGCTGACTTTCCCATCACAATACATCTTTTAATTTGCTGGCTGCTGATGCCAAGAGTGTTGACTGTGGAGCCAAGCAAACTGAAGCTGTGAACAATCTCAGTCTTCTTACCATCCATCCTGATGCTGCCAATTGGCTCAGTGGTGAGAATCTTTGTCCCCTTGATATTGAGCCTCACTCCATATTGAAGGCTATAGTCCTTGACCCTCTGCAGCAAGTGCTTCAGGTCCTCCTCGGTTTCAACAAACAGGGTTGTGTCATCTGCATAACGCAGAATGTTGATAGATCTTCCACCAATCCTGATTCCACATTTCTCCTCATAGAGCCCAGCCTCCCGAATAATCTGTTCTGCATATAGGTTGAAAAGGTATGGAGAGAGGATGCATCCCTGGCGTACGCCCTTCCCAATTTTGAACCATGCAGTGTTCCCTTGCTCTGTTCGAACGACTGCCTCCTGGTCCAAGTATAGGTTTCACATTAGAACAATCAAGTGTTCTGGGATTCCCATTTTTCTCAGAGTCAGCCACAGTTTGTTATGATCCACACAGTCAAACGCTTTTGCATAATCAATGAAATACAGATAGACATTCCTCTGGTATTCCCTGCTTTCAGCTAAGATCCATCTAACATCAGCTACAATATCCCTAGTACCACGACCCCTTCTAAACCCAGTCTGGACTTCAGGCAGTTCTTTGTTGATGTGCTGTTCCAGTTGTTTTTCTATGGTCTTCAGCAGAATCTTGCTTGCTAACCTCATAAAATATGCTGAGATATCTCTGCTACTTTCTGAAAGAATTTGTGAAGCATTCTTGTTCTCTTTTATAATCTTAGTGAAATTCACCAGTGAAATCACCCAAGTAGAGAGGCTCCTTTATGTGAAAGATTATTAATTATATCACATATATAAAAATATATAAATGTTGTTGTGTTGTGAACTGTAGAGTCAGGACCAAGCCATAGCTGACCCTCCAGCAGGTTTTCAGAGGCAGTTAATCTCATGGGAGGAGATTGCTCATCCTTCTTCCATGGAACAGCTGGTGATCTCAAACTGTGTACCTTCAGGATTGCATCAAAGGTCTTGCCACCAAGCCACCAGAGCTCCCTACATATAGACTGTTTAATTATTTATTTTGTTTTGAATGAACTTTGAGAATTTTAGTCTTTCCTCTCAACTTTTCCCATTTCATCTAAATAATAGAATTTATTTTTATAAAATTGTTCACATTATTTTATTGTCTCTGTAATAAGTACAAGTAGATACAGATGAATTACATTAGGAAAATCTGTTGTCAGGGATTTTTACAAAGTGCTGAAGAGCAACAATGTCAGTCTAGAGACTAAGGTTCACCTCATCCAGGCCATAGACTACCCATTTGCTTACTATGTATCAGAGAGATGAACAATGACCAAAGATTACAGAAGAAAAATTGATGTGTTTGAGCTGTGGTACTAGAGAAGAGAATTGAACATACCAGGGACTGCCAAGAGAACTAACAGGTCTGTCCCGGAGAGGGAAAAACAAAGCTGCATCTTGGAGGCAAGGATTTATTTTTTTTTTATTGATGCATTTGGCATTGCTTTAATAATTTTTTTATACCTTTTTAATTTTTTTTACAGAGGTTTTGGATTTCCATTCATTCAGAGGCAAGGATTTTGAGGTTCCATCTCACACACTTCACCAATGCAGCCAGGAAGGACTAGTCTTTAGAGAAGGGTATGCTTGGAAGGTTTGAGGGACAGTGCAGGAGTGGAAGACCTTGGATGAGATGGACTGACAAAATGATGGAGTAATGGGAGTAGACATTCCTCTGGTATTCCCTGCTTTCAGCCAAGTTCCATCTAACATTAGCTACAATATCTCTAGTACCATGACTCCTTCTAAACCCAACCTGGACTTCTAGCAGTTCTCTGTTGATGTGCTGTTCCAGTCATTTTTGGATAATCTTCAGTAGAATCTTGCTCGCATGTAAAATCAATGATATTTTTCTAAAGTTTCCACACTCTGTTGGGTCACCTTTCTTTGGGATAGGAACAAATATCGATCTCTTCCAGTCAGTTGGCCAAGTGGCTGTTCTCCAGATTTCTTGGCACAACTTGGTGAGCATATCCAGGGCAGCATCTGTTAGCTGAAATATGTCAATTGGTATATCATCTATTCCTGGGGCCTTATTTTTTGCTATTTACTTCAAAGCAGCTTGAACTTCTTTTATCGCCATAGACTCTTGCTCATTAAATTCTTCTGTGTCTGCCAATTCCTTTCTATACAGTGGCTCAGTATATTCTTTCCATCTTCTTTTAATACTTATGGGATCATTTAATGTTCTGCCTAAGGCATCCTTGATTAATAACAATTCGAGGTTTGAATTCTGCTCTTCAGTTCCTGGAGCTTCAGAAATGCTGAGCGAGTTTGGCCCTTTTGATTTTCTCACTCCAGCTCCTTGCTCATTTCATTGCAATATTTTGCTTTGTCATCCCATGCTGCCTTTTGAAATCTTCTGTTCAGCTACCAGAACACTTAATCGTGCTAATGAGAAACCTATACTTCGACCAAGAGGCAGTCATCAGAACAGAGCAAGGAAACACTGCATGGTTCAAAACTGGGAAGGACATACATCAGGGATGTGTTCTCTCTCCATACCTTTTCAACCTGTATGCAGAACAGATTATCTGGGAGGCTGGGTTCGAATGAGGAGAAATGCGACATCAAGATTGGTGGAAGATCTATCAACAATCTATGTTATGCAGATGACACAACCCTGCTTGCTTAAATTGAGAAGGACCTGAAGCACTTGCTGCAGAGGGTCAAGGACTGGAGCCTTCAATATGGATTAAAGTTCAATGTCAAGAAGGCAAAGATTCTCACCACTGGACTGATTGGCAGCATCAGGATGGTTGGTGAAGAGATTGGCTCCACAGTCAACACTCTTGGCACCAGCATCCAGGAAATTAAAAGGTGCATTGCCATGGGAAAGTCTGCTGTTAGGGACCTCTCCAAAGTACTGAACAGCAATGGTGTCTCTCTGAAGACTAAGGTGTGCCTGATACAGGCCATGGTCTTTGCAATCACTTGTTATACATCAGAAAGTTGGACAAAGACTAGGGACAGTAGAGGGAGAATTGATGCCTTTAAGCTCTGGTGCTGGAGAAGAATATTTAGGGTACCATGGACTGCTAGGAAAACAAACAGATTCATCCTGGAGAGGGTTAAACCAGGCTGCTCCTTGGAGGCAAGGATTCTGAGACTTTGCCTGACATACTTTCATCATCTTGTAAGGAGAGACCGGTTCTTGGAGAAGGACATCATGCTTGGGAGGGTGGAGGGACAGTACAGGAGGGGAAGGCTCTCTATGAGGTGGACTGATTCAGCGACTGGGGTAATCGGGATGGGTGTGTTGGAGACAGTGAGATTGGCACAGGACAGAGCAGAGTTTAGGGCTGTTGTACATACAAATACATTTTTTTGCCTGTATTTGGCAATGACATTTCAGTCAAGGGCTTCATTATAGACTACTACTAAACCTCAACAAGAAAAAAACTGATAGCCCATTCAATCACAAAATGGGAAAAAGATATGTAAAGATTCTTCACAAAGGAAGACATTCAGATGGCCAACAAACACATGAAGAAATGTTCAAAATCATTAGCAGAGAGATGCAGATTAAAACAACAATGAGATTTTATCTCACTACAGCAGCAAAGTTTAACAGCACAGCAAATAATTAAAAAAGGAGAGGATGTGGAAAGATTGGAATTATTATACACTGCTAGTGAGATTGCAAAATGGTACAACTGCTATAGAAGGCAGTTTGAAATTTCCTCAAAAAGCTGAATATAGAAATCCCGTATGACCAAGCTATTCCACTGGTAGGAATATATCCTAAGGTAATCAGAACTGAGAAATGAATGAAAATATGTACACCTATGCTTGACTGTGTGGATCACAACAAACTGTGGCTAAACTTGCAAAGAATTAGGATCCCAGAACACTTAACTGGGCTCATGAGAAAGCTATACTTGGACCAGTAAGCAGTAAACAGAGGAGAACAGGGAAACAATGTATGGTTCAGGATCAAGAAAGGTGTGCATCAGGGATGCATCTTATCACCATACTTTTTCAATTTATATGCAGAACAAATCATTTGGGAGGGTGGGCTTTATGAAGATGAATGTGGCATTAGGATTGGAGGAAGACTCATTAACAACCTGAGTTATGCAGATGACACAACCTTGCTTACTGAAACTGAAGAGGATATGAGGTGTTTGCTGCAGAAGCCAAGAACTATAGTCTTCAATACGGATTTAAGCTCAACATCAAGGAAACAAAGATTCTCTCCACTGGACCAATCCATCTATTTTATGATAGATGGAAAAGAGATTGAGATTGTTGATAAGTTCATTGTGCTTAGTTCCACAAACAACACTATTGGAATGGGGAGTCAGGAAATAAAAATACAATTGCATTGGGAAAGTATACTGTCAGAGGCCTCTCTAGAGTACTGAAGAGCAGCGATGTCAGTCTGGAGACTAAGGTGCACCTGATCCAGATCATGGTCTTCACAATTATGTGCTGTGTATCAGAGAGCTGGACAGTGACTAAGGATGGAAGAAGAATAATAAATATCTTTGAGTTGTGTTGTTGGAGAATAATCTTGAACATACTGTGGACTGCCAGGAGAACAAACAGGTCTGTCCTGGAGAGGGTAAAACCAGGCTGCTCCCTGGTGGCAAAGATTTTGAAGCTCCATCACACATACTTTGGGCATGTGGCCAGAAGGGAACTGTCCTTGGAGAGGAATATCATGCTTGGAAGAGTGGAGCAACAGTGCAGGAAAGGAAGACCCAAAATGAGATGGACTGACTCAGTGACTGGAGAAATGTGATTAGGTCTCTTGGAGATGATGAGATCGGCTCAGGATAGGGCAGGGTTTCATAGCTAATGTACATAGGGTCACTATGAATCACAGGCAACTTGATGGCACATAACAACAACATGTATATAGCAGTGTTATTCACAATAGTAAGAAAATGAAAACAACTCAAATGACCATCAAACAAATGGATTGAGAAATTTTAGTACATTCACACAATGGAATACTATGAAACACTAAAGAACAGAGACTTTGTAAAATATTATATAACTTGGGAAAGACTAAAGACTATTATGCTGAGTGAAATACCTGTCTTATAATAATAAAAAATGCATAGGGCCACTATTGTGATAATAGGATAACTGAGCAAGATATGTTCAAATGTTCAAAGGGGGAAAGAAAAGGAGAAGCAGAGGCAGAAAAAAGAGAAGGGGAAAACACTGGGAGAGCAGAGGTAGATGGATGTTGGAGATTCAAAGATTGAGAAATGTTCAATGGGTATTTGAAAAGATTTGTAGATAATAGGTAAAGAGTAATGATAATTGATTATATAAATATAATGCATATGAATGTGCAAAACACAAGGTACATGAATGAAACACAACATACAGGAATTATTGTATAAAACACAAAGTATATGTACAAAACACAATGTGCATGAATGATCATATGCAAACCAATAAAAATTTTTAAAAATATTTTACCCATAGCATTTCTCAGTATTGCAACTCAAGACTTGAATTCTTTTTTTTTCTTCAATTTTCTCAGCTTGAGAAATGCTTAGAGAGTTCTTTTCTTCCACTCCAGCTTTTTATACATTTCATTACTTTACATACACAAATAATACTTTTCACTGTCATCTGGAGCTGCCCTTGAAATCTTCTGTTCATCTCTTTCACTGCTGCATTTCTTTTTTTAAAACTTGGTTTTCTTGAAGCTTTAGTGCAATTTTTAGAGTCCCTTCTGATGTACACTTTGGTCTTTTCTCTTAGAATATTATACAATGATTTATTAATTGAAAATACATTTTATAAAAATTACAAATTGCATCCATACACATGGACCTCATCTAATGCACTAAACAGGAATCAGATTGAATACATCTGTGGAAAGAATCACTGGAGAAGCTCAATATCAGTTGTGCAAACCAGGCCAGCTGCAGACCATCAGTTACTCATGTGGAGGTTCAAATTGAAGCTAAAGAAAAGGAAAACAAATTCACAACAACCAAAATATGACCTAGAGTTTATCCCAGCTGAATTTAAAAATTGTCTCAAAAACAGATTTGAGGAAGCGGCCAAACTGCCTTCCAGAATGGTTGAACCATTTTACAATCCCTCCAACAATGTATAAGAGTTACTTTCTCACCACATCTTCTCCAACATGTATTACTTGCTGTCCTGTTGCCACTCTTACTGGAGTGAGATGGTACTTCATTGTGGTTTTGATTTGCATCTCACTTATTGCCAGTGATTTTGAGCATTTCTTCATGTGTCTGTTTGCCATTAGAATATCTTCCTCTGTGAAAACTTTCCATGTTCTTGCCCATTTTGTAATTGAGTTATCAGTCTTTTTCTTGTGGAGGCCCAGAAGTATTCTATAAACTTTCATTATAAGACTCTTGTCTAAGATGGCATTACCAAAGTTTGGCACTTCCTCAAAAAGGTAAACATAGAAATTCCAGATGACCTAGCTATTCCACTACTTGGAATATACCCTGAGAAAATGAGAACTGAGGCACAAACTGAGATTTGTACACCAATGTTCATGTTCATAGCAGCACTATTCACCATCGAAAGAACATGGAAACAGCCCAAATGTCCAACCACAAACGAATGGATTGAGAAATTATGGTATATTCACACACTGGAATACTATCCAGCATGCAGGAGCAATGATTTTGTAAATTATTACCTAACTTGGGAGGGACTGGAGAGCGTTATGCTAAGTGAACTAACTCAGTCCCACAAGGACAAATATTGTATAAAATCATTATTGTAGAATGAGTATGAAGTTTCAAGGGGCATAGGGGATGATGGAAGCAGAGGGATGAGGATATGCAGTGGGCTGGGGGAATTAATCATGGGGTTGTACAATTTGATGGGAGGGGGAATTGAGAGATTATAAGAATCTGTTCTCAAAAGCAATGTATTCTAATTCTGTAAATAAACTAGTTTTTAAAAAGTCAAGTTGGGGAGAGGGGAGGGAAGGAGGGGTAAAATGTGCAACAATGAATGAATGAAAATCTAACTTTTCTGTAAATTTTTGTTGAAAATCACAATTAAGATAAAGTTTTTTAAAAAAAGGGAATAAATTCTCATTTTTTTTCAGGGATGTATCCCTTCACCATACTTTTTAATCGGTATGCTGAACAGAAAGGCTGGTCTTTGTGAAGAAGGATGTGGCATCATGATCTGAGGAGGATTCATCAACAACTTGCTTTATGCAGATGGCACAGCCTTGCTCCCTGAAATAGAAGATGACTTGAGGCTTTTGCTACAGAAGATCAAGGCCTGCAGCCTCCAATAAGAATTTCATCTAAACATCAAGAAAACAAGAAAACACCACCAGCCCAATAGGCAGCATCTGATAGATGGGGGCAAGATTGAGGTTGTTAAGGATTATATCTTACTCAGATCCACAACCAACCCCCTTGGTACCAGCAGTCAAAAGATGAGTTGCTCTGGGAAAGTGTGCTGCCGAGGACCTCTCCAGAATGCTATAGAACAATGATGTCAGTCTAGAGACTAATGTGAGCCTAATCCAGGTTATGGTCTTCTCAGTTGTTTGCTATATCTCTGAGACCTGAACAATGAAAAAGGAGGACAGAAATAGAATCAATGGCTTTTATATGTGGTGCTAGGGAAAACTATTGAACATACCATGAACTGACAGGAGAACCAACAGGTCTGCCCAGAGAGGGTGAAACCAGGTTGCTCCTTGGAGACAAGGATTTTGAAGCTCTGTCTCACATACTTTGAGCAGATTGCCAGGAGGAACCAGTACTTGGAGGAAATTATGCTTGCAAGGGTTAAGAGTCAGTGCAGAAGAAGACCTTGGATTAGATGGAGTGACAGAGTTTCTTTGACAATGGAACCAGGTGTGTCAGAGACAGTGAGATTAACTCAGGATAGGGCACATTTCAGAGCTGTTGTTCATAGGGTCACTATAAATGGTAATTGACACATGTACACAACACCACCACCACTACCTCTGTCTATGCAGTGACCTTTTGCTTTCTTTGTGGGTAATATCCTTAAAATCATTCAATAACTATTTGACTATTACTTTTCAGTGCTTCAACCTTACTCTTTATATGTTTTTTAAATTCAGGTGGGATAGACTCAAATGCATATTTTGCTTGCAGAGGATTTATTTTAATATTCTTCAGGTTTAGTTTGAACTTGCTCATGAGTAATTGATGATCTGTTCCACAATCAGCCCCTGTCTTGCTTTTGACTGTTGATATTTAACTTCTAACAATTCTTTGCATGTATATAGTCAAACTTATTTCTGTGCAGTCCATCAGGTGAGGTCCATTTGTATAGCCACCATTTATATTTCTTAATAAGGGTTTTGCAATTAATACATCACTGAACTGTACAAAATTCATTCATTCTACAGCCTGTAAGCTAACTTTCATTATACATTTAATTTATTATTGCATACAATTCTATATTATACTTTATCAGACCCTCCTCTTCTGCCTTTTCTTCTTCTCAATTACTCTATGGCTTATAATGTACATGCCCAGGTTTGTCAAAGAGATCTTGCAATATCTATATACCTAGCTAGCTCACTCTTTATTTTTGTATTCTCATACCTTAATACCATTCTCCTTCCTGTCCTTCACTAAATAGTTAGTATCTATGTACATCAGGTTTTTTAAATGTTTTTGCAGATAGGTATTGCTATTGTTTTATTTTTATTTTTTTTGTTTCACACTATTTTTCATTCATATTGTGTTTCATACAATCATTCCTATGCATTATACTCTATAAAATTAATCACTACCTATCACTACCCATCTTTTCGCCTGGACACTGCCTATTGCTGTTGTTATGTGCCATCGAGTCGTTTGCGACTCATAGCGACCCTATGTACAATAGCCCTAAACTGTGCTCTATCCTGTGCCAATCTCATTGCCTCTGACACACCCATCCCAATTACCCCAGTCACTGAATCAATCCACCTCATAGAGGGTCTTCCCCTCCTACGCTGTCCCTCTACTCTACCCAGCATGATGTCCCTCTCTAAAGACCTGTCTCTCCTTACAACATGTCCAAAGTATGTCAGACGAAGCCCCAGAATCCTTGCCTGCAAGGAGCAGCCTGGTTTAACCCTCTCTAGGATGAATCTGTTTGTTTTCTTGGCAGTCCATGGTACATTCAATACTCTTCTCCAGCACCACAGCTCAAATTGCCCAACTCTCTGATGCATAACAAGTGATTGCAAAAACCATGGCCTGTATCAGGTGTACCTTAGCCTCCAGAGAGACACGGTTGCTCTTGAGTACTTTAGAGAGGTCCCTAACCTCAGACTTTCCTATCGCAATACGTTTTATGATTTCCTGGCTGCTGGTGCCAAGAGTGTTGACCATGGAGCCGAGCAAACTGAAGCTGTGAACAATCTCAATCTCTTCGCCATCCATCCTAATGCTACCAAATGGTCCAGTGGTGAGAATTTTTGTCTTCTTGACATTGAGCCTCAGTCCATATTGAAGGCTGCAGTCCTTGACCCTCTGCAGTAAGTGCATGAGGTCCTCCTCAGTTTCAGCGAGCAGGATTGTGCCATCTGCACAATGCAGATTTTTGATAGATCGTCCACCAATCCTAACACCACGCTTTTCCTCATAGAGCCCAGCCTTTCGGATAATCTACTCTGCATACAGGTTGAAAAGGTATGGAGATAGGACATATCCCTGGCGTACACCCTTCCCAATTTTGAACCATGCAGTGTTGCCCTGCTCTGTTCTGACGACTGCCTCTTGGTCCAAGTATAGGTTTCGCATTAGCACGATTAAATGTTCTGGGATTCCCGTTCTTCTCAGAGTCAGCCATAGTTTGTTATGATCTACACAGTCAAATGCCTTTGCATAGTCAATGAAACACAGATAGACATTCCTCTGGTATTCCCTGCTCTCAGCAAGATCCATCTAACATCAGCTACAATAGCTCTAGTACCACGACCCCTTCTAAACCCAGCCTGGACTTCTGGCAGTTCTCTGCTGATGTACTGTTCCAGTCGTTTTTGGATAATCTTCAGTAGAATCTTGCTTGCATGTGAAATCAATGATATTGTTCTGTAGTTTCCACACTCAGTTGGGTCGCCCTTCTTTGGGATGGGAACAAATATAGACCTCTTCCAGTCAGTTGGCCACATGGTTGTTCTCCAGATTCCTTGGCACAACTTGGTGAGCACATCCACGGCAGCATCTGTTAGCTGAAATATGTCAATTGGTATACCATCTATTCCGGGGGCCTTATTTTTTGCTATTTCCTTCAAAGCAGCTTGAACTTCTGCCTCCATCACCATTAAGAGACACTGCCTATTACTACCCCATTTTTTCACCTGGATCCTTCCCAGTTCTTTCACCTTATTGCTACATTTTTAATTCAAAAAGTATACTCTTCAGATTAATTCACCTTTCTTCTGACTGCTGCTTAATTGTCATCAGTGGTGTCCTCCACAATTAGTTCTCTCAGTGATGATCATTCAGGTTGTCTCCACAAATAATGCTATAATGAACCTCCTTGCATGTATTGTCAGTGTAAGAGAGGAAGACCCTTGAATGAGATGGATTGACACAGTAACTGGGTTAATGAGAGTAGGTGTGTCAGAGACAGTGAGATTGGCTCAGGATAGGACAGAGTTCAGAGCTATTGTACATGAATCATTATAAGTTGCAACTGACCAATGGTACATAACAAAAACAATGAAATCATGTGATATATCATTGTAGTTTAATTTATATTTCTATAATTTATAGTTTTGAGCAGCTCTTCATATACATTTTATTTTGGGGGAGAGAATTTTCTCTTCTGTAAATTGCTTTGTGTATCTTTTGGTTACTTTCAAGTTTACTTGTCATTTGTAAAAATGTCTTTTTATCTTCTGAATATCTTCTACATTTTATCTGTTTCTTTTCTCCATGATGCCTTTTATTTAATAGAAATATTATCTTCAATAATAGAATCAAATTAGTCTATTTTTCCTTTATTATTTGTTCCTTTAACATTTTTCAGTATATGTTGTTGTTATGTGCCATCTGGTTACTTATGACTTATAGCAACCAAATGTACAACAGATCCTGCTCTATCCTGAACCAACCTTATCATCTCTGACACACTTACCTCATTATCCCAGTTACTGAGTCAATCCATCTCATTGATGACCTTCCTCTCTTATGCTGTCCCTCCACTTTCCCAAGCATGATTTCCCTCTCTAAGGACTGATTCCTCCTTGCAACATGTCCAAAGTATGTCAGACAAAGCTTCAGAATCCTTGCCTCCAAGAAGCAGCCTGGTTTCACCCTCTCTTGGTTGAACCTGCTTGTTCTCCTAGTAGTCCATGGTATATTCAATACTCTTCTCCAGCACCACAGCTTGAAGACATCAATTCTCCTTATATCATCCCTAGTCATTATCCAGCTTCCTGATGCATAGCAAGTAATTGTAAAGATCAGTGTGGTGTACATATTTGTGAATAAAGTCTTCCACACATCTATATAAGCAATAAAGATACTTTTCTACACTTTATTCTGTTAACTTACTGCTTTTACCTTTCACATTTATGCCTTATAATTCTCATAATACTGTCTTCGTATGTGATATTGGGTTTCTGTTGCTGTTATGTGCTGTCAAGTTAAAACTGACTTATAGCTGAACCTCTAGGGGATTTTCAGAGGCTGTAAATAGCATGGAAGGAGATTGCCTATCTTTCTTCCTCAGAGAAGCTGGTAGTTTCGAACCTCCTGCTTTTCTGGGTTGATAGGGCAACTTCTTACATAATAAGCTACCAGCGTTCTCTGTGGTATTAGATAAAGGACCCAATTTCTCTCTTCTACATATAATTTGCTAGATTTTTCAGCACCACTTGTCCAAAAGTCTGACTGTATTGGATTGATACTTCTATTACAGATCATCTGGGAGGCTGGGCTCTAAGAGGAGGAATGTGGAATCAGGATTGGAGAAAGACTTATCAACAACCTGCATTAGGCAGATGACACAACCTTGTTCTCTGAAAATGAGGAGGACATAAAGGGCTTGGTTCAGAAGATCAAGGACTTTAGCCTTAAATATGAAGTTCAACATCAAGAAAACAAAGATTTTCACCACTGGTCCAATTGGCAGCATCATGATAGATGGTGAAGTGATGGAGATTGTTAACAGCTTCAGTTTGCTTGGCTCCACAATCAACACTACACAGCATCTTCTACCTTCTTCTCTTCTCTTTTTTTCTTTTCTTTCCCCTGTCTTTATGTACCTTCTTCTTTTCTTTTTCCTCTTTTCTTCTTTTCTTTTTATCCCTCTCTTGAGGCTCTCTTCCTTTCTTCCTTCCCCTCTACTTCCCTTTCTTTCTTTCCATTAGTGGATATGAAAAGAAAGAACAGGATTATGTGAGGTGCTGAGCTGACAGTATTTAAAGTTTCCTGAATTAATATATTCAGATTAACATGCTCACAGAGGAGATCATGCGGGTTTGAACCTTAAGAGAACCTTACAGAATGAATACAGATGTTCAGTGGAGAGACATCAGTTGAAGTGTCATTCCCATGATTGTGAATGACATCACTTAATATAATGTATAAAATAAGAAAAGAGGAAGAATAAAAATAAAATATGAAGGATTCATTTATTTAAAGTAAAGCATTAAGAAAGAAAAAGTTGTGGCAAGAAGCTGCACTGCAATCCCGGAGGCACGCAGTTCAAATCCACCAGATGCTCTGCTGGAAAAGGAAGGACAATCTCCTTCTGTACCAGCCAGATCTGATTTGTTGGTACACGCACACAAAATAATAAGAAAAAAAGAGAGAAAGAGAGAGAGAGAGAAGGAAAAAAAGAAAGAAAAGTTTCTTTTAAAAGAAATGTACATTAGAGTTATTTTTAAAAGGCATATTTTTAATATCCTGTAATGATACTTTTGATGAAATTCAGAGACTTTAGCTTTTGATATGCCTAAGACTTCAACAAAAAGAAAACAAGATTTTTGGCAACTGAGACAATAAGCAACATCATGATAAGTAGATTAAGATTGACGTTGTCTAGATCCACAATCACTACCAATAGAAGCACTGGTTAGAAAGTCAAACAACGTATTGCAATGGGCAAATCTGCTGCTAAGGACACCTCTAAAGCATTAAGAGGCAAAGATTTCAGTTTAAAGACTAAATTGCACCTGACTCATTTTCAATTGTTTCACCTAATACAAAACATGTGCATGTGGAATTTGTATTGTAGTAAATAAGGGGAACCAAAGATTAATTGACAGCTTTGAATTGTGGTGTTGGCAAATGGAATAAATGAATCTATTTTGGTACAAGTGCATACAGTGAGTGATCTCTAGAAGCAAGGATGGTGAGATTTTTGTCTTATATACTTTGAGAATGTTATCAGGAGGAATCAGTCCCTGAAAAAGTATACCGTACTTAAAAAAGCAGAGGGTGATCGCTTCTCAGCCTTTTGGCTAAGATCAAGTGTAAAAAAGCAGAGGGTGAATGAAAAAGGATGACTCTATAATGAGATGGGTGGGCCCAGTGATTGTAACAATGGGTTTAAACACAGCAGCGTATAAGGATGGCACAGGATGGGGTAGAGTTCTATTCTGTTGTACATATAAGTTGGAGTTGATTCAATGGAACCTGACAACAACATAATGACACTTTGTAAAGAAGTTTAATAAATGGCCTGTAATCAATCCTTTGAGATTATTTGTATATCGTCTTAAATTTGGGATAAAACTGATCAAATTGAACCACCTTTTCTGATTTAAAAAAATTAACATTGGCTTTTAATGATTTAATTAGCCACAGAGTTATTTTATTACTAATTGTTTCTATTTCTTCACCCACAAAATGGGCATATTAGGGACATATTGGATGAAGACTGTGGTGAGGGTGAAACTAGATTATGAGACAATAATAAATTTCTATATAATTACAAAATACTAGTGCCATGACTCTCTATAATACTATGACTAAATTTTCTTTGTCTTTCGTCCCCTTTCCCCATCCAGTGACTAACTTTTTTGTAAACTAGTGCTCTTCCATCCTCATATAGCTGTTCCTTTGTCCCAGCTCCTCTGGGTTTTCCACACCCAGCAATTAGGAGATCAGAAAGATACCATCTGCTGATTAATAAACAGACATGTATTTGTTTATAAGTGTATTGGATCAGGGTGTCTCGAGATGATCTCATTCTGAATGTTCATGCATTCCACTACATTCTCATTTATCTAAAGCCACACCCAAAGCCTCTGTGGCTGAGATGAATCACATCTGAACTGACCATCTGGAAGCCATGGGCTGAGACATATGTTGAATGAAGCCAAAGTGGACACCTGCCACCTACTGAATATGGGCTAGTTCCTGAGGATCACAGCTTTACAGGGATCATTTGGGCTGAGGAACATTAGTGATTATTGAGCACCTTCTGCATACTTAATATTGTGAGCTTGTGGGGGGCGAGGGACAAAGCGGCATGGTGAAGTAAATCAACAGACCTGAACCCTAGATCCTCAGAAGGAAAGAAGATAATAGAGAATGGTGGCAGGATTGGCTGGAAACAAGAGCATTTCACAGATAGATTTTTATTTATCTAGGTTAGATTTCATATCCAGCAGCCTAGAACTGAAATTAATACTCTGCCTTAATGATCCAAAAATCTCTCAAGTCCTCCAGAGGTTATTGACTTCCACTGGCTCCTCTCTCACTCTGAAATATGTTTATTTCTTTGGGAGTTGCAGGCTTTCGTGTTCACAGGGCTTGGCAAGGGCCTTGGACTCTCCCCCACGAGTGGAGATGAAGAGCTGCAGATTTATCCAGGCTCCCTAGCCATCTTTCTTGCATTCTTTATCTCCCATTTGAGTGTCCCAGAGACATCAATAAAAGAAGAAGTGTTGTTTGCTTTATTGGGGGGAAAAAAGTATATTGAAGAAACAAAATGAAACACAAGGTCGAGAGAAAGTAGTTGTCCCACTGCCTGAAAATTCACTGGAGCAAAATAGTCTTATATCAAGAAGGACATTCATGTTGATAAGTTGAGATAACATTTCCATTTCCCAGAATAAAACACTCAGGTCTTGGAAGAGAAAAAGTACTTGTTCAAAGCCTCATAAAACATCAGTGACAAAATTCAGATTAAAATCCATGCGTTCTCATTCCCTAAGTCTTGACTCCGTGTTGCATGGAGGGTTTAGAAGCAAAGGAAGGAAGACAGCAGGTCTACTGTGAGTGGTGGTTACCTGGGAGAGATCGGATGGAGCCTTAGCACCTGGAGTCATTCTCTTCAGGAGCTGCCTTGAGCCCATGGGAGTCTGGAGATAGTTTTTCCTTGTTTTTGGCTTAGTTGCTTTTCCCAGAAATTCCTCATGTTATTGCTGTTTCTTGTTGCCCCTAAATTTATTCCAGCTCATGGCAACTCATATGGGCAGCGAAGAGTTTTCAAGACAGTGAACTTTCAGACACAAATAGCCAGGCCTATTTTTTGAATCATGTCTGGGTGGCTTCAGACTGCCAACCTTTTGTTTAATAGCTGAGTGTGTAACTGTGTCATCCAGTCACTCCAAACATAAACATGCCAGAACTGCATGGGGTCGCAATGGAAGACTGTGGTACATCTGTTCTCTCCAGACTATCTCCAAGCTGCACACCCTCCACTAACAACTAGAGAGGGGTAAGTGAGTACTGGTATTGTAGAGAGAACATGGACTTCAAATAACTCAAAACCATTGACTTTGAGTAAGAATTGACTCATAACTGACTCTCCAGTAGGTTTCTAAGGCTATAAATTATATGGGAAGAGATTGTCCATCTTTCTCCCTTGAAGCCACTGATGAAGTCAAATCACCAGAGAAATGCCATCATTTGCTTAGTAGCATAGCTTCTCATGGACTATGCCACTAGAGGACTTTTTTCAGAGTAAAACAAACCTAACTGAATTCAACACACTCATTTGCCAATTTTTTAATTGTTGCAACCCTATGAACAACAGATTGGAGCTCTGTCCCACCCATGCTTTGCAATATTCACAGTCTCTGACTTACTCAAGCCAGTTGCTGCAGTCACTGTGTAAATCTCGTTGAGAGTCTTATTCTCTTTCCCCAATCCTCCACCTTCCCAAGCATAATGCCCCTCTTCAAGGAATAGCCTCTCCTAAAAACATGCCCAAGTATGTGAAACAAGCTTTGTCTATCACCTTTGCCTCCAAGAAGCACTCTGACTATATCTTCTCCAAGACATATCTGTCTGTTCTTTAGGCAGTACATGGGATATTTAGTATTTTCCTCCAACATCGCACCCCAAAGGCATCAACTCTTATTCTGTCATACTTATTAACTATCCAGCTCTCTGATACATAGCAAGTGATGAAAAAGATCATGGCCTGAATCATGCACACCTTAGTTCTCAATAATTTGGAGAGGTTTCTGACTGCAGACTTTCCCAGTATAATATGTCTTCTGATATCCTGCCTGCTGATACCAAGGGTGTTGATTGTGAATCCAAGTAAGACGTAGTCCTTGACAGTTTCAGTCGTTTCCCCATCATGATGTTACTTAGTAGTCCAGTGGTGAGAATTTTTGCTTACTTAATGTTGAAATGTAATCCATATTGAAGGCTGTAGTCTTGGATCTACAGCAAGTGCTTCAAGTTCTCCTCACTTTCAGCAGTCAAAGCTGTGTCATCTACATAATGTAAATTATTGATGCCACATTTTTTTTCATAAAGTTCAGCTTCTCAAATAATATTCTAAGCATACAGATTGAATAGGTATAGAGAAAGGATACAACCATGATTCATACTTTTCTTAGTTTTAAACTGACAGTGTTTCCTTGCTCTATTTACACAATGACCTCTTGGTGTAGGTATAGGTTTCACAGGAGCACAATTAAGTGTTCTGGGACATCCAATCTTACCAGTATTAGCCACAAATTGTTATGATCCACTCTGTTAAATGTCTTTGCATGTTATGCAGATAACACAATCCTGCTTGTTGAAACAGGAAGACCTGAAGTGCTTGCTGCAGAAGGTCAAGGTCTATAGTCCTCAATATGACTTGAAGCTTAACATCAAGAAGACAAAGATTCTCACCACTGGGCCAATTGGCAGCACCATGATAGATGGCAAAGAGATTGAGATTGTTAGCAATAACAGCTTGCTCAGCTCCACAATCAACACTCTTAGCACCAGCAGTCAGGAAATCAAAAGATGAATTTCATTGGGAAAATCTGCAGTCAGTGACTTCTCCAGAGTCAGTCTAGAGACTAAAGTGTTCCTAATCTAGGCCACGGTCTTCCCAATTACATGGTATGCTTCAGAGAGTTGTACAATGACTAAGTATGACAGAAAAGAATTGATGCCTTTGAGCTGTGGTGCTAAGGAAAAGTCTTGAATATACCATGGACTGCCAAGAAAACAAATAAGTCTGTTTTGGAGAGAGTGAAACCAAGTTTCTCCTTGGAGGCTAGGATTTTGAAGCTCTGTCTCACATATTTTGGGCAGATGGCCAGGAGAGGCGGGTCCTTGGAGAAGGACTTCATGCTTTGAAGGTTGGAGAGACAACACAGGAGAGGAAGACTCTGGATGAGATGGATTGATATAGTAACTGGGACAATGGGGGTAGGTGTGTTGGAATTAGTGAGACTGGTTCAGGACAGGGCAGGGTTCAGAGCTGCTGTCCACAGGGTTGCTATGGATCACAGGCATCTTGACAGCACATAACAGAAACAGCAATAGTCAATAAAGCACAAATAGATATTCTTCTGGTATTCCTTGCTTTCAGTCAGTATCCATTTGACATCAGAAATTATATCCCTGGTGCCATGTCCTCTTCTAAATCCAGCTTGAACTAAAGGCAGCTCTCTCTGTACTGTTCTAGCCAGTTTTTAATCATCTTCAGTAGTGTTTTACTTACATGTAATATTAATGATGTTATTTTATTATAATTTCCGCTTTCTATGACATCACCTTTCTTGGGAATGAGTTGACCAGGAAGCTGCCCTCCATATTTCCTGGCATAGACTGATGAGCAGGCCCAGGGGTGCATTTGTTAGTTGAAACATTTCAGTTGGTATCCCATCAATTCCTGCAGCCTATTTTTTGTCAGTGTCTTCAGTGCTGCTTGAACTTTTGCCTTCTTTACCATTGGCTTTTGATAGTATACTTCCTGAAGTAATTCAATGTTGGTCGATTCTTTTTCCCTCTTCTATTTTTTTTCAATGTATGCATACCAATACTTTTTTTTTTAATTTATTTCCTGGCTACTGGTACCAAGAGTGTCGACCGTGGAGCCAAGCAAACTGAAGCTGTGAACAATCTCAATCTCTTCGCCATCCATCCTGATGCTACCAAATGGTCCAGTGGTGAGAATTTTTGTCTTCTTGACATTGAGCCTCAGTCCATATTGAAGGCTGCAGTCCTTGACCCTCTGCAGTAAGTGAATGAGGTCCTCCTCAGTTTCAGTGAGCAGGGTTGTGTCATCTGCATAACGCAGATTGTTGATAGATCGCCCACCAATCCTAACACCACGCTTTTCCTCATAGAGCCCAGCCTTTCGGATAATCTGCTCTGCATACCGGTTGAAAAGGTATGGAGATAGGACACATCCCTGACGTACACCCTTCCCAATTTTGAACCATGCAGTATTGCCCTGCTCTGTTCTGACGACTGCCTCTTGGTCCAAGTATAGGTTTCACGTTAGCACGATTAAATATTCTGGGATTCCCATTCTTCTCAGAGTCAGCCACAGTTTGTTATGATCAACGCAGTCAAATGCCTTTGCATAATCGATGAAACACAGATAGACATTCTTCTGGTATTCTCTGCTTTCAGCTAAGATCCATCTAACATCAGCTACAATATCCCTAGTACCACGGCCCCTTCTAAACCCAGCCTGGACTTCTGGCAGTTCTCTGCTAATGAAATAAAAAAACGTATTGTGATGGGAAAGTCTGCAGTTAGGGACCTCTCCAAAATACTCAAGAGCAACCGTGTCTCTCTGGAGACTAAGGTCCGCCTGATACAGGCCATGGTTTTTGCAATCACTTGTTATGCATCAGAGAGTTGGACAATGACTAGGGAGGATAGAGGGAGAATTGACGCCTTTGAGCTGTGGTGCTGGAGATGAGTATTGAATGTACCATGGACTGCCAAGAAAACAAACAGATTCATCGTAGAGAGGATTAAACCAGGCTGCTCCTTGGAGGCAAGGATTCTGGAGTTTCATCTGACATACTCTGGACATGTTGTAAGGAGAGATAGGTCTTTAGAGAGGGACATCATGCTGGGTAGAGTAGAGGGACAGCGCAGGAGGGGAAGGCCCCCTATGAGGTGGATTGATTCAGTGACTGGGGTAATCGGGATGGGTGTGTCAGATGCAATGAGATTGGCACAGGATAGAGCACGATTTAGGGCTGTTGTACATAGGGTCGCTATGCGTCGCAATTGACTCGACGGCACATAACAACAACAACAACATGCATACCAAGTTTATTACAGCATTTTTACCACAGAAAAAAATTGGAAACAACCTAAGTGCCCATCATTGAACAAGTATCTGAAGATGTTATGTACATTTACACAAAAAGGTATTATGCAACTTAGGCTAAAGAATCCATGAGACATCTCACAACATTCTGAATACAGACTTCATTGCTGCAGTTGCTATATAAATCCATCTCATTGAGAGTTTTCTTCTCTTTCCTTCATTTTTCTACCTTTCCCAGCATAATGTCTCTTTCCAAAGAATGGCTTCTTTCCTGCTCCAGACGTTCAACAAATGTGGGCAAAGGCTCTTAGCTCTGGTTCCATGGAGGGTTGCAGTCCCAAGGTCAGCTCAATCTCATCTTGAGTCTCTGAACCTCTGCTTCGGCCATGGCTGCTGATGTTGCTGATGCAAGAATTTCTGGCCCCAAAAGGGCTCACTATGCATGTTTGTTTCTCCTTTGCTGGTGGCAAAGTTCTCCTTCCTCCATTTTTTTTTTAAATGTTCTCTGGATCATTCAAGATTTTGGCCATAGCATCCTTTGGTATTACAATTTGAGGCTTGAATTTGCTTTTCAATTTTATTTAGATCGGGAAGTGCAGAAAGAGTTCTGCCCTTTTTATTTTCCATTTCTAGCTCTCTGTACATTCTATTATACTTTTCTTTGTCTTTTCCAATTGCTCTTTGAAGGTTTTTTTTTTTTTCCGCTGTCTTACTTCAGCATCCCTTTCCTTTGTTTTGGCTTCTTGATGCACTAGTGCAATTTTCAGAGTCTCCTCTGATATCCATTTTGCTTTTTCTCCCTTCTCTTTGTCTTCTTAATAACCTTTTGCACTCTTTATGGATGATATTCTTGATGTCATCCCATAACTCCTCTTGACCACTGGTGTTAAATGCTTCAAATATATTGTTAAGATGATTTTGAAATTAAACTGGAATAGACTCAGATCATATTTTTGTCCTTGAAGATTCTTTGAATTTTCTTCAGCTTCAATTTGAACTTTCACAAGATTGGTGGTTTGTTCCACAGTACATCCCTGGCCTTGTTTTGACAACTGATATTTAACTTCTCCAATAATTCCTTCCACAGATGTAGTCAATCTGATTCCTATGAAGCTCATCAGGGGAGGTCCTTGTGTAAAGTCACCATTCGTGTGTGTATGTTTTTAAATCACTGAACATACAAATTTGATCATTCTTTTTTTGGCCTCATTTCTGTCACCATTTTCCAACTATCATTCCTTCTTCATTGTTTCCAACTTTTGCGTTAATCACTAGTTTTCATTAACACGTCTTGATTGGTTGTTTTATCAATTTTGGACTGCAAGATTTGTTAAATATCTTCCATGTCTTCCTATTTGGCATTAGCTGTTGGTGCATAGATTTGAATAATAATTGTATTAACAGATCTTCCTTCCACACCAACCTGTAAAAAGAAAGGCAGATTAGAGAATGAAGGGCTAGAGAGATGGAATTACTACCTAAATGTAATAAAAATCCATTTCATGTGAAGGAATAATGGCACTTTTAGCCCAAGGTTCTGCCAGGTACCTTGTAATGACCTTGACACAAACACTGAGAAAAGTGCCATGCTTATCCCACTTCATTAGGATTGAAACTCGGGCTTAAAGACAGTGGATACTTTTTTATATCTCTTATGTTCCTCATGGGTTTCCTTAGGCAAGCAAGGACATCCTATTCACTTCATAGTGCAAAACTGAGGTTCAGAAAGAAAGATAAATAGTGTGCCAGAGGTCACCCAATAAAGAGTTGATGCTGGAGTTGGGCCTGATCCAAACTCTCCTGGCTCTCAGCTGAGATTTCTCTTGTCTGTACTTGCTGGGCCCAGCCAAGCTCAAGGGAGGGCATCTTGCCCTGGGGTGCACATTCTCCCTGGCCAGCATCCTCCTCATGCCAGAGAAGCACTGCCTTATCCCCTGCCAGGCAGCCTTGTTGCCCAACTCGTGAGCTGAAGCCAACCCTGGCAGCCTTTGGTGGGCATCCAAGTTGAGTTGCTCTTTCCTGCGCCGAGTTTAGCACGCAGCATGGCTTCATCATCGAAATATGTCCTGTCAGACAGGCCTCAGCTGCTGGCCGGTGGGGCACTTGGCGGCCTGAGAACTTGGTGCTAATTGAGCCCAGCCTACATAAATCATAGCTCTCATTAAGAGGAAGGCCAGCAGCTCTCTTGCATGTGAGAAATGAGAGGTGGAGAGGAGTGGAAGGCTTAGTACCAGAGCTTTAAGTCACTTCTTTCCAGTTCGATCCCTTGCTTTTCCACCCTAGATATACTGAATCTAAATCTATACTTTAACAAGACCCCCAGGTGGTTCTTAGAAATGTCATCTCTGATTCAGTATATCTGGGTGGAAATGCAAACTCTCAGCAGGAGCTTGGATGAGAATGAACTAGTTCAGAGCCCTAGTAAGGACTTCTCGCTCAAAGGGTTGAAGTCCTGAAAGGGCCCAGTGACCGTAAGTAAGTGTCTGAATCCCTCGGGTCATCACTGTGTTCATCTACAGAGCAAAGGGGCTGCATCTAATAATGTCTCCTCATTCTTTTTGTCAACTATAGAAATATCCTGTTACAATTTTTTCCCCTTTCTGTTTGGCGCACCATCAAAAGTAGGCCTCACATTCTGGGTTGCAGTGAGCTTGATCTGCCATTATAGTTGGTGAGGAGGAAGGGTGTAAGAATAGGACTGCTCATGAAGAAAAGAGCTTGCTAAAGTCTACTTTGATATACAGAATGTTTGTTGGAAAGGCTTGGATTCCTCTTAAAACAGAGCAAGGCCCTCTGGAAGAGGAAAACTCCCCAGCTAAGTAGGATCACTCAGTGAAAAAGTAATGGAGAAAGAAACTCGTCCAGATCCCTCCTGCTCTAAAAGCAGGTTTGAGCTGGATATGGTGGTCAGATGTGCCAAGATGACGTTGACAAGCAGTGAGTCAATTTGAAGACAGATTATATCAACCTTACAACACCTCAATCTATCTGTACTTTCACTCAGGTACTCAGCTTTTATGCAAGGAAAACCCCAACTCAGCCCACTACGACTGAGGCAATTCTGACTCATCATGACTTTATAGGATAAGGTAGAACTTCCTCCATGGGGCTTCCAAGGTTCTACAATCTTTATGGAAGAAGACTGTTGCATCTTTCTCTCTCACAGCCACTGGTGGATTCAAATAGTTGACCTTTTAGTTAGCAGTTACATGCTTTAGCCACTGTTACACTGGAGCTCCTTAGCATTTATGACACATGAAACAAATTCCAAAGACTATACTAAGGCACTGGAGATGATGTTGGTTTTGTGTCGTCATGTTGAAACCAACTCAAAACTGACCCTGAAGTGCAGGTTATCAGATGCTGTAAATCACACAGGAGGAGATTATCCATCTTTATCCTGTGGAACATCTGTTGGATTTAAACCT
Organism: Elephantulus edwardii; assembly: GCF_000299155.1. NCBI lineage: Eukaryota > Metazoa > Chordata > Mammalia > Macroscelidea > Macroscelididae > Elephantulus > Elephantulus edwardii. Next base: position 1,536,584 of record NW_006399755.1, read on the forward strand.
CTGACCTTTTGGTTGGCAATACAACTTCTTATCTCTAGGCTTTCTACTGGGAATATGTTATTGTTGCTGTTGTTAGGTTCCAGTAAGTACAACTCACAGAAGCCCTATGCAGAACACTGTCATCTTCATCATCTCTAACACACTTAAGCCCATTACTTCTGTCACCATCTCAATCCATCTCATTAGAGTCTTTCTCTCTTTCGCTGAGCCTTCATCTTTCCAAGCATGTTGTCTCTTTCCAAGGAATAGCTTGTCCTAGCAACCGGAGCAATGTAGGATAAAGCTTTATTATCTTTGCCTCCAAGGCATATTCTGGCTGCACTACTTCCAATAAATATCTGTTTGTCCTTTTGGAAGTCCGTGGAATATTCAGTACTCTTCTCTAACACCACAGCTCAAATGCATCAGTTCTCCTCTCATGTTCATTCATTGTCTTGTTCTTAGATGCATAGCGAATAATTGAAAAGACCATGGCCTGAATCAGATCTATCTTAGCCTTCAAACTGGTATCATTGTTCTTAAGTTTGGAGAGTTCCCTGATAGTGGCCTTGCCCAGTACAACACATCTCCTGATATCTTGACTGCTGGCATCAAGGGAATTGTTATGTGCCATTAGTTGACTAAAACTGATAGTGACACTATGCACAAGAGATCTGAACCCTGCTCTATCCTGAGTCAATCTCACTGTCTCTGACACACTTACCCTCATTACCCCAACTATTGTGTCAATCAATCTCATCTGGGGTCTTCTTCTCCTATGCTGTTTTTGACCCTTCCAAATATGATTTCCTTCTCCAAAGACTGGTCCCTCCTGGCTACATGCCCAAAGTATATGAGATGGAGCCTCAAAATCCTTGCCTCCAAGGACAGCTTGGTTTCACCCTCTCTTGGACAGATCTGTTAATTCTCTTGGCGGTCTCTAGTATGTTCAAGACTCTTCTCCAGAACCACAAATCAAAGACACCAATTCTTCTTCTGTCATCCCTGGTCATAAGTTTGTTCTCTATAAGTTTGTTTCCTTCCCTACAGGTAACCTGAACACTGTGTCTTGTTCCAGAGCCTGAGCCCTGAGCCCAGTTCCAGAGACAAAAGGGAAATATAACTGCCAACTAAGGAAGCGATGATGGATGGAGCCTCAAAGGTCAGCCAGCCACTCCCACTGGATTCACCCACACAAACACTTTACAGTTCAGAGGGCAGGAAACATAATGAAAAATATCTTCTAACTGAAAGGGAAAAAAAAAAGAGATGCAACTTCAACACAAGACCACCAGTGAAGTGTTAAAGTGGGCTCCCCTTCTCCTTCCTCTCAACACTCCTGTTTAGCACAAAACAGCCAGAGTCTGCTCCCTGAAACTCAAATAGTAAACCCACAAATAAAAAAGATAACTTGTAAAAAAAAAATCACCATTGGACTATGCCCACCATTATCTTGTCTTTTCTGGTCCCTGCCAGATCTTTGTCATTTCTTTTACTCACTCCCTCCAAATTGTGCAACCCTGTGATTTCACCTCTATGAATCCTCACCCTTCTGCTCTCACCCCTTACTCCCTTGGGTCCCTATACAAGTTTTGTTGTTGTTGTTGGTGTTGTTATGTGCCGTCAAGCCGCTTGCAATCATAGCAATCCTATGTACAATAGCCCTAAACCCTGATCTAGCCCTTTCCAATCTTATTGTCTCTAACACGCCTATCCCCATTACTCCAGCGACGGAATCAATCCATCTCATTGAAGGTCTTCCTCTCCTGCACTGGCCCTCCACCCTCCCAAGCATGATGTCTCTCTTTGAGGACTGATCCCACCTTGCAACATGTCCAAAGTATGTCAGATGGAGCTTCATAATCCTTGCCTCCAAGAAGAAGCTTGGTTTCACCCTCTCCAGGATGATCTTATTTGTTCTCCTAGCAGTCCATGGTATATTCAATACTCCTCTCCAACACCAAAGCCCAAAGTCATCAACTCTCCTATCATCCCTAGCCATTGACCAGCTCTCTGATGCATAGCAAGTAATTGCAAAGACCATGGCCTCTATCAGACACATCTTAGTCTCCTTTTCCACAATTAAAATATATATATATATATATATATATATATATATATATATATATATATATATATATATATATCAGGAGCTTTCCTGATAGGTACAAGTGGAGTGAGGCAAGGAAGTTCCAGTTTACATTGTATAGACAACTCTGCTGCAGAGATAATCAGTAAACCAAAACCTGAAGGACTTTCTATAAGAAATATGGCAAGCATCAACCACACAAAGTGACCCAGTACAAGAAGGGCAAGGATTCCCTCTATGCATAAGGCAAGAGGTGCTATGATAGAAAGCAGAATAGCTACTGTGGACAGACAAAGCCAATTTTCCAGAAGAAAGCCAAAACCACAAAGAAAATTGTACTGAAGCTTGAATGTGTTAAGCCCAACTGAAATAGGTCCAGGAGGATGCTGGCCATTAAGAGATGTAAGTATTCTGAACTGGGAGTTGATAAAAGGCCAAATGATTCAATTTTAAATATTTTGTTTTTAATATGAAACAATGTTTACGCTATAGAAAACAGTACCTGTAGGAGAATCAATAGTGATGTTTCACTAACAACAACAACAACAACCAAAAAAAAATGTTAGGAAAGGGAAGATCTGAAGGAGTGATGAAGAGGCCCATGGGACAATCTAGGGAAAGCTCATTCTAGGCAGATAGAATAGTATATGCACAGGCTGTAATGTAGGACTCACTGATGTCTTAGAGAAAGAACAAAGAGATAGCATGGAGAGGAACATTTTACATGTTGCCGCACACTTTTAAATTGACTACCGTGCTTAGAAACACATTTTGCTGTCATTTGCGGCAACGTGTTAATAAATGTATCTCCTCTGGGTTCCTCTTTAGCTGAGGCTCTGAAATTGGTTGTGGGGTGTGTTATAGGAAGCTAATAAACTGTTGACAGGGATTCTGGTCTAAAAGGAAAAGCACATGATCATATAATCTCTTCTCATACAAGGTGGGCTTCAATACATGCTGTTATCCTGATTCCAATCATAACAGCAAGAGCAGTCAGCTTGAGGTGGTGATAAAGAGGTGGTGCATGTAGGGAGCAGGCGTATAGAGAGAAGTGCCTTGAAAAGGAGGAATTCAGCAGCAGGAGCAGGGAAGGACTTGCTCAAGGAAGTAGGTCAGTTGGAGGGTTGAGCTGGATTTCAAATCTGCCTCAGCTTTGACACTGAGACTAGCTGGAGGTGCATGGCTTGACCTCTTTGAACATTTTAGCATCTTTTTCGCTCAGTCCCTAGACTGAACAGTAAATATGAGAATTAATGAAGTAATGCAGTAGCCTAGGGCTTGGTATGAAGTTGATGCCCACAAAGTGTGAGTTCAGCACCTTCCACTGTTGCAGTTGTGTGTGCCATTAGTTGGGAGGAGATTGCCCATCTTCCTTAAGAGCCGCTGGTAGATTTGAACCATGGTGCCTTTGGGATTGCAGTGCAGCTTTTTACCACTAGGTCACCAGGCCTTCCTCTGCTAGTAGATAGTTATTAGGTGCCCTTGAGCCAACTCTGACTCATGTTGCTGTTGATGTTGAGTACTGTCGAATCGGAACGGACCCATAGCTGACCCTCCAGTGGGTTTTCAGAGGCTGTTAATCACATGGGAGAAGATTGCCTGTCCTTCTTCCACGGAGCAACTGGGCCTTCGGGATTGCAGTAGAGTCCATCATTATAGTTATAAAAAAAAGGTCTATTCCACCAACAACATGAAGAGGAAGAAAGCCCGGTATTAATCGCAGGACTCTTCTCTCCACACACATACCACTATCTCTGGCTTAATTAAAGCCATTGTGCATAAGTTGTGCCTGACAACTGTTCACAGAGGCCTGCTCCATGCACCTTTGTGCTACATCATCACAACTGCTCTCTGAAGATGACTTTATTATTATTATCCCTTTTTTCCTGGGATGGGATGTCTAGGAGAAGAGCACAGTGGGTGAAAGCTCTAGGGATTCTCTATGTGCTTTTTCCTCTCTACGATATTCACCTGCACGGCCAGGACACACAGACCTTCCAGGAAATTTGAATATGGAAGCTGAGCAAGCTGCTGAAAAGGTCTCCCTCCTTCATCCAAAGAGATCCTGGTAGAAGTGGTCATTTGGCCTTGCCCCCTCTGTTCTGCTAGGGCTCCCACACCCCTGTGCCAGCCTATCCCAGAGTAGTCAGCAGACACCGTTTATAATTAGGGAGACAGGTGTAGAAAGGCTCACTTTCGGAGATTAACTCATTCTTTGCCAAGGAAGAAGCATTTCTGATGCAATTTGATTAGATACAAGGTCTTTGTTATTTTGGTCATCCATTCTTTTTTTAAAAAAAATTATTTTCTTTGAATTGAGATTTTTTTAAATTTAGTTTATGTTTCATTTCAATGAACATCTACAGAGATTTTGGAATTCCATTCATTCATTGTTGCACCCTTCTCCCCGCACAACCCCCCCCCCCCGTTTGCTCCTCTCCTTGAAAAGCAAAAGAAAAACTCCCTCATTGGTACACAATCCCCCCAGCATATGAAAGCCCTCTTTCTAGTAGATCTCGTTACTTGAGCATAAACAGTTAAGATCAAGTCTCTGCCCAGGATGTGGCTTCCCATCTCTAGGGGAGGCCCATGTGGGGACTAAGAAACAAAGCCTGGTATGCAAGAGGAGGGTGGAGGGCTTGTGTACCTGGTGGATAAAGAGAGCAAGAGATATCTTGACTGGTCTGGACTCTAGAGAGGCAGAGACGACACCAATCCCACTCTGTTGAACTCTGAAATAGGCCATTAAAAAGAAACTCAACATGTTTCCAGAAATGACACATAGCAGACCCTCCAAGGGATTTTTCAGGGGCTGTAAATTGAAAAAGTTGAGATTGCCTATCTCATCCCCTAGGAGTAGCTAGTGATTTTGAACCACTTGCCTATGGATTGGCTTCTCAACTTCTTACTCACTATAGTAGGAAATAGAGAGGAAGGAGCTCCCTGGAAGAAAGGTATTCAGGAACAACTTGTCGGTCTTGTTAGGTGTCTTTCAGTCTAGCATGACTCAGAGAGACTCTATGAAAAACAGATCTGAACCCTGTCCTATCCTGTGTCATCATCACAATCTCTGACATATGTAAGTCCATTGCTGAAGTCACTGTATCAATCCATCTGATTGAGAGTCTTCCTCTCTAACCGACCTTCCACCTTTCCAAGCATGATGTCCCTCTCCAAGGAATATTCTCTTCTAGTAATATGTCCAAAGTACATGAGATGAAGTTTTGTCATATTTTCCTTCAAGGAGCACTCTGACTGCACCTTCTCCAAGACTTATCTGTTTGTTCTTTTGGCAATCCATAGGATATTCAGTATTTTTTCCCAACACAATAGTTAAAAGGCATCAATTCTTCTTTATACTTGTTCATTGTCCAGCTCTCAGATGCACGGAAAGTAACTGAAAATATTATGGCCTGAATCAAGTGGTCCTTAGTCCACAACTGACATTGTTGCTCCTCAATTATTTGGAGCAGCCTTTGACTGCACACATTCCTAGGAAAAGACATCTCCTGTTTCCCTGACTGCTGGTACCAAGTGTATTGATTGTGGATCCAGGTAAGATAAAGTAATTAACAGTTTGAATCTTTTCTCTATTTATCATGATGTTGCCTCTTGGTTCAGTCGTGATGATTTTTGTTTTCTTGATGTTGAGATGCAATCTATATTGAAGGTTATATTCTTTGATCTGCAGCAAGCTCTTAAAATCTTCCTCATTTTTAGCGAACAAGGTTGTGTCATCTGCATAACATAAGTTATTGATGAGTCATCATTTGGCCCTGATGCCACATTCTACTTCATAGAGTCCAGATTTTCAAATAATTTACTCAAAATACAAATTAAATAAATATAGGGAAAGGATACAACCCTGACTCATACGTCTCATAATTTTAAACCCTGTAGTGATCCCTTGTTCTGTTTGCACAATACTATCTTGGTCTAGGTATAGGTTTTGCATGAGCGTAAGTAAGTGTTCTTTGATTCCCATTCTTTTCAATTAACTATTATCTCTTATGATCCACATAGTCAAATAACTTTGAATAGTCAATATGGTAGGTACAAATAGACTTTCTTCTGGCATTCTTTGCTTTCAGTCAGAGTCCATCTGACATCAGCAATGATGTCCCCGGTACTTCCGCCTTTTCTAAATCCATCTTGAAATTAAGGCAGTTATCTATGTACTATTTTAGCCATTTTTAAGACCTTTAGCAGCATTTTGTTTGCATGTGATATTAATTACGTTGTTGCTATTATATGCCATTGAATCACCTACAACTCATAGTGACCCTATGTACAACAGCTCTGAACCCTGCTCTATCTTGAGCCAATTTCTTTGTCTCTGACACACCTGGCCCCATTACCCCAATCACTGAGTCAATCCATCTCATCTGAGGTTTTCTTCTCTTGCTCTGTCCCTCCACCCTTGCAAGCATTATGTTCCTCTACAAGGTCTGGTCCCTCCTGGCAACATGCGCAAATTATGTCAGATGGAGCTTCAAAAGTCTTGCCGCCATGGAGCAGCCCTGGTTTCACCCTCTTCAGGACAGAACTGTTTGTTCTCTTAGAAGTCCCATGGTTTGTTCTCTTAGTAATACATGATATATTCAATACTCTTCTCCAGTACCATAACTCAAAGACATTGATTCTTCTTCTATAATCTTTAGTCATTGTCCAGCTCTCTGATGCTTAGCAAGTAATTGCAAAGATTGTGTCCTGGATCAGATACACCTTAGTCTCTGGACTGACACCATGACTCTTCAATATTCTGGAGAGGTCCCTGACAAGCAGATTTTACAAATGCAATTGGTCTTTTGACTTCCTGGCTGCTGGTACCAAGAGTATTGATTGTGGAGCCAAACAAACTGAAGCTGTTAATGAGCTCAATCTCTTCTCCATCTCTCACGATGCTGTCATTTGGCCCAGTGGTGAGAATCTTTGTTTTCTTGATGCTGAGCTTCAATCCATATTTAAGGCTGTAGTCCCTGATCTTCTGCAGCAAATGCCTCAGGTTCTCCTCAGTTTTGGCAGGCAAGGTTGTGTCATCTGCACAACGCAGTTTGTTGATGAGTTTTCCTCCAATCCTGATGCCACATTCCTCTTCATAGAGTCCTGCCTCCTGAATGAATGATCTGTTCCATATATAGATTGAAAAGTTAAGGAGATAGAATGCATCCCTGGAATACACCTTTTCTGAACCATGCAGTGTTTTCTTGCTCTGTTCTGATGAAGGTCTCCTGGTCCAAGTGTAGGTTTCACATAAGCACAATCAAGTGTTCTGGGATTCCCATTCTTCTCAAAGTTAGCCATAGTTTTTTGTGGTTCACGCAGTCAAATGCTTTTGCATGGTCAATGAAGCACAGATAGACATTCTTCTCATACTCTCTGCTTTCAGCTGAGAGTCCATCTAACATTGGCTACTATGTCACTAGTGCCATGGCCTCTTCTAAACCCAGCCTACACATCTGTTGGGTACTATTGAGTACGAACTGACCCATAGCTGACCCTCTGGTGGGTTTTAGAGGCAGTTAATTTCATGGGAGCAAATTGCCCATCTTTCTCTCACAGAACAGCTGGTGGATTAGAACCATGTGCCTTTGAGATTGCAAAATGGCTTCTTGCCACTAAGTAACCAAAGTGCTTTCAGCCGGCACATCTGAAAGTGTCCTGTTGATGTGCTGTTCCAATCATTTTTGGATCATTTTCGGTGAGATCTTGCTTGCATGTGATATTAATGATATTGTTCAATAATAATCTCAGCATTCTGTTGAAAGCATGTGAAAGTAAAAGAGCTGAATGGAAGATTTCTAAAGGTAGCTTGAGAAGACAAAGCCAAGTATTAGAATGTGCAGAAGCTGGAGTTGGAGAATAAAAAGGAAAGAACTTGTTCCACATTTCTCTAATTGAAGGGACTGGACAGCAAACTCAAGTATCAAATTGCAATGCTAAGAGGCGCAAAGTCTTGAATGACTCAGGAAGCACAAAAAGAAGATGGAGGAACTCTCCTCTTCTTCTGCCATAATTTTGTGCAACCCTGTTTTGTCTTCATTGTGTCTTCTTATAAGATTTTCAGGACCTGAGGTTCCTGGCCAAGAAACAAAACAGAACTGTCCCATTCCTCAGTGGATTACAATAAAAACTGGCAATAAAATAATGTACAACTCTAAGTGAAGACACTGAAGAAGAATCACACTGGGTCTCTGAGGAGTCACAAACATAGTGGACCAAGATTTATTAGCATTGCACTATGTAAAGTTGATTGACGTGCTACCATATAAAGTTTAAGATTAGGTAACAATCTTATCACTTTCCACAGAATGTGTGTGGAATGAAAGAAAAGAAAG
>NW_006399755.1:1545103-1547763 GCF_000299155.1 Elephantulus edwardii
GAAAGAAAGAAAGAAAGAAAGAAAGAAAGAAAGAAAGAAAGAAAGAAAGAAAGGCAAATGGAAGGAATACTCAGAATCACTGTACCAAAAAGAATTGGCTGACACAGAATTATTTCAGGAAGTACCATATGATCACTTTGAACAATCAGATTCAAACCCATACATGCAGAGCACAATGGATTAGCAGTCCGTCACCTTAACCACTTGACCACCAAATCCCTAATGTGTCCCTGACGTGACCCTGATGTGTCAAATGCAATAACGGTTACCCATGGTAGACAGTGTTTGGTGGAGCTCCCGGATTAAAGCAATCTTGGAAGCAGGAATGGCATCCACTTCTGAAATAGCTTGCCTCCAGAAACCCTATGAATATGGAGAAAGAATGAAAGTTATACAAATGTTCAGGTCTTTTGTTCAAAGGGTCACTATGAGTTGCCTACGACTTGATGGCACTTAACACAACAGCCAGAAGAGCTGCTAGTAATGAAGGAAGAATTTCAAGCTGCACTGATGGCAATGGCAAAAAATAAGGCTCCATGAATTGATGGAATATTAATTGAAATGATTCAACAAATTCAGCCCTGGAAATGCTCCTCAGTCTACATCAGGAAATTTAGAGGACATTTGCCTAGCTGATTGGCTGAAAGAGATTCATATTTATTCCCATTCCCAAGAAAGTTGATCCAAGAGAATATGGAAATTATCAAACAACATCATTAATAACAGTGGCTTCTACTTCCTAAATAACATGCCTCTGGAAACTCTATGAACTTTGATAATGTCCATTGTCGCAGAGGGGCTTCAGGCCTTTTTTCATAGGGTTGCTATGCATTGTGCTCAACTTGAAGGCAAACAACAACATCATTAATAACATATTTATTCAACTTAGGCCTTTAAAAAGACCTTTGACTGATTATGAGGTTCTAAGCAGAGAACTTCCAGAAGTCCAGGCTGGGTTTAGAAGGGGTCGTGGTACTAGGGATATTGTAGCTAATGTTAGATGGATCTTAGCTGAAAGCAGGGAATACCAGAGGAATGTATGTCTGTGTTTCATTGATTATGCAAAAGCATTTGACTGTGAGGATCATAACAAACTGTGGCTGACTCTGAGAAGAATGGGAATCCCAGAACACTTGATCGTTCTAATGTGACACCTATACTTGGAACCAGAAGGCAGTCGTCAGAACAGAGCAAGGAAACACTCACTACATGGTTCAAAATTGGGAAGGGAGTATGCCAGAGATGTGTCCTAGCTCCATACCTTTTCAACCTGTATACGGAACAGATAATCCGGGAGGCTGGGCTCTACGAGAAATGTGATGTCAGGATTGGTGGAAGATTCATCAACAATCCGCATTATGCAGGCGACAAAACCCTGCTTGCGGAAACTGAGGAGGACCTGAAGCACTTGCTGCAGAGAGTCAAGGACTGCAGCCTCCAATATGGATTGAGGCTCAATGCCAAGAAAAAGATTCTCACCACTGGACCAATTGAGAGCATCAGGATGGATGGTGAAGAGATTAAGATTATTCACAGCTTTATTTTGCTTGGCTCCACAGTCAACACTCTCAGCACCAGTAGCCAGGAAATTAAAAGGTGCATTGCCATGGGAAAGTCTGTTGTTAGGGACCTCACCAAAGTGTTAAAGAGCAATGGTGTCACTCTGGAGACTAAGGTGCATCTGATACATGCGACGGTCTTTGCTATCACTTGTTATGCATCAGAAAGTTGGACAGTGACTAAGGAGGATAGGAGGAGAATTGACGCCTTTGAACTGTGGTGCTGGAGAAGAGTATTGAGAGTACCATGGACCGCTAGGAAAACAAACAGATTCATCCCGGAAAGGGTCAAACCGGGTGGCTCCTTGGAGGCAAGGATTCTGAGGCTCCGTCTAACATACTTTGGACATGTTGCAAGGAGGAACAGATCCTTGGAGAGGGACATCATGCTTGGTAGGGTGTAGGGACAGTGAAGTAGGGGAAGGCCCTCTATGAGGTGGATTGATTCAGTGACGGGGTAATTGGGATGGGTGTGTCGGAGACAGTGTAATTGGCACAGGACAGAGCAGAGTTTAGGGCTGTTGTACATAGGGTTGCTGTGAGTCACAAGCGACTCAACGGCACATAACAACAACAACAACAAGGAAACTGGATTTACCCATCTGACAGATTTAGAGCGCGGGTAGCATAGTCACAGGAAGTTGATCTATTAACCCAAAGATGATGCCTTTCAAAAGATGAAGTCTTCTGTTCAGCCCTTTTAATTCAGCATCTCTTTGTCAGAATGTGGAAATTACTGAGCAATATCGATAATATCACATTGAAAAACAGCTAGAACAGTATAGAGTAGCAGTGCACATCCACTAGGAACCAGGAGAGAAAGATGGGCAATTTCTTCCCGGAAGATCAGCTATGAATCAATGCCTGCTTGGCCACAATAAGTTTGAGGGCTTGTTTGTTTGTTTGTTATTTCCTGAGTTGACTGGAATAGTTCCCATTTAAACTGTCTGAGTTTTATTTCAGCTGATATATTCTCTCTTTTTTATTCACCCTGACATTTATTTTCAAGACCTACTCTTGGATTGAGGCTCAATGTCAAGAAGACAAAGATTCTCACCACTGGACCAATTGGCAGCATCAGGATGGATGGTGAAGAGATTG
>NW_006399755.1:1548138-1585706 GCF_000299155.1 Elephantulus edwardii
CTTGGAGGCAAGGATTCTGGGGCTTCATCTGGCATACTTTGGACATGTTGTAAGGAGGGACAGGTCCTTGGAGAGGGACATCATGCTTGGGAGGGTGGATGAATAGAGCAAGTGGGGAAGACCCTTTATGAAGTGGATTGATTCAGTGACTGGAGTAATCAGGATGGGTGTATCAGAGGCAGTGCAATTGGCACACGATAGAGCAGGGTTTAGGGCTGTTGTACATAGGGTCGCTATGAGTCGCAAACGACTCGACCGCACATAACAACAACTCTTTTCAGTAAAGGTGATGTATGTATCTTTCTATGAATTGGCTGCTTTGATCAAACTTTGCACAGGAATATATATTAATCAAATAATCATAGACCATTTCAAAGAATATCCTGATCTCTGGTTCAGAAGTATTGTCATGGTGGCAATACATGACACACAGTTGAAGTCTCTGGTAACACCACCTCCCAACCACAATGTGTCTTCAGGAAAGATTCTGCTTGAAGACAGGTAGGGCAGGGCAGGAAAAAGGTTAAGAAGTAGGTCATTCCTAGGTCTCATCACTAGTAGAGGGACTGGGCAGGAGTTAGCATCCTTTGCTTAAAAGGACTAGGTCCCAATAAAGAAAGTTCAAGGATTAGAGAGATTTGGCTGTACTAGGGTGGCCAAGTGTTAAAGAGCTCTGCTGCAACTCCAAAGGCATGTGGTTTAATTCCACCAGCCACTCTGGGAGTAGGATGGACAATCTCTCCCCATGCTATTTACTGCCTTTGGAAAAACCTACTGAGGGTAAGCTATGGGTTGGTTCCCACTCTATGGCAACAACAACAACAGTCGTCACAAGAGAGGATGCTTCACAAAGAAAAGGATTGACACAGTGACTCTAACAATTGGCTCAAGCATGACAGAGAGCATGAGGCTGGCACAAAATAGGTCAATGTTCTAACACCTTAAGAACAGCAGTGAGAACAGGAGTTAAGAGCCAAGGATTCAGGATCAGCTGTATCTAGGCTCAGGGATCCATGCGTTATGCCAATAGTTAAGAAAAGGGCTACTAATTGAAAGCATAGTGGTTTGCACACACTTAGGCATATTGTAAAACAAGTCACATTATCAGCTTCCAAAAAGTTAAAGCCTTTCAAGGCCCCTGCTGTTGTGTTGTGTTAGTAGGAACCAATCCATAGGCGTCCCTGCAGTGGGTTTTCAGAGGTGGTAAATTGCATGGGATGAGATCAGAGCAGCTAGTGGATTCAAACAGCATACCTTTGGGATTTCAGCACAGCTTCCTAACCATTAGGCTACCAGAATTCCCCAGCTTCTTGGGACAGTTCTATTCTGCATCCGTGTGGTCACCTTGTGGCTTTGTTCACAATAGCAAGGAGTTGGAAACAACCGGAGTGCTCAACAAATGAATGGATAGAGAAGCTGTGATATATTCACACAATGGAATACTACACTGCACTGAAAAACAAGGAACTCATGCAGTATTATTCAAAATGGGTGACCCTGGATGACATTATGCTAAGTGAAATATCTCAGTCACAAAGGGACAAATACTATGTAAAACAGGACTGACACTGGGTTTGAGGGGGAGACTGAGAAAGATGGGATAAATAATGTATACTGCATTGAAACAGATGAGGAGAAAACTGTTTAAAAGGGATATGTGATTAGGTATTATTGTCATGACAGGAGTCCAGAGTGAAGGCTGCATAGTGGAGTGGACCTTGGAGGAGGGATTGTGAAACAATGGGGGAACTTTTCTTCTACTTTTCAAATAGAAGAGTGTACTGAGGGGAGGGTGGGCAGGGAGAAGAGTGCAACAATGAATGAACGGAAATCCAAAGTCTGTAAATTTCATTAAAATTAATCAGAAAAGGATTTTAAAAAAGAGAATTAGCTTAAGGGCAGCTAACAGAACACTAACGCTGGATCCTTTGTTGACATGCATGCGTCTCTGAGCAAGTCAGCAATTTAAATTAGCTGTGTCTTGTTTATTTTCAGAAGACTTATTGAGGGTGTTCTATTTGATAAAGTTCAATATTCAACTCTAAATCTGGCATTTTAGTATGTTGTGTTGTTGTATACTAATAAATTCAGGAGTGCTCGTGACCTATTGGTAAGAAGCTGTGCTGTAGCCTCAAAGGTATGCAGTTCTAATCCACCAACTGCTCTGCAGGAGAAGGAGGATGGGTAATCTCCTCCAGTGTCATTTACTGTCTCTGAAAGCACATCGAAGTAGTCAGCTATCTGTCAGTTCTGACTCAATGGCAGACAGTAACACAACAACAGCAACTAACAATAAATTGGCATCCTATGCTGTTACCTGGGCATCCCTCACCAATTCCAGTTCGCACCCACTTGAGTAAATGTGATCAGAATCCGGGGTAATAACAGCAATAATGAAGCTGGTGTCCAGCCCTGGGGGTTGCCACCTTGGGGAACCGAGGCCCCTAACTTCTCCTCCCCCAACCAGCATTTCTTCTTTGGTCACATACTTCAGAAGGAACCTAGAGCTCTGCCTCCAACCCTGGGGCCCTGCCCCTTTAAAAGGCCCCTTCATCCCATCTTCGTTCTGCTGGTTCTATCCATTACCCCTGAATGGAAATTGAAGTGTAATTTTTCTCCCTTGAAGCCATTAACACTCTGGGCCCTCGACAGGAAACACAACTCAGCTTTAATTAGCCACAGCAAGCTCCCTGCATGATCCTTTAGCACAGTCCAGGGACTTCAAAGATAAAGGCTTCTCCATTCCCGCTAATCACAGCTATTAATGAGCCAATTAAGGCCGTCTCTGGGGCTGAGGCAGACAGCTCTCTCAGCAACATCTCAGACAGCTCAGTCCTCCAATCCAGGAGCTCCTCCCCCTACAGAGATGGAGTCTGGTGTCCGGGGAGGAGATTTCAGTTGCAGCTGGGTAGGAGTCCCAGCTCTGCAGCTTGTCTCCTGTGAGTCCTAAGCTAAACTCAACCGACCACCATCAGCTCTCCATTGGGTTGTAGAGGGGCTGTTGGATTGAACCACTGACCTTTTAGTTAGTAGCCCAGCACGTGCCCCCAAGCCTCTCTTCTTAGTGCTGACCAAAAGTCTCCTCTGAACCATTGTCCAACCAAAGTGTAGTAAAACCATTTCTCTTATGGTAACAAAGAGCAATTATGATAATGAGAATATAGGCCAATGGTGCTCAATACTAACCACACAGTAGAATCACCAGGAGGCCTGAATAAACTCTCAGCTGGGATCCACTCCCAGTCTCTCCCTCAGGGGTTAAGGATGTGCCCTTTGAATGGTTCTCCAGTAACAGGTTAAGATGTTGGTTTGCAGATGGAGCTGCTGTCTCCTTCTGACTATTATGCTCTAGAACTTTGCTTATTCTCTTCTTCTCAACTCACATGTCCTTCCCTTGAACTTACCTTCCAATTAGACCCGTTGCCATCAAGTAGTTTCCAACTCATGGTGATCATATCAATGGGATTTCTCAACTATCTCATTGTTGTTGAGTTGGAACCAACTCATAGTTTACCTCTCACTAGGCTTTTGAGATAGTAAATTGTATGGGAGGTGTTGGCTCAACTTTCTCCCTTAGAGCCTCTGGTTGATTTGGATCACTAGAGAATCATTGCCTTTGAGTTAGCAGAGCAATTCATCACTGACTATACCACCAGGGTTGCCTCTATTGATTTTAAGAGGCTTTAAATCTTTACAGAAGGAGATTTCTCATCTTCCCCCCGTCCCTTAAAATATGTAGTAGATTCAAACTGGTGGTTTTTCAGCTGCAATTCCTCATCTTATGCACAAATAATCAAACTTTCAAGCCTCACTTTAAGTTTCTCAGATAGGTTGTTCCTGAATAATTCCATTCTACAAACAACAGGAACAGACCAGGGGAAGGAGGATGGATTTTTTTTTTTCTCTAAGTTTTTTAGAAAGTGTTTAAGCAAAGAAATGATTGGGCTAGCTTTGTAGCATATACTCAATATGACGACTCAGTCTGGACAAATGGAATAGATCTACTTTTCCTCTGGTGGCCTAATGGCAAGAAGCTGCACTGTAATCCAGAAGGCACACAGTTTGAGGGCACTGATTGCTCTGCCAGAGAAAGATGGGCAATCGCTTGACTTGAGATTAACTGCCTCTGAAAATTCATCGGGGTGTCAGCTATAGGTTAGTTCTGACTCAATGGTACAACACCATCACCATCATAAACAACAACACAGAGAGATTGTTCCTGAATACTTTCACTCTGTTGTTGTTTGCCATCAAGTCGAAAGTGTCCCATAGCTGACCCTCCAGCAGTTTTTCAGACAGTTAATCTCATGGAAGGAGATTGCCCATCTTCTTCCTTAGAGACCCTGGTGGATTCAAACCACGTGCATTCAAGATTGCAGGGCAGCTTCTTGCCACTAGGCCACCAGAGCTCCTCTAGTAATATCTTTTTTAGGCACAGGAAGCACTGGAGGTTATAGTCAGTAGATAGTTTCACTGCTAACCCAAAGGTCTGGCCCTCTGGCAGTTCAAATCCATCAGTGGCTCTGCGGGAGAAAGATGGGAAATCACGGTCTAGTGACTTACAGCTTAAGAATCCTGCTGGAGGGTCAGCAATGGATCAGTTTTGGCTTAACAGCAATAAAGAGAAACAATTCAAAGAAAGCATTTCCCAAAGTGCACGAGCAGGGGTCTTGGGGATGCTGGTATGTATAAAGGCCTGAAATGCCCCTCAGGGACTGCTGGCTTAACTAAAGTAAAGCAGGAGCTTTCCTGCAGGACTTCCAAGAGCCTTGAAAATGCTACTGTTGGTTGTGAAATTTAAGAAGGATATGTCAGAAGCAGCATTTCTCAAATATATGAACATTTCCCCCATGGAGAATATTGCTTTGATGGTCTTGAAAGATGTGGTTTAGATAATTTTCAGAGTCAGTGTTATTGTTAGGTGCCACTAAGTCAAGTACTACTCATAGCAGCACTAAGAACATTCGATCTCAGCCCTGCCCTATCCTGTTCCATCCTCATCCTCTCTGCCACACTAAAGCCATTGTTACAGTCACTGTGTCACTGTGTCAAACTACCTCACTGAGGATTTCCCCCTCCTTCACCAGCCCTCCACTTTCTGAGCATGATGTCCTTCAAGGACTGGCTCCTCCTAGCAACATGTTCAAAGTCTATGAGATGAAGTTTCACCATCCTTCCTTCTAAGGAGCATCTTGGCTGCACTCTCTCTAAGATATTTGCTTGCTCTTTTGGCAATCTATGGGATATTCAGTGTTCTTCTCCAGCACCACAACTCAAAGCCATTGATTCTTCTTCTGTTGGCTTTATTCACTGTCCAACTCTCATAAGCATAGCATATAGTTTAAGGACCAAGGCTTGGATCAAGCACACTTTAGTCTTTAAACTGACATCCTTGCCCTTCACTTCAACTTTCAAGAGGTCATGTCTTTTGATTTCCTGACCTCTGGTGCCAGGGTTGTTGATTGTGGATCTGAGTCAGATGAAATACTTAACAATGTCTGTCTTTTCTCCATCTATCACAGTGTTGCTAATTGGCCCAGTGGTAAGGTTTTCTTGATGTTGAGATGTAATTCATACTAAAGGCTGTAGTCCTTGATCTTTTGCAGCAAGCACTTCAAGTCTTCATCACTTTCAGCAAACAAGGTTGTGTCATCTGTATAACTCAGGTTATTGATGAGTCTTCCTCCAATCCTGAAGCTATATTCTTCTTCATAAAGTCAAGCTTCTCAAATGATTCTTCTACATAGAGGTTAAATAAGCATAGAGAGGGTAAGATTCTGACACACGCTTTTTTTTCTTTTCTTTTTTCATTTTAAACCATGCAATGGTTCCCTGCCCTGTTTAAATAACAGCTTGCTGGTCTGAATATAGGTTTCAGATGAGCACAAATAAGTTCCTGGGATTCTCTTCTTCTTAATGTTAAGCATTAATTCGTTATGCTCCATACAGTCAAATGCCTTTGCAGAGTCAATAAAACACAGACATTCTCTGGGTATTCTCTGCTTTCTGCCAAGATCCATCTGAGATTGGCAGTGAAATCACTGGTACCTCTTCTAATTCCGGCCTAAATCTATGGCAGTTCAGTTTTGAATAATCTTCAGGAGATTTTACTTGTATGTGCTATTAACAATATTGTTCAATAATTTCCACATTCTGTTGGCTCACTTTTTTTGGGAATGGAAACAAATATATATCTGTAGGCAGTGGGCCAGGCAGTCTTTCAAATTTCTTGGCATAGCCTGGTGAGCACATACAGGGCTGCATCCGTTTGTTGAAATGTGTCAATTAGTATACCATCAATAGATAGTTTCTAATCCAGAAATTTTATCTACCTCAGTTTCTTTATTTGTAAATTGAAAATAGTGTCCCTTATTCTGGAGAGCTGTAGTAAGGTTTATGCATAATGATGTGTATATAAGAGTGCTTAGTCCAAGGTAAGAAATACAGTATGAACTCAATAAATGGGTATTTTTCTCCTCTGTTGTGTTTCCTGGTATGTTCTTGTTGTTGTTGTGTGCCATCCAGTCACCTGCGACTCATAGTGAACCTATGTATAATAGCCCTAAACCCTGCTCTATCCTGTGCCAATCTTATTGTCTCTGACACACCTACTCCCATACCCCAGTTACTGAATCAATCCATCTCATAGAGGGTCTTCCTCTCCTGCACTGCCTCTCCACTCTCCCAAGCATGATGTCCCTCCACAAAGACTTGTCCCTCTTTGCAACATGTCTAAAGTATGTCAGTCAAAGCTTCAGAATCCTTGCCTCCAAGGGGTGGGTACAACACTGAAACTATTGGCTATTTCTGTAGTTGGGGATATATTAATCTGCTCTTTTCCATAAAATGCTTGTCTGTCAAATACTGTTCTAAATCTGAGCATTCATATTAAGACAGACTAAGAAGAAGTATTGGCCATCCACTTCTGAAATAGCAGACCTTTGAAAACCCTATGTAAAATAGAACATGTATAGACTGAGTAAAAATGTTGATTGCCTTCAAGTCGAACATGACTCATAGTGACACTATGTACAAAAGGCCTGCAACTATTGACATTTATCAAAGTTCATAGAGCTTCCGGAGGCATGTTGTTTAGGAAGTGGATGCAACTTCCAGTAAGCTGTGTAAAACAGGATATGCTACAAATACTCAGAACATGAGGGGAAAGCCACACTGAAGTCCATGGGATGGAGAAATTAGGATTCATAAGATGCCAAAGTCATCTCTGTAGGCTTCCTAGAAGAGGCAGGTCTTTGCAGGACCATATTTTGGAGCCTAGATACTGCTGAAGATTATCCAGGAATTATTGGAACAGCACGTCAACAGAGAACTGCCAGGTGTGTAAGCTGAGTTTAGAAGAGGTCATGGTACTAGGGACATCATACCCAACATTAGATGGATCTTGGCTGAAAGCAGAGAGTACGAGAAGAATGTCTATCTTTGTTTCATTGACTATGCAAAGGAATTTGACTGTGTGGACCACAACAAACTGTGGCTAACCTTAAGAAGAATAGGGATCCTGGAATGCCTAATTGTGCTCACGTGAAACCTATACTTGGGCCAGAAAGCAGTAGTCAGAAGAACAGAGCATGGAAAACACTGCATAGTTCAGGATCAGGAAAGGTGTGCATCAGGGATGCATCCTATCCATACCTTTTCAATCTATATGCAGAACAGATCATTCGAGAGGCTGAACTTTATGAGGAGGAATATGGCATCAGGATTGGAGGAAGACTCATCAACAACCTGCATTACACAGATGACAAAATCTTGCTTGCTGAAACTGAAGAGGACTCAAATATTTGCTGCAGAAGATCAAAGACTGCAGTCTTCAATATGGATTGAACTTCAACATCAAGAAAACAAAGATTCTCACCACTGGGCCAATTAGCAGCTTATGGTGGATGGAGAAGAGATTGAGATTGTTGATAACTTCCTCTTACTTGAGTCCACAATCAATATTCTTGGCATGAGCAGTCAGGAAACCAAAAGACTAATTGCATTGGGAAAGTTTGCTATCAGGGACAGACCTCTCTAAAGTATCAAAAAGCAACGATCTCAGTCTGGAAACTAAGGGGTGCCTGATCCAGGCCATGGTTTTTGCAATTACTTAGTATTTACCCAAGAGCTTGACAATAACTAAGGATTATAGAAGAAGGATTGATGCCTTTGAGTTGTGGTGCTGGAGAAGAGTGCTGAGTAAACCGTGGGCTGCCAGGAGAACAAATAGGTCTGTCCTGGAGAAGGTAAAACCAGACTGCTCCCTGAAGGCAAGGATTTTGAGGCTTTTTCTCACATACTTTGGGCATATGGCCAGGAGGGACCAGTCCTTGGAGAAGGACATTATACTTGGAAGAGTGGAGGGACATGAGAGAAAGACCCAGGATAAAATGGATTGATTTAGTGACTGGACAAATGGGATTAGGTCTGTTAGAGATGAGGAGATGGACTCAGGATAGGGCAGGTTGCAGAGCTAATGTATGTAAGTTCGCTATGATAAGTCGCAGGTGACTCAATGACACATGACAACAACAACAACAATAGTTCTCCAGCAAAGCCTTGGTGGTGGTAGTGGGGGCTGGGGGGTGGTTGGAGAAGGCTTTAGAGATTGTATCTCTCTGATAGCAAGCCACAGCAGAAATCATATTCTTTATTTTCCTTTTCCACCCTGGAGATCCATTTCCCCACCAAATCCAGCTGACACAGCACTTGCCTTCCCTTCCCACAGCCGAACTTGGCCAACACCTAAAGTTCTAGAGGTGTGAGCCTGAGAGGGGAGTTTCTTGGCTCTTAGCAATTCACACTACAGGGCCCCTGGGGCTGGAGAAGCCTGTGTACTGATGCTCTCGAAAGGTTCTGGGCAAACAGGTCACCAGGCCTCCAAAATTTGAGGTTCTTTTGTGAGTCCTATAGTGGCTCCAAGCTCAGTGGGGAAGGAGTTCACTCAGGAACTGAGAAGGACTAAGAAGACAGCTACACTTCCTAATATCCCCAGTACTTCACCAATATTTTCTGGAAATTTCACTTTGAACTAGGTACACTTCAGATTTAACTAATTTTATTGGTGAGAAAACAAAAGTGTAAGATTGAACCTGTTTGGTGGTCTGAAGTCCAAGCTCTTCGTCCCTTCACTACCTCTTCTGGAAGCCACCACCTCCAAGAACCTTCCTGACTATTCGAAGTTAGGCTTTTGAGTCCACAGTTGGAGCTACAATACTTATCTCTTTAGTTTATGGTGGCCTAGTGATAAGAAGCTGTGCTACAATCACAAAGCCATTCCGTTCAAATGCACCAGCTTGCTCCCTGGGAGAAGGATGGACAATCTCCCAGGTAATTCACTGCCTCTGACAGCCTTTAGGAGAGTCAGCTATGGGTGAATCCAGTTCAGGCACACAATAACAACAAAGCAATGAGTTTACATCTTTACTGCTATCTCTGGTGACTGGTATAACACATACTAATTTTTGTTGCGAGAAGGAATAAATAAGTACAGTTTTGGAAATTACAGAGACATCAATGTTCTTCACATCACACATGGGTCCTGAGTTGGTCAGTTATCTTCTAACCCTTCCTCAGTTTACTGCCCACCCTGTCTGCTATTCAAGGATGTTTCTGTCACAAGACCAGTCTCGCAGATGTGCGCTGATTCCATTTTCAAAATCATCATCTGTTTTACTCTACTTCTCCTCAGCTTACTTCCAATGCTTCAGCCAAGCCCACAAAATTCATGAGCAGATCCCTGTGGCTGGACATACTCAGGAGGGGGCGCTGTAAGGTCCTGGCTTCAATTTTCTCTCTCCTCCAGAGCTGCGGC
Organism: Elephantulus edwardii; assembly: GCF_000299155.1. Taxonomy (NCBI): domain Eukaryota; kingdom Metazoa; phylum Chordata; class Mammalia; order Macroscelidea; family Macroscelididae; genus Elephantulus; species Elephantulus edwardii. The sequence continues at coordinate 1,557,953 of NW_006399755.1, forward strand.
ACATTACATCCGCGTGAGACCTGGAGTTGGCCCTGCTGCCCGCCAAAACCCACTTCAATGATTAGCTAAGGTGCCAGGGAAATTATAAAAACCATGTGACAGGTAAATGGCTGTTCCTGCAGCTTTCTTAAATTTCAAAGGGCGGATGGCTTGCTCCAGCATGTGGGCTGGGAATTCAGACTCTGCGAGCACTTTCCAGAAAGGCGCCGGGCACAGTGGACCCTCGCTGAGTTCTGCTTTTCTGTTCTGTGGAATATGAGCGGGTCTCTCGAACTGTGGGACTGAGGCTGTTCACAGAATGGGTTCCACACAAACACTGGGGCTTTGTTCCCTCATCTTGAAAAGTAGACATGCAAATGGGTTCTCAGCAAAACCAAAGCAAAGTTAAGAGATCAGAGAGAATGCTACCAACAGAGCACTAGAAACAACGCTTTCATTTTCCAAACAAGGAAACTGAGGCCCAAGCATAGAATTTGCCCCAAATCAAACAGCTTTTTGGAGACTGAGCTCTGGCGGGAAAGCACACGTCAGAACCTCCCCATCAACATCTGTTGAAATGATAAATGTCCATGAAGGACTATACACAGAGCTCCTCTTTGTATCCTCCTTCACGCACTGTCATTGAATTCATTCTGACCCTCCATCAGGTTGTTGTTGTTGATTGCCGTTGAATCGAGCAGGACTCATGACTCTATGAACAAAAGACCTAATGCCTTTCTATAACTACTGTCATTTCTCCAAGTTCGTAGAGTTTCCAGAGGCATGTGTGAGGCTGTAAATCTAAGTGGGAGGCTATTGCCTCTCTTTCTTCGGAGGATCTGCTGGTAGATTTGAACCTCCAGAGGTGCACAGCCTTCAAGTTAGTGGTGAAGCTTGCTGACATAAAAACACCACAAAAGTATGGGATTAGGTTTATCCTATAATGGTAAGGGGTTGCAGTCAAACCTAGGGCACCTGGTGCAAGTCCACTGGCTGCTTTGTGAGTGAAAGATAGAAGTCTCCAACCTTGCTATTTACTGTCTCTAAAAACCGGCTAGAAGGTCCGCTGTGAGTTGGTGCTGATTCAGTGGTACATAACCAGTAACAACATATATTAACAAAGATCCCTGGTGGTGTAGGGCATTATATATTGAACAATTAATGGAGGTTGGAGGTTTGAATCTAACAGCTATTTACTCAAGAAGACAGAAGGCAGTCTCGTAAAAATATGATAGCTGTAGATACTCTTGGCACCAATAGCCAGGAAATTAAAAGACGTATTGCCATGGGAAAGTCTGCTGTTAGGGACCTCTCCAAAGTACTGAAGAGCAATGGTGTCTCTCTGGAGACTAAGGTGCATCTGATACAGGCCATGGTCTTTGTGATCACTTGTTATGCATCAGAAAGTTGAACGATGACTAAGGAGGATAGAAGGAGAATTGATGCCTTTGAGCTGTGGTGCTGGAGAAGAGTATTGAATGTACCATGGACTGCCAAGAAAACAAACAGATTCACCCTGGAAAGGGTTAAACCAGGTGGCTCCATGGAGGCAAGGATTCTGAGGCTCCATCTAATATACTTTGGACATGTTGTAAGGAAGGACCGGTCCTTGGAGAGGGACATCATGCTTGGGAGGGTGGAGGGTCGGCGCAGGAGGGGAAGGCCCTCTATGAGGTGGATTGATCCAGTGACTGGGGTAATCGGGATGGGTGTGTCAGAGGCAATGTGATTAGCACAGGATAGAGCAGAGTTTAGGGCTGTTGTACGTAGGGTCACTATGAGTCGCAAATGACTCGACAGCACATAGCAACAACAATAGATACTCAATGTAAGATCTCCATTACTCCTTAGAATGGAATTGAAATAAACATAACAGTGACATTGGTCTTGTTTTTTGATGTTTTTGTTTCATTCAGAATTTTTATGTAGACAAGGCTGGGCATGACTTAGTTAGGTGTAGAAGAACGAAGGTTGGTATGGAGTCCATAACTAGTCTGTCTTCCAAATTCTGGCCACCTGACTCTGTTCTCCAGGTGTCATAATCCCTATAGCCACATTCCAGAACCTGGACACTAAATTGTCTTTGGAATAGAGAGAGGAGAATCTATAGATACTGATATTACAGTTTCACATTTCTGGAATTTCTATCAGTAGTCCTTCTATCAGCATTTATTGAGTGACTTCTATATCAGTACCCCTATTGTTTCCCTCTTTCTCTCATTGTCATCAAGGAGAAACAAACAATGAAAAAAAATGGGAGCTCCAGAGTACTTAATTGTGCTCATCAAAACCTGTACATAGGCCAAGAGGCTGTTGTGAGAACAGAGCAAGGGAACATGACATGGTTTGAACGTAAGAAGGGAGTGCATCTTTCTCTCTCCATACCTATTCAATCTGTAAGCTGAGCAAATTATTAGAGAAGCTGTCATCTGTAAAGAAGAATGTGGCATCAAGATTGAAGAAAGACTCATCAATAGCCTGTGTTATGCAGATGACACAACCTTTCTTGCTGAAAGAGAAGGACTTGAAGTACTTGTTGCAGAAGATCAAAGAATACAGCCTTCAATATGGATTGCATCTCAATGTCAAGAAAACAAAGATTCTTACCACTGGACAAATAGTCAACATCATGATTAGATATAAAAAAGACTGAAACTGTTAACAACTTCATTTTACTTGGATCCATAATCAACACCCTTGGTACTAGCAATTAGGAAATCAGGAAACGTACTGCACTGGGAAAGTTTAAAGTGTTAAAGAGCAAGACTATCAATGTAAAGATTTAGATGTACCTGCTCTAAGCCATGATATTTCCACTAGCTTAATTTACATCTGAAAGTTGGACAATAAATAAAGAAGATTGAAGAATAATTGGTGCCTTTAATCTGTGGTGTTGGTGAAGAATACTGAATATTCCATGTACTAAGAAAAAACAAACAGACCTGTCTTGGAGGAACCTTCTTGTCTCTGAAACGTCAATATGCTTTGAGCATATTGTCTGGAGGGACCAGTCCTTGGAAAAAGACATAATGCTTAGAAAGGTAGAGGGTCAGAGAAACAGAAGACCCTCAACAAGACCGATTAACACAGTGGGCTCCAGCAAAGCAGAAATTATGAGGATGGTGCAGGATAGAGCAAAGTTTAAATCTATTGTTCACAGGGTCACTATGAGCCATAGTTGACTTGATGGTATGTAACAACAACTGGCATAAAGACCCATGCAAGGAAGGAATCTTTGAGAGCTTTCTATAGAAGGAAAAGCCTGGATGAGCCACACCATATAGATGGGATTTATAGGTAGTAAGAGGCAAGGAAACATCCCAGGAGTGGGCCCGGCTTGCGGAGTGTTCAAAAGAAGATGAATGCAGGAGTAAGGACTGTTAGAGCAGTGAAGCCGAACTGAGGAAAGAAAGAGTTAAGGTTAACTCTGTGCTTCAGCAAGAAGCTGGGATATGAGAATTGGGAGTGAATGAGTAGGGAAGACTCTGGACAGCCTTGAATCCTAGACAGGAGAATTCCTTTTCCTCCCACCCCCTTTTTTACTGTTGCCAAATCTGGTACTGTAGACTTCCTATTGCATGCGCAGGTATTATTTCCGGATGAAAAGGTAGACGAGAGTCATAGAAACATAGGATGCCACTTAATATCCATGTCAGCAAATGGAAATGCGGCTCACTCCTGCTGAGAATGAGCAGTGCTGGTGCCAATACAGGGTCTCAGGGACCACAAGGGGAAATTTTCTAGATGGATGTAAGGAGCAAGTTAGAGGATCTTGCCTGCTCTGAGTTCTCAAACCTTTGCCTGCAAATAGGCTCACATGGACTTCGGCCAGGGAATTTTTTAATCATATACTTTCAGAACACACTGCTCTCAAGTCTCACAGAGTCCCCCGATCCCATCCCCAGCCCAACCTCCAATACTTCCAGTAACAAGAGAGTTCCCTGACAATGCTGTCACAACTCTGATTCTCAGGCAGCCTGTCTGGAGGAGGTGTCCCTCATGGCACTTCGCTCTGCCTGGTGATGACCCCTGTGCTGCTGTGCAACACAGTGAGCACCCACGGCAGTCATCACTTGCTCCAGGACCTTCTTACTCTGGGTTTGCCCCACTTGGTCACCACTCTGCTCCACTGATTTGGGGAGGGTCTCCGTGAGAAAGTGCCAGGTACTCTTTTCAACTAATACTTCAAAATCACACATATCTACCTCCTATCCCTGCCCAAAGAGAAATCTAGCCTCAGAATAGGGCAAATTTTTCATCTTTTGTTCATAGGTTTGTTATATGTGTTAATTAACTCTGTATAACAAAGACATGTATAAAGTGCCTACTAATTCCAGGAACTGTTTTATGTATTCAGGGCCTTTGAGAATAGCATCAGCTACTGGCTGTGTTTATAACTCTAATAGAAAAGGGCTAAGCAATGAATGTGGATTACTTCATTTAATGCACAGAGGCTTCTCAAATAACTATCATTATACCAATTTGGCAAGTCCAATTGAGGCTAAGTAACTTGGAAAGGTGGAGCATTGGTGAAAGAGAGAAATATGGATTGACACAGCGACTGTAGCAATGGCCTCGAGAGTGTCAGAGGTTGTAAGGATGGCGCAAGATAGGACAGGGTTCAGATTTGCTGCTATGAGTCATATTTAACATGACAGCACTTAACAACAACAACAACAACTTGGTGAAGATTACACAGTGACAGAATCAGGATTTGTACTCGGCTGTCTGATCCAGAAACCAACTTCTTAATCATTATACTTGACCAGACCAAGAAGCATTTGTCTGAGCAGAAGAATACTGCATGGTTTAAAATCAAGAAATGTATGCATCAGGGCTATATCCTTTCTCCATACCTATTCAATCTGTGTGCTGAATACATCATACAAGAAGCTTGACTTTATTAAGAGGAACGCGGCGTCAGGTTCAAAAGAAGACTCATCAACAATCTGAACTATGCAGATGACACAGACTTCCTTGCTGAAAATAAGGAGAACTTCAGGCTCTTGCTATAGAAGATAAGAAAACCATAGCTTTCAATATGGATTAAATCTCAAAACCAAGATTGAAATTGTCTGTGACTACATTTTACTTGGATCCATAAACAATACCTTTGTTACCAGATGTCAAAAAGTCAGAAGATCTATCACACTGGGAAAGTCTGCTGTCAGGGACTTCTCAGAAGTATTGAAGAGCAAGGGCATCAATTTAAAGACTAAGGCATGCCTGATCCAAGCCATAGTCTTTTCAATGATTTGTTATGCATCTGAACATTTAACAATGACTAAAGACGACAAGGAAGAATCCATGCCTTTGAGTTTTGGTATTCCAGAAGAATACATATTCAGATCTGTTGTTTATAGGGTTGCTATGAGTTGTAGTTACCTAGACAGCATATAATAATGAGAAGAATTTCTTTAGAAACTTGAAAAGTGCTGGAGAACATACATATTCACTCACAAACACATATAAATACCCCTAAGTTGATTTGGTGGGTCAAACACGTGCAAAGGCTTCTTATAGAAGAATATAGACATACAATCTACAAGTGATCTCTTTTGCTCTCTGTTCTACCCTCAATACGTAATTGCCGAGTGAATACATTCTGAATGATAATCAGTGTGTCCTAAGGAAGTGAGAGATTGCCTGAATGAAGTAGTGTCTCATCTTACAGTCAGTTCAGGGAGAAGAAAGGAGAGAAGAACACATATTGTATTTTGTCCAGAAGCTTCCACTAACCTCTGGACTGGATTTGGAATTGTCAGTGTGCCTTTATCTTCCTCCACCCTAAGTATCCTATTTGATGACCTTTTCTGTTTTTTGTAGACAGCCCTAATGACTATACTTTCAATGGCAAAGCAACTCGACTGTTCTCTTTGCCCCAGTGCCCAGCTCAGGGGTTGGCACAAGGTCAAGGCTCTGTGGTTTCTCACAAAAGAAATGTAGAGTGCAAGAGAAACCCTACAGAAGAGCACAACCTTGAGGAACTCTTGTTCAATTCTCCTCATTTCCCTATAATTAGAACAAATTCCCTGTTAGTTCAGTTTCCATTCCCGAAGGTGGAAGGAATTCAGGAAACTTCTCCTGAGAAGCCGAGCTCCATTCTCAGACTGTCTAGACACATGACCCATGGACTACCCTCAGAATGATCTTGGGAAGAGGTGGAGGGAGGGGGGCAGCAGCAGCAGCAGCTGGGCGCATTTCGTCTGGCACTGGCAAGGCCTCCATTCTGGGCCTTAGGATCTTCATTGCACAGAGCAGCAGCCTTGACTCAATGGTTGGAACACATACCTCGCTGAAGCTCCACAGCCAGGAGAGGGCTGGGCTGCTTCTGTGATTCACACGGCTTGAGGGCCCCTTTCATAGAAAGTAACCTAAATGATGCTCTCTGAAACTGTATATTGGGTCATTCCAGGGCAGAGATGAGGCTGACCCCTTTCCTGTTCCCTGCCTGAGGCCTCCCTGCTGTGTGGCCTGGATTGCCCAATGTCTGCACTGAATGGTTGTTTGGATTTTGTCATCTTCAACAAAACAACACAAAGTAGATGGGGAACAAGACAGGCGGCTTGGGCTAAACCTAAACTGCTACTTAGTGGTGTGACTCTGAAGATGTTATTTAATTTCTTAGATTTTCAACATTCTTATTTGTTATATAGGGGATAATAGGAACTACTTTTAGGGTTCCTGGAGGGATTAAACGAGATTTAATATGTTCACAAATATTTTTATAAAAGGATCTCTGGTGGTACAACAGTTAAATACTTGACTGTTAACCGGAAAGTTTGGCAGTTTGAACATACCTAGTAGCTCTAAGGGAGAGAGATCTGATGATCTGTTCCTGTAATGCTCCAAACCAAACCAAATCCATGGCTGCTAAATCAATTCCGGCTCACAGCAACCCTATAGAAAAGGATAGACTCACCTTATAGGATTTCCAACGATGTGCATTTTTAATGCAAGTCGACAGCCATCTTTTGTCCCACAGAAAGGATGATGGTCTTGAACCAACAACCTTTAGGATTAGCAACCCAGCATTCTGACCACTTTACCACTAGGGCTCACTTATGAAGATTTCATCCAAGAAAATCCTATGGGGCAGCTCTACTCAAGTCGTATAGAGTCCCTATAGGTTGAAATTGATTTTAAGGGATGCATAGAATAACAACTAAAACGAACAAGTTTATAAAACTATTTATTAAACAAACACAAGTATTAGTTCGAAGCATCAGTTTTGATACTTGGAAGGTGTTAAAAAATGACTATGAGACAAATTAATAAGGGTAGTCCCCATCTTAGCACTAATCTAACCACAAATACATCGTGTGACTTTGAGAAAGTCTTATGCTGTATCTACCTTCAGTTTTCTAGAATCAAGATGATGCTAAGGGTCACTTTCAGCTTGAACTTTCTAAGAACTCTGGACCACACTGCATCTTCAATTTGCTTTCGTTTTGGTCTAGTTCCTCCTGAGTTACCTTCCTCTGTTCTTTCACAGGCTAAGTCTAGAGGAGCTGGGTCTTCCAGGCTGCTGAACTCAGGCTCCGTGGAAATGACTGGGCCAGGGATTGTCAACATGGATTAGTTCTGGGAAATACAATGGCCACCAGAGCCTCCCTGGAGAGGGTCCTTATCCAGCTGGGCCACCAAGGGGGCGGGCTGAACATTCCAATCTGCCAAAGTGGCCTCAGGGGAGAATTTAGAGAAAAGGGCAGTGGGAAGCTGGTGTTGGAGGTCTCTTAATCCTGGGGAATTTAGAGCCACCGCAAAGTGGGCTCCTAAATGAACAGGGATTTGCTTCTCTCAGCCTCAACAAGCTGCTTCTGCAGGAACTGAGGTTTTAAATAGCAAGGTGACTGGGACTTAAATAGCAAAGGTGACCTTGACCAAGCTCACAGTTAGACATATTCCTCCTTTGGCTCGCAGGGTGGAGAAATAGGCTGGTGGGGAGAAAGAGCTACTTCTGGGAGAAAGAGAGATGGTTTCATCAGCTTTTCCCTGTAGAAGACATGTCACTTACTAGTTGTTCATTTTAACTCATGGCAACCCCATGAATGTCAGAATAGAACTTTGCTTCATAAGGTTTTCAGTGACTGATATTTCAGAAGCAGATTGCCAGGCCAGTTGCCTCTGGTTGGGCTCAAACCACCAACCTTTTGATGAGTAAGTAATTAATTGCATTAAATTTTTGCACATCTCTAGATCACCCCAGGGAAAATAACAAGTGTCAAATAAATGCAAAAGTGGAGGCTGTGTATTCCTTGACCATCAAGGGGCATATGGTGACTTATTAGCATTGTTTTATGTAATCATCTCATTGAATAGAGAAATTGCATCTCATTTAGGAAATAGACCAGCTTGAGTATTCTCAGCAAAGCAAATCAGGGACAGAGCCAGCACTAAAAACCTAGGTCACCTGACCCCCAAACTTGGCCAAGCCCAACTCTTTAAACCCACATCTTTGGCCCCAGCCCTAACCAATTTGAGCCAGGCAATAAACAAGTTCACATGCCAAGATCATTCCAGGCTATTTTACTGAGATTGCCATGTTCAGGGCCTAGGCAAGACACAGAGAAGGGTGGAGGTGAGGTGGAGAAGTGACAGAGGTGAGCCAGGCACCACTCTTGTCCTCCAGTATCTGAGTACAGATGCTCTGAAATGGAAGAGCTGGAAAGGAAGCACAGCTGGTAGGAGGGGGAAGGGGCAGAAAGGAGAGTTGGAAATCTACTCCTGCTTTCTCATTTTCATTGGTCTTATCTTTCCTATTAACCTAAGAGAGGGATTAAGTCTCCCTCATTAGGCTCAACATTCCCTCTGGTCCTCTGAGTCAGTCTCTCTTGCCCCAGCATCTCATGACCTCCCTTTGAGTCCCTTTCCAATGACTCTGGTTTGTCTCAGCTCTGCACTGCCTGCCCTGGCTCAGGCCACACCATCTCTCACTTGTGTGTTACTGAGCTCCCTATCCCAGCCTCACACAGATCTCAACTTCCTGCCCACGGCTTCCAGATTGGACCTTGTGAAACAAATCAACATTTAGGAGTTGAGTTTTGTGTATATCTGACAGAATCTCTAATTCTCTTCAGGATTTCCCTCAATCAGTTTTGTGTAGTCCTACATGTTAGAACGTAAGACACTAGTGTAGGGAACAGTGGTAAGAAGCTAGTTGTAATCCCCACGCCAAGAGGTTTGAATTTTCCACCCTTGGAGAAGAATAGGCAATCTCCTTCCCTGTGATGTGCTGCTTCTCAAAACCTGCTGGAAGTTCAGCTATGGGTCGAATCACAATACAGATAGACTACAACAACAACAACAGAAGACACCAAAATTCCCCTGCTCTGGGGCAGGGAAGAGAGGTGGGAGTGATTTCCCTACCTTGAGAGGTACGTAAACAGAGACTTGAGATTTCTTTTCTTGCTTGGACATTGTAGAGAATTTGTAGGCATCAAACAAAAAGATCTATGATTGTAAACACTCACTAAACTTTCTGTATTTCTATGTCTGTGTCCCTTCTTGGGTGGGAGTAATTCGAGAGCATTTGTGGTTGTGAATAAGCATATGGGTCTCATTCATCTCAACCTCTTTAGCCTTTTAGCAAAGAGCTCAGCACTTGTGAGGCTCAGTAAGTTACTTAATGAGAAGATGAATAACTTGTGAGCGCCCATGATCCTGGAATTACTCCATGAACTAGACTCAGCCTCTCCAGTGGAGGAGTAATAAGGACTTAAGGCAGAGAGAAAAAAAAAAAAAAAAAAAAAAGAACCTTCCCCTCTAGTTGACAATCTCTGAGAGCTCCCCTACTTCAAGGGTTGTATAGATAAAAAGGACTTTTTGGATTGAGTGAGATTCTTCCCTCCCTTGTGTCTTCATCCTCTTCCTACTACCGTCTACACTAACGTTTAGCTTCCTTATCTGCCTAGGCTCAAATTTGTCATCTTGGAGTCTGGAAAGGCCAAGAGAGAGAATCCATCCAGATGTCCTTAAAGACCTCCAGCTGTGGACCACAGAACATCATTTCTTGTGAGGAATCAACCCAAACTGCCACTTAGGTGATGTTGAAGCTCTTCTCGGATGGGAACAGAAGCTGTTGAAGTTGTTGCCAGGTGCCATCGAGTTGAGTATGACTCACGGTGACCCTATGAACAATAGATCTAAACTCTGAATTGCATGCCATCCTAATAACTACTGACAAACTTGAGCCCACTGCTGAAGTCACTATGCCAATGCATCTCATTGAGGGTCTTCCTCTCTTTCACTCACCTGCCACCTTCCCAAGCATGATGACTCTTTCAAAGAAACAGACTTTCCTAGCAGCGTGCTCAGAGTATGTGAGACAAAATTTCACCATCCTTGCCTCCAGGGAGCACTTTGGCTGTACTGTTTCAAGATTTATCTAGCTTGGTGGCCCATGTACCAACACCACAATTCAAAGGCATCAATTCTTCTGTTATCTTTACTCATTGTGCACCTCTCAGATGCATAACAAGTGATTGAAAAGACCATTTGTTGTTATTAGGTTCCATCAAGTTGACTGTGACTTGTAATGATCCTATGACCAACAGATCTTAACCTTATCCTATCCTGTGCCATCCTTGCATTCTTTGTTCTGCTGAAGTCCATTTCGGTAATTATTATCTCTTTGAGGCCCTTCTTCTCTTTTCACTGTCCCTTTACCTTTCTTAGCACGATATCTCTCTCCAAGGGCTGAGAATATGCCCAAATTAAGTGAGTTGAAGTTTCACCATCCTTGTCTCTAAGGAGCACTCTGGTTGCACTTTGTTTAAGACAGATTAGTTGTTCTTTTGTCAATGCATAGTATATTCAATAACCTTTGCCAACACCAAAATTAAAAGGCATCAACTCCTATTCTCTGTGATTTTCCAACTTTCAGATGCATAGCAAGTGATTGAAAAGATCATGGTCTGGATTAGACTCATCTTAGTCTAAAGTGACATACTTGTGCTTTAGAATTTTGAAATTTTAGAATTTTGGGCAGGGATTGTAAGCTGCAGACTTGGCTTAGAAGGATACTCAGAATAAAAGGTATGGTATGACATGGAAGATGTATCGTCTCTCCTTGAAAGGAAATATATCCATGTAGAACAGAAATTAAATTAACCTCATTGACGTGGCCCTGATTTTGACTCACAGTGACTCTGTAGGACACAGCAAAAGTTTCCCATAGAATATCTAAGGATGTAAATCTTTGCCAAAGCTGAATGTTTTATTTTCTCCTGCAGAGCAGCTAGTGGATTTAAACTATCAACTTTTCAGGTAACTGAACTACTTTAACCATTGCAACACCAAAGTACTCTATGCAGGACATACTGAACCTTAAGTCATACCTAATGATAGATGGTTGCACGAATAAATGAGTGGATGGATAGATAGATAGATAGATAGATAGATAGATAGATAGATAGATAGGTTTATCCGTTTGAGTTGGGTCATTAAAGCATTTATTGGATTCTTCCCCTTTGCTAGATTATGTAACACTGAAGTGACTGAGACCCAGGAGTTCACCAAAAGAAGATGGTGACATTATTGGGTAATTTAACTTGGGAGTGGACCTTAAAAGTTAGATAAAATTTTGAGTACAAGCTGAATATAAGATTAAACAGAGTTCTTAAAGAATTTCAGAAGCCATTCCCCTGGGATTTGAGATGTCCTGAAACATAAACTACATTAAGATGAAACTAAAAATATATTGATGAGTATTAGTTTGTGACAGCATCATGATAGATGATGAAGAGACTGAGGTTGTTAACAACTTTAGCTTGCTTGGCTTGGTACCAGCAGCCAGGAAATCAAAAGATGAATTGCATTGGGAAAGTCTGCTCTCAAGAACCCTTCCAAAGGCCTGAAAAGCAACAATGTAAGTCTGGAGAGTAAGGTGTACCTGATCCAGGTCATAGTCTTTGCAATTACTTTCTACGCATCAGAAAGCTGGACAATGACTAGGGATGATAGAGCATTGATGCCTTTGCGCCATGGTGCTAGAGCAGAGTATTGAATATACCATGGACTGCCAGGAGAACAAATAAATTTGTCCTGGAGAGGGTGAAACCACATTGCTCTTTGGAGGCAAAGATTCTGAAGCTTCATCTGACATACCTTGGACATGTTACAAAAAGCGACCAGTCCTTGGAGAGGGACATCATGCTTGGAAGGGTAGAGGGACAGTGTAGAAGAGGAAGACCTTCAATGAGATGGATTGATTAAATGACTAGGGTAATAGGACAGGTGTGACAGAGACAATAAGGTTGGCACAGGATAGAGCAGGGTTCAGAGCTATCGTACATGGGGTCACTATGAATTGTTAGCAACTTGATGGCACATTACAATAACAACAAAAACAAAAATAAAATTTAAAAACTTGTTGTTATTGGGTGCAATTTTGTTGAGTACAGTTCATGTCATGTACCAAAGAGTAGGATCCAACCCATAGCTGACCCTCCAGCAGATTTTTGGAGGCAATTAATTGCTGTCACTGTCTGTTTGCCAGCAACCAACAGCGACACCCTGATAGGGGCAAGCACGACAGAGATACACCACTCCAGTAGAGGATCAGAGAGTCAATACAGCTCAGTCTTATGGGGGGGCTGCAGTGCACTTACATAAAAGCTAGTAAACAGGAAGACCGGATAGGGTAGGCTTACAGATGCGGGACATGCAGATTGGATAGAAGAACCTCAGCCTCGTGCAGATCACTTCCAGATCAACAGGTGCTGCAGACATCTTCCCAGGTAGAGAGCATTCTCAAGCTGGTACAGCAAAACACAGAGGAATTTTCTCTACCCCATATTAAATGCTGTTGCGAGGCTTGCACTTATCCGGAGCTTAGGTGATCTGTCCTGGCCAGAGGCACTCCCTTCCTCCCCAACCTTCCCCAACAAATTGTATGGGAGGTGATTTGCCCATTCTTCTCCCCACAGAGCACCTGGTGGTCTTGAATCCCATGTCTTTAGGATTGTAGTGCAGCTTCTTGCTCCTAGGCCACCAGTGACCCTAGAACTTTGCTGTCATTTGTCCAGCTGATGATTTCCAACATGCTTGAGCTCATTGTTACAGCCACTGTGTCAATCCATCGCCTTGAGGGTGACCCCTCTCTTTTGTTGACCCTCTACTTTTCAAAGCTTGATGTATTTTTTTCCAAAGTCCAGTCCCTTTTGAAAACATGTCTCAAGTATGTGAGATGGAGTTTCACCATTCTTGCCTCTAAGGAATGTCCTCGTTATCCTTCCTCCTTAGTCTGTCTCAGCCTGGAAGCTTCATTGAAACTTTCACAACCTGAATGACCCTACATTTGAAGTCATTGGAATACTTAAGATAAATGGACATAAAAGCCTTGTGGAAGAAAATAAAAAACTTTATCTGACTGTAATCTGTTAGTGTATAGGTGTGTACTGAAAACATGAAGGGGAAGTGTCCTCTGTACATCCTTTAAAATTTTTTTTTTAATTTTTTCTTTTATTTTTTATTATTTGTGTGTGTGTACCATCAAATCAGATCTGACTGGTACAGGAGGAGATTGTTCCTCCTTCTCCAGAAGAGCTAACAAATTTTTTTTTAATTATTATTTTATACTGGTTTATAAACCAAGTTCATAAAGTGTGTATACATTGTTTTTTCACACTGGAAGAAAGAGGAAAGATCTGGTGTGAAAAATCTGTACATTCTTTTCTTTTAAAAGAATCCATAGTAGAATCATCATGTACATTTTTGTATACGAACACTTGTGTTCAAGGAGGTTACTTAAGTTGTTTAAGGTCATAGAGCCCAAGTGACAAAGCTAGGATTTGGTCCTACAGCTCTGACTTGAACACTGGATATCCTCTATTATAGTACATAGAATCTCAATATTTACTCCCACAGAATGAACTCAGGGCATAACTCCTGGAATTCCAGAATCCACAGAAACCGAGCTCAAAAATCTTAAATTTGAATGAAGTACTTGGCGGTAAGAGAGTCAATGATGAGCTAGATGGAGAAGTCGTTATTTTTCCTCATGGCTGGGGAAAGCATTTGCACAAGGGAGGAGGAGGAGATGAAGCTAGGAAGGGACCTTGGACCAGTTTGCAGGGGCCTTTGACTATAAACCTAGGTGATGCTCACACACCCGATGCACCTGGCATAAAGCTGATGCTCAGTAGTTATTTGTTGAAGATAATTACATGGCATAAAGGAGAAAAATATGTTTGAGTTAATTTTACGTGAATTAACTAATTTATCCTTGCAAACACCATGTGAAGTTGTTGCTGTTGGTCGATACCAGTGGATTGGTTTCACCCCTTCATAGAGCAAATTCTTTGAGAGGCTGGGCTCTATGAGGAGAAGTGTGGCGCCAGGATTGGTGGAAAATCTATTAACAATCTGCGTTATGCAGATGAGACAACCCTGCTCGCTGAAACTGAGGAGGACCTCATGCACTTGCTGCAGAGGGTCAAGGACTGCAGCCTTCAGTATGGACTGAGGCTCAATGTCAAGAAGACAAAGATTCTCACCACTGGACCAATCGGTAGCATCAGGATGGATGGCAAAGAGATTGAGATTGTTCACAGCTTCAGTTTGCTCGGCTCCACGGTCAACACTCTTGGCACCAGCATCCAGGAAATAAAAAAACATATTGCGATGGGAAAGTCTGCTGTTAGGGTCCTCTCTAAAGTACTCAAGAGCAATGGTGTCTCTCTGGAGACTAAGGTTTGCCTGATACAGGCCATGGTCTTTTCAATCACTTGTTATGCATCAGAGACTTGGACAATGCCAACTAGGGAGGCTAGAAGGAGAATTGATGCCTTTGAGCTGTGGTGCTGGAGTATTGAATGTACCATGGACTGCCAAGAAAACAAACAGATTCATGCTAGAGAGGGTTAAACCAGGCTACTCCTTGGAGGCAAAGATTCTGGGGCTTCGTCTGATATACTTTGGACATGTTGTAAGGAGGGACAGGTCCTTGGAGAGGGACATCATGCTTGGTAGGGACAGCGCAGGAGGGGAAGACCCTCTATGAGATGGATTGATTCGGTGACTGGGGTAATCGGGATGGGTGTGTCAGAGGCAGTGCGACTGGCCCAGGATAGAGCAGGGTTTAGGGCTGTTGTACACAGGGTCGCTATGAGTCGCAAACGACTCGATGGCACATAACAAGAACAACAACAACATCATCCTGCATGCAACAGTAGGAAACACTTATTGGTCCTGTGCTGTCCTCACAAACATTCCTCTGGTTTAGTCTATTCTCATAGCCCCAGTCTCTGCTCATCTTGGTAAGTAAGGCTCTTCCTCTTTATTGCTTTTTTTTTTTCTCTTCTATTTTTGCTTTTCTAAGTATGATCCCCTTCTCCAAGGTCCAATCCTAAGTATGTGGGATGAATTCTCTAAATCCTCTACTCTCGAAGCATTTTAACTGCACTTTGTTTGAGACAGATTTGTTCACTCTTCTTGGCTATTCATAATATACACCTAAGCAAACGCACTTCTGATAAGCTGGTTCTGACTTATAGAAGCCCCCGCAGCATAGAGTGTAACTGCCCCCTAGGAGTCCTAAGCCTGTTTACAGAAGCAGACTACCACATCTTCCTCCCACAGAGTGCCTGGTGGGTTTGAAACACTGACCTTTTAGTTAGCACTGAATGCTTTACACCATTTGATATATAAGTGGAGACAGTCGTTATGAACCTTGAACAAATGATGTATGACCTCAGATTTTGTATCTATTATAGAGAGAATGAACTCAATAATATAACTTACCTGAATATGGCCAAGCTACAGTGGGTGTTCAAGAAAATGTTGAACCTTAATCTGACATGAGCCATAAAGTGATAAGACCAGTGCTTTCTAATTTCAAACCCTTTGGTACCTCATTCCTCTCATCCTTGCTCACAAATTCTTAGCACATAATGTCTGCTAAGCAGTTGATGGGAAATCTGTAGGACAAAAGAGTGAATTCCAAAATTAGCTTTGAGCTGACTGCCTCCTGGCTCCACCCTAGAAGGATGGGCTTTGTGTTCCTGAGCTGGGAAGTTCCCTCCTGCAAATATCACTTTCCTGAAACACACCCAGGCCTGATCTAGTATGAGAAAGCCTCAGATAGCCCCAGGGGAAAGGTATGGGGATCCCCTGACTGGGCACTGCTTGCCTTTATGTTGGTGGCAGCCCCTAGGCAGGGTGGATCCCTGACTCTCTGGGTGGTATGTGGAAGACTGTGTTGGTTTGTCTGAGGGCCAAGTGCGGTGGGAAGTGTGTGTGCCACACATGGCTGGGAGTGTAGCAGTCTATGTTTGTGTTAATGTGAATGAGTCTGTCTTGTGTTGGTTTCTTGTAGAGGTGGATTACCTGGTCCTTAAGAAAAAAGTCAAGTGTTCAACTTGGGAAATGTGTGTTCACACAAAATGCAGATGAAGCTTCATACACTAGGGAACAAAGCGACACCTGAGTTCTTTGAATTCAACTTCTCTTCCTGTAAACAGAATATATGGCAAAGACATCTGACTGTGGAGCTCTGATTGTGGCTGTCGTCCAGGCTGTCCTGCTCTGTGTGTTTCTGCAGGGTGGTCTTTTCCATAGCTAACCCTCTGCATAGGATTTCTTCAGAACTGGTGACAAGCCCCTCAGGATGAAAACATTTTCAGGAGGCTATGACCTTGCACGGGCCCTGAGGGAGTTGAGCAGGAGGTGAGACTAAAGAAATAGATTGCAGTCAATTCAAGGGAAGGCTGGATGGGACTCTTCTCAAACATCCAGTGCTTCCTGTGGCATTCTGGTGAGGGAACTTTGGTGGAGTAGATTGTAGGGAGTTGTTGCACTGCTAATCTAAAGGCAGTGCCCCTCTGCTTGTTTGAATCCACTAGCCACTCTGAGGTAGAAAGCTCGGCAATTTACAGCTTCACAAACCTGCCAGAGGGCCAGGGATGGGTTGATTATGACTGAACATCATTGAGTGAGTGAAGAATCACAAAGTCTATCAAACGGAGACCCTGTACTTCAGAGTGGCACCGCCCCACAGGATTTCCAAGTCTATAACCTTCATGTGAGCAGAGTACCACATCTTTCATCTTCAGGGTGACTTGTGAATTAGAACCATCAGCATTTTGGCAAGAAGCCAAACTCTTTAACCACTATGCCACCAGGGCTCCTTTTTTTACTTTGTGGAGGGCAAGCAAGTTTTACTTTGTAATGATCAAACCACCCCCGAGGACTTCTTTTCCAGAGTAGCCTCCTGGAAGAACAGAACTTTGCCCAGCTGCCCGTGCCCAGTGTGGTCAGTCTTCCGTAAGCCTCTCTGTGAGAGCGAGCAAGCTGCTGGGCACCACTTTCCTGTGTGGGCCATCTTCTTGCTTTCTGACATCCCGAAACAAGAGGAGAAATATTCTACAGCAAACTCTATCCTGATTAACCAAACAATGCTGCAGTGGAACAGACTCAGAGGCCACATCCATCTGTCACTTAGTTTAAGACCCATGGATCTGTAATGAGCCTGGCCAGGAAAAGCTATAGCCCAGGAATACTCAGTGGTGCATTAAGCAGAAAGGTAGGCTGGGGCTATGGTCAGTGCACCTGCAATTGAGATGATAGCCCCTGGACACAGCCAGGCTCTTAGGGTTTCTCCTCCTAAGACTTTGGAAGGATGCACTCTAGGCCAGACTGGGGCAGGAGCTGTTCTCAAGAAAGCTTTACCTCACTTCTGGATCCTCTAGACCCTCTGCAGAGGCCTCCTAGGGAACTCCCAGGGAAAATCTGTTTACACAGCTGGGGTGAAGATAGAAGAAGGGTGGCAAAGGGCGGCCTTCTGGGTCCTAAGGCTCTGGTCCAGTGTCCTCAGGGCGACTGAAAGTGGCTTGTTGTTGTTCTGTTCCATCAAGTTGCTTATGACTCACAGTGACCCTGTGCACAATAGTTCTGAAATTTGTCTTATCCTGAGCCAATCTCACTGTCTCTGACACACCTGGTCCCTTTACCCCAGTCATGGTATCAATCCGTCTCATCCTGGGTCTTCCTCGCCTGAGCTGTTGCTCCACCCTTCCAAGTATGATGCCCTTCTCCAAGGACTGGTCCCTCCTGGCAATGTGCTCAGAGTATGTGAGATGGAGTGAAAATGACCCTGCATATCCATGAACTGGATATGGAGACGTGTGGCTCTGCTTTCTAGCGGCCTGATCTCTCTCTGGTAAATCCCAGAGCCTCTTTAAAATGAGAAGAGGAAGCTCTGATGGTGTAATCTGTAGTGAGTTGTGCTGCCAACCCAAAAGCTAAGCTTCTCTGGTGTTTCAAATCCATCAGTGGCTTTGAGGGAGAAAGACTGGCCATCTCCTTCCACATCATTTATAGCCTTGGTAGCCCAAGGGAGCATTAGCTCCATGTGACTTGATGAAAATCATCTATGAGCTAAAACAGAAGAATATGTCTCTTATTATTCCTTTAATGAGATATAAACTTGACCTAAAGTAGATACAACAGCCTAGCTCCGGACACCCAAAATCTTGTTGATTCTGACTCATAACAACCTTCCACTGGGCTTCCAAAGCTGTAGATCTTTATGGGGGGAAAAAAATCCAAAGCTTATTGTCCCTTGGAACATATAACACACTGCACCACCAGAGCTTCTCATGCCTGACACAGTGGGTAGTAAGCATTGACTTCATTTTCTTCTCCTTTCTGTCTTGGTTTTCCTGTTTCTCAAGTTGCAGGGTGATTCACTAATTATTTCACCCTACCACTTAATCTATGCCCACTGAGGGCCAATGGAGTGGAGTAGGCACGAGGAAGCTGTGATGACGGGACTTCCTTGAGGAGTTCACAGGTTGAGGAGAGTCAGATATACAAGGACAAGATCATACAATAAGTGCTGTGAGCTCTGGGCCTGAGCAGGGGCAACGTCTCTAAAGACGTCTTGTCAGGGTTGAGGATCCTACAGTCTCCTCAGTGTTTAGATGCCCACCTGCTGCTGCCTGAGTAATTGAGAAACTCCCACTTTGTTCTTTAGGATTCACCCTCTATGAAGCTTCCCCTGCATCCACTCTAACCCCACAGGGCGTTGTGCTAATCTCTAGGCTAACTGAGCACAGGATGGTGCTGTGGTGAGTGTGGGTAACACTGTCATTCAGTTTACACAGAAAACCACTAGAACTTAGAGGTAAGACTTAGCTTCACCTCTGTCTGATTCAAGCATCTTTGCTCTTTCTAAAAAGGTCTTTTGTCTTCTCCCTGGGCCTTCCTTCCTTCATGGACTCCCTTGACTCCTCTCAGAGCTATTATCACCCAGAGTCCTAATTACCTGTGCTGGTGCTCAATAGGTACCATCATGATAGATGAAGAAAAGACTGCGGTTATCAACAATTTTATTTTACTTGTATTCACAATCAACACCCAGGGCAAGAGCAGTTCAGGAAATCAATCAAAAGACATGTTGCATTGGAAAAATCTGCTCTGGACCCTGCCAAAGTGCTAAAGAGCGAGGATGTCAGTTTACTTAATCCAAGCCTTTTCTATTGTTTCCTATAATTTTGAAAGTTGTATGAACAAGAAAGATAGAAGAATCAATGCCTTTCAATTGTGGTGTTGGCAAAAAGTGCTGCATACCCTCTAAACTGTCAAAAGAAATAGAAATCTGAAGAAAATGCGGCTAGAGTGCTTCTTAGAGACAGAGATGATGAGACTTCGTGTCATTTACTTTGAGCATGTGGTTAGGAGGAGTGAGTCCTTGGAGAGACACCATGCTGAGAAAGATAGAGGATCAGAGAAAGAGAAGAATCCATCCTCAATGAGATGGATGAAATGTGTACCGCAATGGGCTTGCATATGACAGAGATCGTGAGAATGGTATAGGCTGGGCAAGGTTCAGATCTGTTGTCCATAGGGTATCTATGAGTTATCATCAACTTGATAGCACTAACATCTCAGCAACAATGTCCTACCAGTCTGGAAGCCTTCTGAAGCTGAAACTGTATGTGACTCCTAGTTCCCAGCACACAGGCCGAAAGAGGATATCAATGAATGCTTGTTGAAATGGAATTAACACAGAAGCACCTCAGTTCTTTAGGGAGCAAGTGTTTGGAGTCTATAAACCACTTTCAGTAACCTAAGGCCCCTTCCTCCTTCCTCTCCTCCTCTCTGGGTGCTCAGAAGCCAACAGGACGTGACTGGGCAGGATGAATGGTGGCCACATATGTCCGGCTGAGCAGGCCAACCCAGGAGGCAAGGGCAGGAGTTCCTGGCTCACACTGAAATGAGTATGAAGGCCAGGGGAGGGAGAGCTGCCTGACAAGAAGTCACACCTCATAAACCCAGGAAGGCTTTGCGAAGGAGCTGAGGGAATTTAGGGCCAGGGACAAAGTGCTCAGAGGATTTGCTAAAAAAGCAGGAGGCAGAGTTGGCCAGTTCCTTAGATATGAGTCCAGCTTTGCTTGGCGTCTGAGTGGCTAGGTTTTTCCCTGTAACTGCCTGGCTACATATTGGCCCATTTGCTCTGATCCCAGCAGGCTCAAGACCAGGGGAGCCTGGGAAGGAGCTCACCCGGGGGAGTGACTGACAGGTTGTCAGGCAGGAAGGCTTTTAGAAGGGAACAGGGTTCATGAGCAGATCAGACAGCAGCTGAGATCCCAGGGTGAATTAGTCCTTATGATGGACGCTCCAAAACCCCCTCTTGACAGTCTCTGCTCTGTCTCCTTCTCCCACTCCCGCTGCCTCTCATTCTGCCTTCTTGCCCTCTCCTTGGTCACTAGCCAGTGGTGATGGGAGTGGAAAAGCCAACAAATTCATCAGGCAGGGAATGCAGGGAGGCTGGAGTCATCAGCTCATGAATCAACTCAGCTCTGGGGCTTCTGTCAGTTGGACACAGCACATAGGCATCTGGAATATGTGCCCCAGGGGCACCAGGGCTCTCAGGGAGGGGAGAAAGAGATCTCATGACTCAGACAGACTCAAGATCAAATCTCTCATGCCACCACCATTGGCCAGTTCTGTGGCCTTAGATTAAGTCACCTGACTTCTCCGAGTCTCAATGTCCTCCTCTGTAAAATCAGGACAAACACCTTGCTTCACTCACAGGTTGTTGCTCAGAGGATCAAGTGAGAAAAAAAAGGCTTTTGAATAACTATCAGTGGATATTTTGATTATTGCTAACCCCTCAATAGACTAGTATAGCATCTAGCTCAAAGCCAGGACTCTTGACTGTCAGTCATTTTTTTAACCCTGTACCACCCCCTCATACTGACCAATTGACCCAAATTAGAGCCTAGTCTGTATAAGAGGAAAAGGCTTGATGAGCTGGGACTGACCCTCTCTTGGTCCGCTTGATTCAGCTGTAGGGATTGAGAATATATGAGTATTTCGCTTCCGTTGTGTGTCCTTGACTAACTTATCATTGACTGTGGCTAATAAAATTCAGTCAACCCCTCAGTCAGTACACAGTGTTTTTTTGTGTTAGTTTCAGTGTGAAGGACATGTGTTTTAGGTGCAGAGGGGGAGGGAATGGTGGTTGAGGCTGGAGGTGAAAGCAGATATAAATAAGGTCCAGTCCTTGGGGAGGTTAGAGAGCTTGAATTTGCAAACTCTTTGGGGAGATAGTTTTGGTTAGTTGCTGTTGAATTGACTCTCAGCTCATTGTGTCCCTATTTGTAGAGGGTAGAACTGTCGAATAGGTTTTTCAAGAAGCAGAAGTAGGATTAGATTGCCAGGCTTTCTTCCAAAGTACCTCTATGTAAGTATGAACCACTAAGTTTCTGACTTAACCATATATGCCACACAAGAACTCCATGAGAAGGTATGTCCTCCTGCCTCATTTAAGAGATCGCTAAACTATGGAATAAAATACCCAGGATTTAAACTCCTTATCATAACATGATTTGATCATAACAGAGTCCTCAGTACATACAGGGAACATTCGAGAAATGCCTGTGATGAAGGAATGAGTTGGTGAATGAATGGTGTGGACACGCTTTCTTTTCTTTTCTTTTTTTTTTTAAGCCTACAGTACCAGGTATTCCCAGGCGGTCTCCCATCCAAGTACTAACCAGGCCCGACCCTGCTTAGCTTCCGAGATCAGACGAGATCGGGCATGTTCAGGGTGGTATGGCCGTAGACCGGACACGCTTTCTATGCCACCTATTATGAGATGGATTAACACACAATGACCAGGGTAATAAGGGTAGGTGTACTGGAGATGGTGAGATTGGCTCAGAATAACAGCGTTCAGAGCTATTGTGCATAGGATCGCTATGAGTATAGGCGACTTGACAGCACAACAACATGGATTACTTGGGACTATAATACTGAGAGATTGGAACAAAGCCTTGCTTAGACCTCAGGTCCAGGGTCCGGGATTGCTTTGCTCTGCTGTAGTTGTTTGCCATGAAAGTCAAGACTCTTACCTGTCCTGGAAAACCATTAGAACCAAACACATAATTTTTCCCTGCTCCTTTCTCCACAACAATTTAATTGTAATAGTAATTTTGCTGTCACAGTTTGAAAGTGTCACGGGGAATAGGCCAGAGGTTTTTGTAACTTCATAGTCCACTCCATGTAATCCTCACCTTTAAACCTCTGAAGGGAAAGATCAAGTGTAAAAAACAATGTATGTGAACCTTATGAACTTTGTATGTAAACCAGTATAAAATAAAAAAAGAAAGAAAGAAAAGAAATGCTCAAAATCACTGGCAAAAAAAACAAACAAACAACCAACCAAACAACCAAAAATCCCACAACAAAACAAACAAACAAACAAAAAAACAACACACACACACACACACACACACACACACTCCCAACTCTGAACTCCTGGCCTTATTTCTCTAAAGCCATCTAGGAAATTAGGAAATGCTAACTAGTGAATGCCTCAGCTTTTCTACTCCAACCTCTTTCAACCCCCAATCCATGGCTTTTTCTTGCAGGGAAGAGGAGTGCTAGTTTTGTAGTGGGTATCATAGTCATCTTTTCTTCTACATACATTAATCTCTGCAGCAAAGACAAAGACCTTGAATTTCCAAACAATTTTCCAGAAGACAGTAAGGCAGGTTCAGACTCAGGGTGAAGAGCACTTTCTAACATTGAGAACAGGTTAGAATTGTCAGAGAGGTGCTGAACTCCCCACCAGAGGAAGCCTGTCAGCAAGCAGAGCGAGGCTGAAGAGCATCCCAGCTATGAAAATGTGAGTTCGCAGGCATTTATTCAGTTTTGGGAATTGGAAAGTACATGAAGCCAGAAAGCAGGGGACTTAGATATATGGCCCGGCTCTCCTACTCCCTGTGTAACCTTGACCAAGCCCCTATTCTGTGCCTCTCAATTTCCTCATTTGCAAAATGAGGAGGGAGCCAGAGGACGGCAAAGCTGAAACGGATGCTCTCTTGGGCCCCAACAACTTTGAGAGACTTATTTCCTGGTATCTCAAAAGTGGAAGGTGATTTATTTACTCTTTTTTCTGCAAAAGAAATTGGGTGTCACATTTGTGGAAAATTGAAAGTAAGTGGCTGGATCTCTTATCTCTCTGGCTCCAGGCCCAGATGGTGTGCTGTCTGGCTACAGCAGAGTAAAAGGGAATGTAGGGGAAAAGGGAGCCAGTCTCTGCCCCTCTTCTGATCTGTGGAGAAAGTGCAGTAGGTCTTTGACATCCTGTATGGAATGTCCCCAGCCAAGAGGGCTTGGCCTTCTCAACTGTGGAGACAGAGGATGGCAGCAACCCAGAGGAGTGAGGCCTCTACATGAGGGGCAGAGGAGTGGGGTACCACCTGGAGCAGAGAATTGGAGTTTGCTTGGAACATGAAGCCTTTTACTGTCTGCTTTCTTTATGTAAGGCAAACTCCAGAGGAGGATATGAAAAAAAAACCCACCAAAAACAAAACACACAAGACTATCTGTATATAGTACTCGTTGGGACTGGTTCAAATGGTCCCCAAATTCTTCATCTCCAAAGCCTCCAATGGTATGTTAGAAACATTTTTGGATTATCGGCCATGTGCCAAATTTTGTGTTTTACACAAATATACAACAAGTGTTCAGGTCTTTCGTTCACAGGGTTGCTATGAGTCGTCTACAACTAGACAACACTTAACCACAACAGGAAGACAGAGACAAGGAAACAAACCATTATATTTAGGGTGATACATTCTTTGACAGGAGCTTGCAAAGAGCTATGGAAACATGCCTGGGTAGGAGTAAGAAGCAGCTACCCTGAGATGATGGGGCCAAAAAGGATTCTTGGAGGAAGGGACATATAAGCTTCTGAACTAGATCTGAGGAATAAGTAAGAATTTTTTTGTAACAAATGGAATGTAAGAGGCATGTATCTGAGAAGAAGGAGCAGCACTTGCAAATTCGTACAGCACAGTGAGAATAAGGCATGTTCTGAGACCCAGAGTAGGTACCTCTTGAGTGTGTGCTTCTGGCAATGAGATGAATGTGGCATGTGTGAGAGGGTTAAGGCTGGGAAGTGGATGCAGGATCAGGTGAGATCTGGAGCCATGTGAAGAAGAGGGAACATTGATCTGGAAGCAGTGGAAGCTAATAATGGATATTAGACAGGAGTGATGGGCTTAGGTTTGTACTGTAGAGAAGTTGTCTCTGATCAAGTGTGGATGGTATGCTGGAGAAGAACTTGATACAAGTTGGGGTCTAGCTCATCAAAAGAGATGAAGATAAGAAGAGATGAGCTGGACTAAGAAGAAATAGGGTGGTAAGGGGAAATCATTATTAGACAATAGACACTTAGCAAGTTGGATGAAAATAAGGCTGAAAAGAACATAATATTGCTAAAGAAAATGAAGTCAGAGAAGTGCACAAAAGTCACAAAAAAGGTCAATATTATTACATACACAATCCTTCATTATCAATAAAAATGAATATATTTATCTGCAAGTGGATAAATAGACGAGCAAGATGAACAGATACAGGTACGTGAAAGTGATTATTTCCATGACAGTATATAGGTTAGGGTGACAATATTTCTATTTGCAAATTGCATGTTCTATAAATATATCAGTATAGATAGTAGAGTCAACAGGGGACACATAGTTACATGAACTTCTTAACAATATGCAAACATCCCAAGGGGATGAGTTGCTGGTCTTGTGCTCTCATAGTCTAAAGATATCTCAGGGCTAACTGGCATAGCATAGCCTACAAAGATAATATTCTACATTTTACTTCAATAAGTAGCAACTGGGGTCTTAAAAAGCTGTGAGTTGCCTGTAAGGTACAACTACTGGTCTCTTTCTACCCAGAGCAAATAAGAATGAAGAAGATTAAAGATTCATGGAAACAATGAGGATATACATAGTACTAGGGAGCACTGGTGACTTTGTGGTAAGGAGTAGTGCTGTTATCTCAAAGGCAAGTGGTTCAAATCCACCGGCTACTCCACTAGAAAAAAATGGGCAATCTCCTTCCATGCAGTTTACTGCCTCTGAAAAACCTGCTGAGAGTCAGCTATAAGTTGGTTCTGACTTGACAACACCCTACAACAATAATCAAAAGATTGATGGTTTGAACTCACCCAGAGATGCTTTTGATGAAAAGTCTAACAGTCTGCTTCTAAAATGTCACCGCTTTGAACGTCCTGTGGAGCACAATTATACACTGACATGTTGTTGTTTTTGTTATGTGCTGTCAAATCCCCTGGAACTCATAGTGACCCTATGTACAATAGTCTTGAATCTTGCTCTCTCTTGAGCCAGTCTCACTGGCTCTGACCCCCTATTGTGTAAATCCATTTCACCCAGGGTCTTCCTCTCCTGTGCTGTCTCTTCACTTTTCCAAGTCTTTCTCCAAGGTTGGGTCCCTCTTGGCAACATGTTCAAATTATATGAGATGGAGCTTAAAATTTTTGCCATCAAGCAGCAGCTTGGTTTTACCCTCTCCAGGACAGAACTGTTTGTTCTCTTGGCAGTTCATTGTATGCTCAATACTCTTTGCCAGCACCACAATTCAAAGGCATCAATTCCTCTGTTATCATTAGTCATTGTCCAGTTCTCTGATTGACAGTAATTGTGATGGGTCAGGCACACCTTAGTTTCCAGACTGACATCAATGTTCTGCAGTGTTCTGGAGAGATCCCTGACAGCAAAGTTTCCTAATGCAACTCATCTTTTGATTTCAGACTGCTGGTGCCAAAAGTATTATTCATTGTGGAACTGAGAAAGCTGAAATTGTGAACAATCTCAATCTCTTCTCCATCTATCATGGTGCTGCCAATTGGTTCTGTGATAAGTATCTTTGTTTTTCTGATGTCGAGCTTCAATCCATATTGAAGACTATAGTCCTTGACTCTTTTCAGCAAAGGCCTCAGGTGTTCCTCCTCATAGTTTCAGCAAGCAGGGTTGTGTCATCTGCATAACACAGGTTGTTGATGAGTCTTCCTCCAATC
This sequence comes from Elephantulus edwardii, assembly GCF_000299155.1. Classification (NCBI taxonomy): domain Eukaryota; kingdom Metazoa; phylum Chordata; class Mammalia; order Macroscelidea; family Macroscelididae; genus Elephantulus; species Elephantulus edwardii. The sequence goes on from NW_006399755.1 coordinate 1,584,279, forward strand.
CTGATACCACATTCCTCCTCATAAAATTCAGCTTCCCCCCAAAAAAAATCTGTTCCACATAAAGATTGAAAAGGCATGGAAATAGAATGCATCCTTGTTGCACTCCTTTTTCAATTTTGAACCAAGCAGTGTTCCCTTGCCCTGGTCCAAGTATAGTTTTCACATGAGCACAATTAAGAGTTCTGGGATTCCCATTCCTCTCAGAGTCAGCCACAATTTGTTGTGATCCATCCACACAATCAAATACCTTTGCTTAGTCAATGAAACACTAATAGACATTCCTCTGGTATCTCTGCTTTCAACCAAAATCCATCTGATGGTGGCTTTGATGCCCATAGTGCCATGGCTTCTTCTAAACCCAGGTGCACTTTTGGCAGTTTTCTATAAAATTTTAGATGTAATATTTGGATGATCTTCAGCTGAATCTTGTGTGTGATATTAGTGAAATAATTTGATAATTTCTACACTCTCTCAGATCACCGTTTTTGAAGATAGGAGTTGGACAATGACTAGGGAGGACAGAAGGAGAGTTGATGCCTTTGAGCTGTGGTGCTGGAGAAGAGTACTGAATGTACCATGGACTGCCAGGAAAACAAACAGATTCATCTTGGAGAGGATTAAACCAAGCTACTCCTTGGAGGCAAGGATTCTGGGGCTTCGTCTGACATACTTTGGACATGTTGCCAGGAGGGATGGGTCCTTGGAGAGGGACATCATGCTTCGGAGGGTGGAGGGACAGTGCAGGAGGGGAAGACCCTCTATGAGATAGATTGATTTGGTGACTGGGGTAACGGGATGGGTGTGTCAGAGGCAGTGCGGTTGGCGCAGGATAGAGCAGGGTTTAGGGCTGTTGTACATAGGGTCGCTATGAGTCGCGAACGACTCGAACGACTCGACGGCACATAACAACAACAACAACAACAACAACTTCCAGTCAGTTGCCTAGGGAATTATCCTCCAGATTTCTTGGCACAACGTGATGAGCACATCCAAGGATGCGTCTGTTTGTTGAAATATGTCAACGGGTACACCATCAATTCCTGGGACCTTGTGTTTTTTGCCGATTCTTTCAGAGCAGCTTGAATTTTCTCCTTCATCACTGTTGCCTCTCGGTCACGTGTTGTTTCATGAAATTCTTCTGTGTCAGCAAATTTTTCTAGTATAGTAACTCTGAGTACTCCTTGCATCTTCTTTTCATGCTTCCTGGATCATTCAATATTCCACCCATCATATACTTAAGTATTGCTCCTCAAAGCTTGAATTTCTTCTTCGATTCCTCCAGCTTGAGAAATGCTGAGAAAGTTCAACTCTATTGATTTTCTGACTCTAGTTCTTTGCATTTCTTCTTCTTTCTTTCTTTCTTTCTTTCTTTCTTTCTTTCTTTCTTTCTTTCTTTCTTTCTTTCTTTCTTTCTTTCTTTCTCTCTCT
>NW_006399755.1:1585806-1598302 GCF_000299155.1 Elephantulus edwardii
CTCTCTCTCTCTCTCTCTCTCTCTCTCTCTCTCTCTCTTTCTTTCTTTTTCTCTCTCTGTCTCTCTTTTCCTTCCTTTCATTCTTTCTTTTTTTTCTTCCATTTTTAGGGATTCTAATTGAAATTTATTGCCTTGATCTGTCAGCACTTCTAGGCAGGAGTGCACATTTCTTTATAATACTCTGAAATACATGTGGTCAATTTAAAAAAAATCGATTTTGCTTAACTTCTCATGGGTCCTATGTTCTGAATGGTTTTTCTTTCCATATTAACATCATTTAAGCAAGCAGTAATGATTATGGCAAGTCATGTTAATAATGATAATTTAACATGAACTCACTACTTCCTAATTTTCTTTCTAACCTTTCTCCTTGATTTGTTAGTTCAATCCGATTCCTAATGCTTCTTGCAGGCAAATAGAGACCAATTATAACTTGAATGGCTGCTTAAAAGATTTGAAGATCCCAGGTACTCCACAATGAGGTAGAACACATCCCAGAAGGTGTCTCATTGTACTCTCCACATCTGCTTTTTATTTATTTGTTTTGTATCTATCTCTCTCTATATCTCCTGTAACATTTTCCAGTTTGATTTTCTACATGTGTACAGCTTAGCATCAGTTACAGTAATTAGCTGTGGAACAAGGACTTTTAATCAATATGAATTTTCCATCACCATATACAGAGTCTCAACCCTTAATAAGCAAAATCTCCCTTTCCCCAGCTCCTTAGCACTCCTGATAACCACTAATAAACTTTGGTCTCTATACATTTGTCTATTCTCATCTTTTTATGTGAGTGAAGTCATCCAAAATCCAACTCTTTATCTTCCATCAGGCTCCCCTTTCCCAACCTCTGGCACTTCTAGCTCTTCCAAGTTCAGTAAATGCTCCCACCATGTGGTAATTACCCTTGGTAATCATCCTCTCTCTCTCTCTAATCTTCACACTCACTCTCTTTCCAGATATCTCTGTTTCATCTGCTTCTGTTACTTCCTTACCTCCCTGGCCCCTCATTGTGCCTGGACATTCTCTCTGGAGAAAGAGAGTCAAGAACTTTTTCTTTGGAACCATTGCCTCCACTGCTGCCATTTACCACATAGCAGGTTAAGGGACCTTTTAAAATGAAAAAATTAGTCATATTGCCTCCCTAATTCCAGCTTTAAAGTAAGCCTAGCTTATTTTTTACAATTCTTTTTATTTGTTGTTATTTTGTCTTTTAATGATATTGGGTTTTCTTTTCATTTTTATTTTGTTTAACTTTATTTCATGAAAGTTTACAGAGACTTTGGATTTCTAGTCATTCATAGTTGCATAACGACATTGTTTTGAATACCACCATTGAAGTGTAACTCACATGGGCAATTCACTCATTTAAAGTCTACAATTCAGTGAGATTTCGGTGTATTCACAGCAATTTTAGAACATTTAACATGTAATTCACTCAGCAATTTTAGAGCATTTTCATTGCCTCAAAAAGAGATTCATAACCTTTCACTATTTTCCTGCTTTGGCATCGTCACTCAATTTATTTCCTGTCTCTATTGATTTCCTACTTTTAGACAAATCATATGCACTCATGTATTAATTGGTCTTTCTTATGTGACTGGCTTCTTCTCTTTGTGCAATGTCTTCAAGGTTTGCCCATGTGGTGTTGTTATGTACTGTGGAATTGGAACCAACTCATGCCATCAGGAATCACACTTGGTTGATCCACTTTGCCTAGCCCTGCTGGTAAGTTCACTGATAATGATTCCATTCTGAATTTGTAATTACAAAGATTTTTTTTTAGTTATTATTTAATGGTTGAGCGAGAGGAAGAATGAATAAAGGAAAAATGGAGAGATAAACATAAATTTAAAAGGAGAAAGGATTAGAGGGATAGAGGAAGGGAGAGAAAGGGGGAGGGAGAAGGAAGACAGGGAAGAAAGAAAGGAAAAGGCACCTTTTTATATTCTTCAAGTTTTTACTTTTCCAGTAAATCCTTCCCTTCTGTCCTAAGTTAGAGCCCTCACTATGTTTCCATAATCATCTGTATTTCCATCTTATCTGATTGCCCCCTAAGTATCTTTTATTTATTTTTTTTTTCTTTCTCCTGCTAAACTTCCTATGGACTAGGTGCCAGAGTGTCCTTGGTGTTAATGGTAATGATGATGATGAATTGTAAGTTCTCTGTGGTGGAGACTAGGTCTGGTCTCTGGTGGACCTGAAGTGAATGTGCGGTAAATGAGCTGAACATGTAATAAAGCTGAAGTCCTTAGCATTCTAGCATTCCAAGTCTTTTACCACCGAACTCCTATTTACTGCTCTGGCTCATCTTTTCCTATTCCCAGAACTCTCTCTTGTTGCCTGGACAAACCTCATTCCCTCTGGCCTCCACGCCTTTACATAAGCTTCTCTTTCTTTCAGCCTTGGATGGCCTTTCCTCACTTCTCCACCTGGCAAACTCTATAGTGCCCTTCAAGGCCAACTTGAACAGTAGACTTCACAGGCAGGCCAGAGAACAGCAGTACCACAACAGTGAAGACTGAGATGCTGACTGATATTTTCCAAGGCTTTCTCCCTCTCAAAAGCTTCCTTAGTGATTTAGAGGCTTGCCAGCAATAATAAAGGTCACTATACTGAAAGGGGTAGAGTGGGGGAAGAAGAGCAGGCAGCTCAGGTAAATAAACTGAACACTGTTTATCTGGAAGGTGTGGATCACCACTGCATCCTTTGCCAACATTTTCTCAGTTCTGCCTCTGCTGGGTTGGCCTTCCTTCTACCTACCACCTCTCGGCTCAGTGCCTTTTCCCTTTCACGTGTCCTAGTTAATCCGGGCTCGATATTATTTCTGCCTATGGTCCAGAGTTCCAGGACTGGCACTTTGTACACTCATTCATCCATATTGATTCCTTTAGTTCTTCATGCTTAGCACTAAAAAAGCGTTAGATAAACAGTGTCTCACTTGGTGACCTCTCTGTCTGACAGACATATAAATAGATAATCACAGCCTAGTGTGATGACAAAACTGTGTAGGAATGAAGAATGGGCAAGGAAGGCTTTTTTTCTGAAAAAGTTAGTGCCATCTAGGCTTATTGTTGAAGAATAATAGAGTTAAAAAAAAACACCAAACAACCAAAACAACCCAACAACAAATAAATACATGAATGTCTTGTGCAAATAGATAGGTGTTCTGAGCGAAAAGAACGACAGCTAAGGCCTGGACGGAAAATGTTGTGGATGTCATGGTGTCAAATTAGAACCAAACCATTACTGACTCTTCAGTGGGTTTTCACAGACTGTCCATCTTTCTCCATTGGGGCAGCAGGTGGATTGGCTGCCTTGGACTTGATAGCACAACTCCTTACCCACTAACTCTGACAACTACTCCAGGTATTGGAGTTGTGTCTGTAACTGAAGCATGGAGTATCAGGAGGTGAGAATGAATGAATGACTGGCCAGCACCAGATCACAAAAGGATTTAAGGAATTGGAAAAACAAAGTAGCGTTTTATCCTGAAGGTGATGGAGGGTCCTTTGTCTGGTCAACTGTGTGACAGAGAGAACCATGTTTGGTCAAAGTCTAGCACCTCCTCTTGTTCAACCTTGGGATCTGCCCTTCTCCATTCCTATGCCCGACGATCATAGCCCAGACCCAGGCTTCTTCATCTAGAAAGTATTTGGACTAGATTATTTTTAAGGTTCTTTGAAAGTGTGCATACTCTGATTCTGATTAAACTCCATTGATTGAGCACACATTTTATATTAGGCCCTTGATAAGAAGGTGGTGATCCCCACTACTGCACAGTCGGAGATCAGTGCGCTGGGAGAGGCAGAAGCACAAACCTGTACTGAAAACATCAAGGAGGATGAGCTCAGAGCTGGGAGAGCACAGTGGAGTGAGTGATTCATTCTCCCTGGGGCACCTGGAGGCAGCTTCAGAGACAAGGCAATAGACGTTCTGAGCCTTGAAGGATGAAGATAGGACCTGCTTTGTTCAGAAAACAGTGAGTCACTTGGAGTGGTGAGGGGCTGGAAATAGGAAATGACACTCCAGAGGCAGAGAGCTATTAGATCCCTGGAGGTCTTGAGTCACAGGATCAGGCCTCTGTAGGTGATATTCCTTACAGAGGGGTCTTAAGGGGAGGATGAGATAATTTAGGAGATTGGAATTATTTCATCAACTGGAGTTAAATTTAGGGGATACAGGGCTTCAAGAGAGTTTGAACCAATCCAGTCTTGGTCAACAAAATGAAATCAGGATGCACCAGAATATGCAAAACGTGAATGACTGAAATAATACCTAGCACAGGAAAATTGCAAATCGGAGCTCTGGAATAAAAGATTCAAAAGGTAGATATCTCTATCAGGAGGCTATTGTAAGAAACTGGCTTGTTGCCAGGATTATGGAGAACAATACACATTTAAAGAGGCTCTCTCTTTGCCACCATCTTTGAGCAGGGCACTGTTGTTTTTAACTCTCAGGTAAGAGATTTGGTTGCTATGCACTATCACAAGGCCCTGTTTTATAAAAGGGAGTTGAAGTTTCTAGAAGAATATCAAATGATAACTATTTTGGTTATGGTTTTAGACATCCATGTCTTTCAATTTTTAACCTTCCTTGATTTCATTTAATTGGACATGACTTGAACTGGGAAGAACTAGTTTGAAACCCTGGAAGCGTATAGGAAAGAAGGGGTCATGTTATAGGCCAAACTCTAGGCTGCACTCTGAGTCATGTGTCTGGAGTATACAATCTTTCTTGTTTTAGCCCTGGAAATCACTCTTAAAGGTAGCAACAATAATTCACCTTTTCTAAAAATAAACCAAGTCTCAAAGGGGCAAAGTAATGAGATTAAAATCACAAAGGTGGTGGGATGCAGGATTACAACCCCAGCTCAATGTGGTTGACCCCAGAGTTGTATCTTCCCATTAGCTGACACCGAATGCTCCAGATCCAGCCTCAGTCTGTATTCCAATCAAATATTTTCTACAGGATCCCACAATCACACCTACGGATTTAGTGCAAGATGCCTCCTGATGGACCCAGTAATGGTGGGGTGTGGAGAGGAGTGAGTGTCAGAAAGCTAGGAGAGGAAGTGTCCCCCTATCTGTCTTGTCGTGGACACCCTCCAGGAATGGGCACCTGGCTCCCCACTGACGGGGGTGGGAATAAACTCTTGAACTCACAGCAGAGATAAAAAGTACTATCTCCTCCTAGGCCTGAGTGTTGGCAGATGAGGCCTCTTGGTCAGACTCCGGCTGCCTCCATCCGAAGCTGTGAGGAAAGACTGAGAATTGTGAGAGGGACTGGCACCCTCAGATTCCGTTCTTTCCTAGAGATGTGCTTGTTCTCTAAATACCCACTCAGTGTATCTTTTGCCCATAGAGCCAACAATATGAGTGAGCAAGGGTTTGAGAGAAGTAAAGGTTCAAACCTCAGCTCTGCTACTTCCCTGAAACAAGATTGAGGACAAATTCTTTCACTTTGAGTCTTATCTTCAGCATCTATAAAATAGGAATGATAACTTCTTCTAGTGGTTAAACGATATTGTGTTTAGAAGGTGCTTAAATTGGTGTTTGCTGCATAGGAAGTCCTTTGTAAATGGGTGATCTGATCATGTGATAAAATAGAGCTGGACTGTTTGGTTCAAATCCTCAGTTTCACCTTCCCTACCTGTGTGACTTTGGGGAAGTTCACATGAATAAACTCTATGCCTTGGCTTCTTCCTCTGTAAATTAAGTGCTCTTGTGGGGATTGTTGTTTTGTACCGCAGAGCTAGAACTGACCCATAGCTGACCCTCTGCTGGGTTTTCAGAGGCAGTTAATCGCACGGGGGAGGAGACTACCTATCCTTCTGCAGCAGAGCAGCTGGAGGCCTCTAACTGCATGACTTCAGGATTGCAGTGCAACTTCTTGACACTAGGACACCAGAGTTCCCTGTTGTGAGGATTACATTGGATAATTCACATAAAGCACTTAGGGATAGTATATGACACTTTTTTTGTTGTTAGTTGTCATCAAGTAAGACTCATAGCTACTCTATGAACAGCAGATCTGAACCCTGTTCTATCTTACACCATTCTCATAATTTTGGACATATTTGCTTCAGTTACTGAGTCAATCCATCTGGTAGAGGGTCTTCCTTTCTTTTGGCAACTCTCCACCTTTCCAAACATGATGTCCCTCTTCAAAGAATAGCCTCTTCTAACAATATGTCCAAAAGATGTGAGATGAAGCTTTGTTCTATTTGCTTTGAAGGAGCACTCTGGCAGCACCTTCTCCAAGAAGTACCTGTTTGTTCTTTTGGCAGTCTATGGGATATTCAGTACTCTTCTCCGATATCAGAACTCAAAGGCCTCAGTTCTTTTGTCATCCTTGTTAATTGTCTGGCTCTCAGGTGCCTGCAAGTGATTGAAAAGACCATGGCCTGAATCAGGCACACCTTAGTCCTCAAACTAAGTTCTTCAGTAATTTGGAGAGGCCCTTGGCCTTACCCAATGCAGGTCTTGTCCAGTTCAATGTCTTCTGATCTCCTGACTGCTGATATCAAGGGTGTTGATTGTGGATCCAAGTAAGAGAAAGTCACTAACAATTTCAATTTTTTCTTTATCTATCATGATGTTGCCTATCAATCCTGAGGTAAGAATTTTTGACATTGAGATGCAATCCATGTTGAAGGCTATTCTTTGATATTTTGCAGCAAGTGCTTCAAGTTCTACTCACTTTCAGCTGGCAAGGTTGTATCATCTGCGTAACACAGGTTGTTTATGAGTCTCTCCGATCTTGATGCCACATTCTTCTTCATAGAGTGCAACTTCTAAAATTATTTTCTTAGCATAAAGATTGAATTAGGTATGGAGAGAGAATGTAACCCTGATGAACACCTTTCTTAACTTTAGATCATATACTTGCTTTGTTCACACAACAGTCTTTTGGTATAAGTATAGGTTTTACATGAGCACAATTAAGTGTTTGGGATTCCCATTCGTCTCAATCTTAGCCATAACTTGTTATGAACCACACAGTCAAATGTCTTTGCATAGTCCATAAAGCACAAATAGACATTCTTCTGGTATTCTTTGCTTTTAGCCAGGATCCATATGGCATTAGCAAAGATATCCCTGGTACCACAGTCTCTTCTAAACCCAGTTTGAACTTCTGACTGTTCTCTGTCTATGTACTACTGTTCTAGCCATTTTCGAATATCGCCTTCAGCAATATTTTGCTTGCAAGAGATAATAATGATATTGTGTGATAATTTTCACATTTTGTTAGCTCACCTTTCTTGGGAATGAGAAAGATGATTTGGATCTCTTCTGGTCAGTCAACTGTCCTTCATATTTCCTGGTGTAGAGCAAGTGGTGAGCAAGCCCGGGGCTCTGTCTGTTAGTAGAAACATGTCGGTTGGTATCCCATCGATTCCTGGCTTGGCACTGTAGCAAGTGCTATGTACCAGCAGTTAACTATTAGTGTTAATCTCCAGTTCTACTCTCTCGCCTGGGGGGTATTCCTAACCAGTCCATCCTGGCCTTTCCCTGCTGTAGACCCTTACCAGTATTGGAATGAGGGGCAGGGAGTGAATTTTAGCTAATAAGGATATGGCTTTCCTGTCACAGCTTAAGTAAAATGATGAAGGCAACACTCAATCTTGTCTCTCACAACACCTGCCTAGTGCTGGCGAATCAACTGTCCCTTTTCTGATCCTACAGACAAAATGCCACTGTAGTGATTCACGGAATTAGAATTCCAGGAAGTCAGGACTGAATAGGACTTCAAAGGCACCCCATCTATTCCATGTTCTTATCCTTACTACTCCACTTTGCAGTTGAAATCACCTGACCTCCTGTATCAGTCTTCAGGAAACAAGACTGACCCAGCTTCCCTTGGGGCAGGGAATGTTGCTTGAGGACTGCTAGATCAGGGCTTCACAACCCCAAGCCTGGGGATGAGCTTGCTCACTATAAGGTCACAGTCCCTACTCAGATCACAGCTGGGTAGAACTTGTCTGAGCCTTTGCTATTTGGAGGGATGTTTTGATAACCTCTACTACTGCCCCTCCCCCAAGCCTGTGAAGCCCCACCTGATCAGCCTGCACTCTGGACCTCCTCTTATCTCCTTCCTTTAAGCTCCTCATCCATTACTGTCAGCCAGCAGCATGGGCTTTATCTGTGGTTCCATGGGATGAAATTGATTTCTATGAATAATTGGAATAGCTGGCTGGTGACCCCGTGTTGCTGCCACCAGGCTTACATCCAGTTCTTTGACTGTCTTCATTCCTTTGACTGTTAGTCTGTTCAGACTGCCCGTGACTCATGGTTATTACTTCCTAACAACTTTTCTAGCTTGGTTTCTGTCACTCCCTTGCCCCAATCCACCGCCATCCATCCAGCACATAACTGCCAAATTGATCATGCTTTTCCCCCGCTCCAGCCTTCCTATTAAGTAACTTTCCCTTCCTTTGCCATCCAGAGACTTCCTGCTCTAATCTCAACTTTCCAGCTTCATAGGGAAAGAATTACCTTAATATTTCTCAAGAACTACTCAAAGAAGACCTTTGCCTGTGTGTTCTTCCTGGCACATGCATTCATTGATTCAATCTTGGTGGGGCATCTAGCCTGTGCTCAGACCCTGTGCTGATCACTAAGGATCCAGACGTGGATAAGGCTTAGACTCTGATTCTAGGGAGTATGTGGATCAGCAGGAGAGGCAGCAGATTCTTTAGCAGGTAATTTGTAATGAAGTGAGATGTGTTCGGGAGCCGAGTTGAAAGGACAGGGAATGAGAATGGCCTGTGAAAACCCAGATGAATTTATAGTCCAGCCTGAGCTTAACAGGGAAGGCTTTCTGGAGCAAACAACATAGGGTTGAGAGTATTGAGGGATGGGAGAAATGGCCAGGTAACGAGAAGACTTTGCCTGTTAAAGACTACTAACCTCTCAGTTGCACTTCTAGCCCAAAAGCTGCTTCTCCAGGGGTTCAAATCCACCAGTGCCTCCACCAGAGAAAATTAGAAAATTTACTCCAGTGCTAGTTACAGCCTTGGAAACCCAGTGGTGGGTTAGCTGTGCATAGGTTCGGACTAGACGGCAATGAATAAAGGGAACCAAATCAGAGCAATTCAAACTCTGCTTCTTCCAATAATCCTTTAATTGTTAAGACATGAATTTTCTCTCTCTCTCTCTCCCCCCCCCCCCCAAAGCTAAGTCCTGCAGTTGAGAGACTCCTAGCTTAGAAAGAACCTGCTTTGGGTTAAATGTTTTGTTGTCATTGTCCTGGAATTATTAGTGATTTTTGTAATAAGAGACCCCACATACTCATTAAGCATTGGACCCCATCTAAATAATGCTGCTCATCCTGTGTCCCTTAGCCCTTGTTCCCTCAATGTATTGCTTCTTTGGTGAGCATCCCAAGTTCCAAAATAGGTACGATTCATTTCTCTATTCTCAAGGTCCGGCTCAGAGCCAGACACCAAAGAAGCCTCTATGAAGAGTTTGGGGAATGCAGAGACCCTCAGCTTTTTAACAGTTTAAAAACCCACAGCCCTTTATTCGAAGCCAGGATGCCATCCTTGAGAAGGGTGTGGTGCAGCCTGCACATGCTCCAGGAATTTAGAAAAAGGAGAAAGGGATATGGCTGGAGTGGCAGGAATTCTCCGCAAAGGGCCTTCTTTGTTTCTCTCTGTCCAATGCCCCCTTCTCAGCTGAAGGCCCTCTGTAGTGTCTAGGCTCAGCTCTCTTTGTTGTGTTTCTTCTTCTATGCCTCTCTCCAGGTCCCTGGGCATGGTAGAGAGAACCTGGGAGGGTGGTGGTGAAGTAGGATGACAGCATTTTAATTTCCCTGCTAATTACAAGTACTGGGAAGAAGGGTGCTAAATGCCAGATAATTACCCAGGAGGAGACACGTGCCAGACTCTTGGCTGTTTCTAGCCAAAGAATTTAGCTTTAATAGTTTTCTTTTCTTTTCCTTAAAAAGAGAGAAAGAGAGAAGGAGTAAGGGAGAAAGGTCCATGGCCTCCTCTCTCTCTTAGCTAGGAGGTAAAGATAGTAACTCTTTCACTTAAGCTCCTTTCTGGTTTCTCCTTCTCAGACAGCGTGATCCAGATTCCTCATTGTAGGGCTGGGGAAAGAGTTTGAGGAGTGACATACCCTTGTTTGTACTTAAGTTGGACTGAAGTTGTTGAACAGAATGGGGATTAACAGGAAGAAGGGCCTGGTCCTCACTCCGCTCTTTACCTTCTGAGACATACACACCAGCCACCCATAGTTCCACTCAGATCAGGAAACTTGAGCTGTCTTCTTTAGGACTGAGAGCATGAAGAGGCATGAAGGGGTCCCCTCAGGTCCTCTCAGTGGGCTCCATCACTCATCCCCAGGGCTAGGGGCAGAGGAGGGGGCAATGTCACCCTCTTGCTTGGCCTCATTCCTATTCCCTGGTGCCTGTTAGCTTCAGGCATAGCTTGAAAGATTCTCAACAGGAAACTATTAAGTTGATGAGCATTCTTGTGGTCCTGGATTGATACAGCAATGCTCTATTTCATAAAGCAGTTGTAATTTCCATAATAACATTTTCCTTTTCTTAAATAAACTTGGGTCCCAGCCTGAAGAATGTGGCTGGCTTTGCCTGGGGAATTTAAGACCTGAGACTATTGAGATACACACCCCTGGAAAGGCAGGAAGGGAAAAGGAGAGTCAGAGCTTCTTGAGGCCGAGGTCTAGGACTCAGATGGGCCAGTGGTGTCAGCCTGAATATTTCTTTAGATCTATGACTTTTGCTACACAAGAGACAGCCTGATATGAGTTAAAACTGTGGGCCCTGAGTTTTTATTATAAGCCTACTATAGAGTAGTTGAAAGTCCCTGAATGGCACAAATAGTTAAATGCTGATCTATCAGTTGAAAGGTCAGAAGTTTGGCACCCTCAGGGGAACCTGGGTAGACAGACCTTCCAATCTGCTTTTATTATCAGTTCTACCCTTACATACGTGGGGTCACCATGGATCAGAATCAACTCAACAGCAGTTAACAACAACATATACTAATTGTATGATCCTAGATAAGTCATGTTATCTCTCCGTGCCTCAATTTCTTCATCTACAAAATCATGATAATAAAGCATAGTCATATTTTGTTACATTGTGGCCTCTAGACAGGTAATATCCATGCATGGATGTTGGAACTTCTCACACACATTAGGCGTATTGTCAGGAAAGGCCAGTGCATGGAAAAGGCCATCATATGAGAAAGTTGGAATGTCAGAGAAAGAGAGGGAGACCCTCCCCAAAAAGACGACCTGACACAGTAATTGCAACAACGGACTTAAGCTTCTCAGAGTTGGTGAGGATGGTGCAGGAAAAGGCAAATTTCAGATCTGCTGTGTGTAGGGTTGCTCTGAGTCATAGTCAACTCATAGCCTCTAACAACAACAACAACCGCTGAAACCTATGAGTGCAACTTTGGAAAAGATGTCTTTGCCTATGTAATTAAGTTAGGATTCTTAAAATCAAACCAGCCTGGATTAAATGAGTGTCTTTTAAATCCAATTTTGTGTGGTCTTGTAAGAGAGGAAAGAAAGCACACATACACATGTGCACATACATATGGATGGATGTAAAAGGCAATGTGAAAAATGAAGGGGGAGCTCGGTGGCCTAGTGGCAAGGAGCTGCAACTACAATCCCAGAGGCTCACGGTTCGAATCCACCAGTTGCTCTGCCGGGAAAGGAGGGACAATCTCCTCCTGTACCAGTCAGATCTGATTTGACGGTACACTCACACAAAAATAAAAAAAATTTTGGGGGAGCTCTGGTGGCCTATTGGCAAGAAGCTGCAACTACAATCCCAGAGGCTCACGGTTCGAATGCACCAGATGCTCTGCCGGGAAAAGGAGGGACAATCCCCTCCTGTACCAGTCAGATCTGATTTGACGGTACACTCACACAAAAATAAAAAAAAAATAATAATAAAAAAAGAAAAATGAAGCAGAGACTGGAATGAAGCATTTATAAAACCCAGAAACACCAACGGTTACTAGGAGTCACCAAGAAGCTAGGAGAGAGGCATACGTTCTTCCTCGGAACCTCTACAAGGAACTGACTCTGCCTTGTTTTTGGATTTCTGATCTCTAGAACTGTAAAATAATAAATTTCCATTGTTGTAGCCACCAAGTTTATGAAAGTTTTTTATAACAATCATAAGAAATTAACATAATAGTCTATAATTTATAGGCATAGTCTGAATGAGTTATACTGTCAACCCAAAGGCAATACCTCTCTGATGATTCAAATCTACCAGCTGCTGAGAAAGATGGGAAATGTCTTCTCACGCATTTTATGTTGTTGTTGTTGTTATGTGCCGTCGAGTCGCCCTATATACAACAGCCCTAAACTCCGCTCTGTCCTGTGCCAATCGCACCGTCTCCGACAGTCCCATCCCAATTATCCCAGTCACTGAATCAATCCACCTCATAGAGGGCCTTCCTCTCCTGTGCTGTCCCTTCACAATCCCAAGCATGATGTCC
>NW_006399755.1:1600959-1635316 GCF_000299155.1 Elephantulus edwardii
TTCTCACATTCCATGTCCCAATCACCAGTGTCTGCTTACAATTGCTCCTCTTCCTTTGTATTTCCATACTTGAAAACTCAACCTCCTTTGCCGTTTCTGTTATCTAAATGGGTGTTCTGTTGTACATAGGTTTTTCAGAGGCCTGCTATTTCAGAAGTGGATGGCCAATCTTTCTTCCTAGTCTGTCTTAATGTGACTGTTCAGATTTAGAGAAGTATCAGACAGACCAGCAAGTTAAAGGTATATCCCTTATTGTGGCATTAACTTTAGTGTTAGTGTTGTCCCTGCCTTTCTCACATGCGTCTTTACCCACTTATTTCCCTGCTCCATCGTCCACCCGGATACCCAGCCTCTTCTACCCCCTCCCTTCACATCTATCTCCCTTTGACCAGCCCTCCATCTAATAACTTATATATGAAGTTCCATGGCTTCTGTGATTCCAAACACATCAGCTGATGGTAGTTCCTTATGGTGGGATCAATGTCTCTGAAGTTTAGTCATAATGTTTCCCGACTAAAGGTGATGCATCCTGTTGAACTGGTGTGTAGATAGGATTTTCTGGGCCCTCGGGCCTGTGGCCCTCAGGCTGGAACAAGTGTCTCACGTTTTTTCTTCCTCGATTACCTGGAGGAGATGGGAGGGGTCTCTAAGCTTCTCAGCCTTCAGCTTGTCAGATGCCTACCCCTTCCTCTGTGCACAGAGGAAGGGGTAATCGAGGAAGAAAAAAACGCGAGACATTCGTTCCGGCTGGCTGCACAGAGGAAGGGGTAGGCGTCTGACAAGCTGAAGGCTGGGCAGCTTAGAGACCCCTCCCTTCTCCTTCAGGTAATCGAGGAAGGAAAAAAACGCGAGACATTCATTCCGGCTGGCTGCACAGAGGAAGGGGTAATCGAAGAAGAAAAAAAACGCGAGACATTCGTTCTGGCTGGCTGCACAGAGGAAGGGGTAGGCATCTGACAAGCTGAAGGCTGGGCAGCTTAGAGACCCCTCCCATCTCCTCCAGGTAATCGAGGAAGAAAAAAAAACGTGAGAAAAAAAACGCGAGACACGCATTTTATAGCCTCCTGAAAACCTGATGGAAGATCAGCTGTGAGTTGGGTCCAACTCCCCAGTAACTAGAGTTTCCTTTTCTGTTATTGGGAGGGTTCAGTAAGGTAATATATTCCAAGTATCTGGAAGAATACCTAGTGTATAGCATGTGCTTCACACACATGCAGGGAAAATATATACCAATAACCAAATCTCATTGATAATTTTACAATCTAAGCTTCTGTCTTTGAGAACCTACAACGAGGATACTCCTAGAGACAAGGATGGTGAAACTTTGTCTCACATACTTTGGGTATGCTGTCAGAAGGGACCAGTCCTTATAAAAAGACATTATGCTGAGAAAGATGGAGATTCAGAGAAAGAGAGGAAAACTCTCACTGAGACTGACACAGTGGGGCTTGAGCATGTTGGAGATTGTAAGAATAGTACAGGATAAGGATAGGACAAGGTTCAGGTGTGTTGTTCCTAGGATCACTATGGTTTAGAATTGACTCGATAACACATAACAATAGCAACACAAACATCTCAGGTTTCAAAGAGAATAATAAAATCTTAGCATATATACGTCTTTGAATTGCAAACATTTAAAAATTAGAGAGTAATAGAATCAAATAATAATTGGCAGCACGGAATTTTAGATTCACAGAACCCTAAATTGTTGTTGTTGTTGTTATGTGCCGTCAGGTAGTTTGCGACTCATAGCGACACTATGTACAACAGCCCTAAACCGTGCTCTATCTCGTGCCAATCTCATTGCCTCTGACACACCCGTCCTGATTACCCCAGTCACTGAATCAATCCACCTCATAGAGGGTCTTCCCCTCCTGCGCTGTCCCTCTACTCTACGCAGCATGATGTCCCTCTCTAAAGACCTGTATCTCCTTACAACATGTCCAAAGTATGTCAGGCAAAACCCCAGAATCCTTGCCTCCAAGGAGCAGCCTGGTTTAACCCTCTCTACGATGAATCTGTTTGTTTTCTTGGCAGTCCACGGTACATTCAATACTCTTCTCCAGCACCACAGCTCAAAGGCATCAATTCTCCTATCCTCCCTAGTCATTGTCCAACTCTCTGATGCATAATAAGTGATTGCAAAAACCATGGCCTGTATCAGGCAGACCTTAGTCTCCAGAGAGACACCATTGCTCTTCAATACTTTAGAGAGGTCCCTAACCACAGACTTTCCTATCGCAATACGTTTTTTTATTTCCTGGCTGCTGGTGCCAAGAGTGTTGACCATGGAGCCGAGCAAACTGAAGCTGTGAACACTCTCAATCTCTTCGCCATCCATCCTGATGCTACCAATTGGTCCAGTGCTGAGAATTTTGAGGTCAAACAATATCCAAATGATCAGTTCTCAGCACTTGACCATTTACTGTCTGCTTCCCTATCCATGTGATGGTGAGTCTACTACTTAGGTTACTATAAAGGGCTCAGTTATGTTTCCCACTCTGTGAAATATATATCCACTTAGAACCTATAAATTTGACCTTATTCAGACATAGAGGCTTTGCAAATGAACAGACTGAAAATGAAGGTCACATTGGATTAGGGTGGGTCCTAAGTCCAAGGCACATAGACATAGACAGAATTCAGGTGGCCCAGTGGCAAGAAGCTGTGCTGCAATCTTTTTTTTTTTTTAGTCATTTTTTTCCTACACGTTTGTTTACTATTTTTAATTGTTTTTGGTCAAACATTCTTCTAGGTCATAATAGCCCTTGTGTGTCCACTTGCTGTACAGAGGTAACTCGTGTTTGCTGTGAAGCTGAACACTGTGACACTGATGAGTCAAATGCGATAATGGTTACCCATGGTGGACAGTGTTTGGTGGAGCTCCCCGATTAAAACGAGCTTGGAAGCAGGAGTGGCATCCACTTCTGTGATAGCTTGCCTTTGGAAGCCCTATGAACCTTGAGAAAGGGCAAAGTCATGCAAGTGTTGAGGATTTTAGTTCATAGGGTCACCATGAGTTGCCTATGACTCAATGTTGGGAGGGGGCCTGAGATTGGATCTAGAGAGTCCCTGAAGACTGTAACATTCAAACATTCAACTATTTCTCTTGCCGGTGGAGAGTTATGAGTAACATGAACAGATTTGTTAGGAAAATCATCTGGCATTGTTAGATTAGAAAGATGAGAAAGAAAATAGACTAGTGAGAAGGCTGGGGTAACTTCCGCCACATGCCTTGCCACCACACTGCAGGGAGTCCGTGTGGATCTGCACAGAATATTGTACAGTCCTTAGGGAATGCTGAGGGCTGAGGAAGGCAGTCAAGCTGACTGTAGGGCTAGAGAAAGTACAGTTAGCTGAGATTCCTCTGAGTACTCCGTGAGCGCCAGGCCTTTAGGAGTTTGAGGTTCCTTCTTCACCTTCCAGGACCCAAGTCTGCAGGACAAAAATTTCATGTAGAGTCTTTGCCATTTTCAGATTTTGGCATTCTGGGGCTCTAATACCTACCTCCTCCCTCAAGAACTTCTTCTAAGAGAGCAACATTGTAGCTGTTCAGTTCTGAGGAAGAGGAGATAGAAGCAAAGGGAGAGAGAAATTGTAGCAGGACTCAGGTGGGCAGAAATGGCAAGCTGAACTGGCACTTGGGGTCTGAGATGTCAGCAAAGCCCTAGAGAAGAGAATACACTGCTTGGGCCCCAGCTTGGCCAAGTGACCATGGCCAGGTCACTGACATTTCTGTTCAAGTCTGGAGAATACCTAAAACATCAGTCCCTAGAGAGGATGCAAGACCCCAAGTTCCTTCAGTTTTTTCTGATAAAGACTTTAGACGCTAGGGAATTTCTGGACTGTTTTGGAAAAGACAAGTGGGCTGAAGTCATGTTTTGAAAATGCAGATTATTTTAAATTCACAGAAGGCTGTGAGTGAATACTGAAGGGAGCATTGAGTGTGCAAAGAGGCAAGGGCTGACGCCAAGCACCCGTCTTTTCTTAAGAAATCCTTTTATTTCTTGTAGCAATAAGTCTGGCTGCCTCAAGACCTTTTGTGGCCAGTCCTCCCCTGGATCTAAGGCCTTCACGAATTTAAACTTCCCTCCAATCTAGCCTCTTAGAAGGATGTAAATTTGAGTGTAGTCTTTCAACTCTTGATGTTTCCACCTCGTTTCTAAATGCGGATGAGTCCTTTCTAGGTAGAATATGAATCTGTCCTGGCACGACTGGCATGGCCCCCATTTGTGTCTATTGTCCCAGCATATTTATTAATAGTGTCCCTTTTACCCCTGTAAGTGCCCACATTTGGATGGCATGTTATTATACATTCACCCTTCTTAAAAGGCTCTTAAGGAGCTCAAGTTAGATAATCCCATGAGTTAATTCATGTGAAGTTCCTCAGCAGAGTGCCTGGCATAGAGCAAGTGATCATTAAATACTCACTTTTGTTATTTTGTTCTCTTACAAGCTGAGCGCCTTGAAGGAGGAACTGTGTCTAATTCAGTTACAATTATCAGATGAAAATGGCCAATTATCAGAGATTTTCAAGTATAATCAAGTCTAATAAATGCCATAGTGATGTCAAGGATGACTTCATCTTTTTTCATGACTCAAAAGTGTATCAACAGTACTGTAATTCCTTTATTGTACCCTGTCTTATGGCCTAGGGGCAGAGGTGACCAAATAGGGCCACATTTACTGTCTGCCTACTATGTGCAAAGCTCTTTATTTATATTATGTCATTGAATATTCACATTTTCTCATAGAAGAGGATCTGATACTAACGACCTATGAAGAGAACTTGTATTTTAAAATTTTAAGAGCTAAGGCTTAGGATAATAAGAATTGACACTAAAGAATTAGCTAGAAAGAGGTGGCTAAGGCTTGTGGCCACAAAAAAGGCAATTGGGCTGTACCCAGAAAGTAAAGCCATTGAAGAGTTTTAATTCAGGTAGCAAGTTGCATGGGATCTTATGAACAACAGATCTGAACCTTGTCCTCTCTTGTGTCATAGTTAAGTCTGCTGTTTAGAAAGATTCTTTTGGCAGTGGTGGCAGATAATGAAGGGTAATGTTACTGAACTAGAGAATCATAGAAGTCTCATAGTTTTTAGCATGAAGCCTGAGGCACAGTTGTGATTAACATTGATTGTTGCTGTTACATGCCCTAGACTCATAGCGACCCTATGTACAACAGCCCTAAACCCTACTCTATACCTTGGCAATCTTATTGTCTCAGACACACCCTACCCCCATTACTCCAGTCACTGAGTCAATCCATTTCATGCAGGGTCTTCCTCTCCTGGGCTGTCCCTCCACCCTCCCAAGCATGACATGACAGTCCTCTCCAAGGACAGATCCCACCTTGCAACATGTCCAGAGTATGTCAGATAAAGCTTCAGAATCCTTGCCTCCAAGGAGCAGCCTGGCTTCACCCTCTACAGAACGAACTTGTTTGTTCTCCTAACATTGATTAGTAGTAGCATTATTAATAAGGGATATCTGGTACCTTATTGGTAAGGAGTTGCACTGCCAAGCCAAAAGCCTTTAGTTCAAATTCATCAGCTACTGGGAGGGGGAAAGATGAGCAATCTCCTTCCATGCAATTTATAGCCTCTGAAAACTTGCTGGAAGGTCAGCTATGAGTCAGTCTGACTCAATGGTATTTAACAATAACATTATCAATTATTGTTGTTGTTATTAGGTCCTGTTCAGTTGAGTATAACCCATAGTGACCTTATGAACAACAGATCAGAACCCTGTCCCATCTGGTGTTATCCTCATACTCCCTGACACACTGGGTCCCCTTGTGCCAGTTACTGTGTCAATCCACCTGGTTGAGTCTTCCTCTCCTTCATTGACCCAACTCCTTTCCAAGCATCATGTCCCTCTCCAAGGAATAGCCTCTCCTAGTAACATGTCCAAAGTATGTGATGTGAAGCTTTATCATCTTTGTCTTCAAAGAGCACTCTGGCTGCACTTTCTCTAAGACATATTTGTTCTTTTAGCAGTCCATAGGATGTTCAGTATTCTTCCCCAACACCATAGTTCATAAGTATCAATTCTTCTGTAATTTTTATTCCTCCTTCAGCTATCAGATGTATAGTAAGTGATCGAAATAATTATGGCCTGGATAAGATGCACCTTAGTCCTCAAAGTAACATTATTGTTCCTCAATAATTTGAAGTGGTTCCTAACTGTGGACTTTCCCAGTGCAATACATCTCCTGATTTACTGACTGCTGGTACAAAGGGTGTTGATTGTGGATCCAAATAAGATTAAGTTGTTGACAGTTTCAATCCTTTCCATCTATCATGATGTTACCTTGACAGTACATTGACAGAGAACTACCAGAAATACAAACCATGTTTATAAGAGGCCCTGGCACTAGGGATATCATCACAAATTTCAGTTGGATACTGACTGAAAGCAAAGAGTACCAGAGGAATGTCTATCTCTGCTTCATTGACTATACAAAGGCATTTGACTGTGTGGACCACAACAAATTGTGACTAACCATGAGAAGAATGAGAATCCCTGAACACCTGATTGTACCTGTGCTAAATCTATACTTGGACCAATCATCAGGAGGCAGTCATTAGAACAAAGCAAAGAAACACTGCATGGTTCAAAATCAGGAAAGGACTGTCTCAGGTTTGCATCCTGTCTCCATACCGTTTCAATCTATATGCAGAACAGATTACTGAAGAGGCTGGACTTTATGAAGAGGAATGTGGCATCAGGATTGGAGGAAGACTCCTTAACAACCTACATTACACAGATGACATATCTTGCTTGCTGAAACTGAGGAGGGTCTGAAGCATTTGCTGCAGAGGGTCAAGAACTGCAGTTTTCAATATGTATTGAAGCTCAATATAAAGAAAACAAAGATTCTCACCCCTAGGCCAAATGACAGCATCATGATAGATGGAGAAGAGATTGAGATTGTTAACAATTTCAGCTTGCTTGTTTCCACAATCAACACTCTTGGCACCTGCAGTCAGGAAATCAAAAGACAAATTGCATTAGGGAAAATGCCATCAGGGATCTCTCCAGAACTCTAGAAGAAATTATATCAGCCTAAAGACCATGGTCTTCCAAATTACTTGTTATGCATCAGAAAGCTGGACAATGATCAAAGATGACAGAAGAAGAACTGATGCTTTTGAATTGTAGTGCTGGAGGAAAGTATGGAACATACATACCATGGACTGCTGAGAGAACTAACAGATCTGTCCCAGAGAAGGTAAAACCAAGCTGCTCCTTGTTGACAAGGATTTTAAGGCTCTATATCACATACTTTGGGCATGTTGTCAGGAGGGACCCTACTTGGAAGGGTGAAGGGAAAGCAGGAGAGGAAGACCCCAGATGAGATTGATTGATACAGTGTCTGGGGCAATTGGGGTTGGTGTGTCAGAATTAGTCAAATTGGCTCAGGACAAGGTAGGGTTCTGGGCTGCTGTACATAGGGTTGCTATGGATCAGAGGCAACTTTAAGGCACACAACAACAATGTTGTCTGTAGGTCCACTGATAACAATTTTTTATTTTCTTAACCTTGATATGCAATCCATATTGAAAGCTGTAGTCTTCTTCTGCAATAAGTGCTTCAAGCACTCACTTTCAATAAGCAAGATTGTGTCATCTGAATAATGCGGGTTGTAGATGAGTCTTCCTCCAATCTTGATGCCACGTTCTTCTTCATAGAGTCTATTTTCTTAAATAATGTGCTCAGTATATAGATTGAACAGGAACGGAGAGAGAATGCAATCCTAACACACTCCTTTCTTCATTAATTATTAAGACTACTAAAATTACTGTCAGTTCTTTTTTAAAAAATTAATTTTAATGAAAATTTACAGAGATTTTGGATTTCCATTCATTCATTGTTGCACTTTTCTCCCTGCCTGTCAATTCTTCTGTAAATAATAATGTTTTTAGGTGCTGTCATATCGACTAAGACTCTTAGTAACCCTATGAATGACAGATCCTTGTCCTAGCATGTGCCATTCCCATCATCTCTTTGAGCTCATCATTACAGGCACTGTGTCAATTCATCTTGCTGTGAATCACTCTCTCCTTCTCTACCTTCCACTTTTTCAAGCAATAGTGATAATAATAGGAATAATGAAATAGATTGAGTGATATAATATGTGATATAAAATGCTTTACACCCCGTACTGTATTCAGTATCCATAACTATCACATCCTTCTCTTTGGTTGCCGTCAAATTAAAACCAACTCATAGCTGACCCTCCAGGGAGTCCAGGGGGTTTTCAGAGCCTGTACATCTCATGGAAAAGATTGCCCATCTTCCTCCCTCAGAGCAGCTCATGGATTTGAGCCACCTACCATTGGGTCATTGGGTTAGTAGTGCAAATACCTAACCACTAGGTCAACCAGAACATCTATCAGGTAGGTGTTATTATTATCATTGGTTTACAAATGAGGAATTGAGATTGATAGCACTTAGATGCTTTGCTCAAGGCTATATACAAATAGAAAGAGACAAAAGGAAGAGCTCAAGACACAGCTGTTCAACTTTAAAGCAAGTTTCCTCAAGTATGACTACCAGCCAGTGGAGGCTTTTGTGTTCCCGTGATGCTCAGCAGGTTTCAGAGCAAGTTTTCAGAGCTTTCAGACTAAGATCAAGCAGGAAGAAAGGCATGGCAATTCGGCTTCTGAAAACCAGCGAATTAAAACTGTATGTATCACTGTAGTCCAATGAGCAACTGATGATGGGGGTGGTGTTGAACCAGGCTTGTGCTTGGAGTTGCTATGAGTCAGGGCCTAACTCATGACAGTTAATAATAACAACTAACTGCCTTGGAGTAGTATTTTCAACCATCCTGAGTTAAGATCCAGCAGGAAAAGCTTACCTTTGACTGGTTTTGGGAGAGAGGAGGAGTATGGGCTTATTGTGAAACAAGGCAGCTGAGTGGGAAGAGCTGGGGTGGAGGTTCCAACCCTTGAATTTCCCTTCCATTACTTCAAGCCTGTGAGGTTACTGCCAAGTGAAGGAGTGAGTTAGGAGGGAGGTGTAAATGGATATCCCTCTACCCCCAGGATTTGGTTCCCTGGAGCTTTTAGGATCATCTCTTCTGGTCTCAGCTCCCCATGCTGGAGCCACTCAGCTTCCTCCAGAGACCACCATCTCTCTTCTAATTGGTGGAAAATTGGTTGCTAACTGTCAGGAAATCACCGATTTTCCATCCATTACTGGGGGGACCAGGCCTGTGTAGCTGTGGGGGACTCTGGGTGGGAAGTAGATGCTGATTAGGCCTTAGAGTTAACAATTAGGTTTGTGGATCTCCTCAGGCAGTCCTCCCAGACTGCTTATTAACTCCCTGTGAAGACCCATTGGGTAGGAGATATTGGTTAAATGGAACTCAGAGCCACAAAAGAGTTACTATTCATTAGGCCTTCGTTGTGGGGAGGGAGGAGACCAGGAAAAAACTGTGGCCTCAGTCCAGGAATGTTAAACAGCCCCATAAGTTGGCAGAGAACTTTATAATTGCTGCTATTAAAATATATATATTTATATAGGTGATTTGTTAGAGGAAAGAATTTCAGCGTTCTGGTGAGATTCCTGCTATGATTTCACCCAGGATTAAGTTGTTAGAGACTAGATATTAATTAAGGCTGAGGGCCCCAATCCCTTCCTAATTAGCTCATGGAGTGTAATTTGCCTGCAAACGCTACTGTTAAAATCCTCTTGAATTTGTCTGCAGTTTTTCTGCAGGTGGATTGGGTAGATTTTATTCCTTTATGTGAGTGACAGTCACCAGAGGGTGTGGGAAGCGGTGGGAGACCTGGGTTCTACTCCCACCTCTGCACCTGCCTTGTAAGGAAAGGATATTTCTTTACAGGTTTCCTGACTCATGGCATAAGGTTAGGTAATGGAGTTAGGCAAAACAGTGTTATCTATCTGAAAAGTGTTTCTCAGCTGGGATGTTTGAGATCCACAGAATTGATGGAAGGTGAACCGGAGGCTGAGGGTGGGAATATGTTGATGTCCAGCTACTTCTGTGTTCTCCGAAACCTGAGAAATCCAATGAACTAGGGAAAGTCAAGGAGTACAATGGGTCCAAATGTCAATTGTCAGCAAGGCTCCTCTCTGAAGATCTGGAAATGAAGGCTAGCCAAGTTGATAGAACCATACTCCTCAGAAGTCTCACTTTGGTGGACCCTTGATCTTATGGCACATCATTATCTAGTCTTTGAACACAAACTGGTTGTTGACTATTCGTCCATGGTATGTCTACTTTAGAAAATCTTCCTTTCTCTTTACCACTGACTCTGCTTGATAAACTCCTACCCATCCTTTAGAACTTAAATCAAATGCCTCATCATTGAAAATCCTCTTCAAACTGCCCCAGGCAGGACTGGGTAGACCTTCCAAGTGTCTGTTTTTCAGTATGGACTGAGGCTCAATGTCAAGAAGACAAAGATTCTCACTACTGGACCAATTGGTAGCATCAGGATGGATGGCGAAGAGATTGAGATTGTTCACAGCTTCAGTTTGCTCGGCTCCACAGTCAACACTCTTGGCACCAGCAGCCAGGAAATAAAAAAACATATCACGATGGGAAAGTCTGCTGTTAGGGACCTCTCTAAAGTACTCAGGAGCAACGGTGTCTCTCTGGAGACGAAGGTGCGCCTGATACAGGCCCTGGTTTTTGCAATCACTTGTTATGCATCAGAGAGTTGGACAATGACTAGGGAGGATAGAAGGAGAATTGACGCCTTTGAGCTATGGTGCTGGAGAAGAGTATTGAATGTACCCTGGACTGCCAAGAAAACAAACAGATTCATCCTGGAGAGGGTTAAACCAGCCTACTCCTTGGAGGCAAGGATTCTGGGGCTTCGTCTGACATACTTTGGACATGTTGTAAGGAGGGACAGGTCCTTGGAGAGGGACATCATGCTTGGTAGGGACAGCGCAGGAGGGGAAGACCCTCTATGAGGTGGATTGATTCAGTGACTGGGGTAATCAGTATGGGTGTGTCAGAGGCAGTGCGATTGGCACAGGATAGAGCAGGGTTTAGGGCTGTTGTACATAGGGTCGGTATGAGTCGCAAACTACTCGACAGCACCTAACAACACAACACCTGTCCAAGTCGTAGCTAATCTTTGCATTGCAAGATGACTTCTTAGGTCCCAATCTTATTATTCTATGGTGAATTTCTTGAATTTCAGGGCACATATTGGGTCTGATTTAATTTGAAATCTAAAGCCCAGCTCAGAGAAAGTACTCAAAGTTTACTGAGCTTCGTTTAGGTTTTTGACTTATGGGTGATTTTTGAGAAAGGGTTTATAGTCTTTTGTGTCCAGTGGGAAAAGGATACTATGTTTTGAGAATTGAGTGATGCACTGGCCCTTGGATAATGATCTCTGGGATTGTAGAGTGTAGATACTGTTATCAACTCCCATAAGGAAGTTATCTCTTCACCTAGATGGGAGGCATTCTGTACTTGGCATCATGGATGACAAAGGTAAGGCATGTATCTCCGGCTTCTTCTTCCTGAGTCCCTAACATCAACTTGTGATTACAAATGTAATTGAGGGTGGAAGTAATGAAGTGTTTCACTGAATCTAACTGGCCATGATGGAAACCACCAGAGGGACTGGGGAAATCTATGCACACCCAGGTCTCCAGGCTGTCGGGTTTGCCTGCAGCTCCGGGGACTAAGGTTAGGGATCAAAAGCAAAGGAGGTGCTGCTGACTGGAAATATAAACAGGTTGAAAAAGAGCTTACAGAAATTCCTGGATGACAGATTCCTAGCAGGTAACAGGTCATTAATAACCATAAAAGATGATGATGATGATACTAATAATAATAATTAATAATACTACCTCCAAGAGAGCTTTTATACTTTTAAAAGCTTTTTCCCTGCCAGTATCTCATTAGATTCTCACCACCAGCTTGGGGGAGGGTGTGGATGCTCAGAAAGGTGAAGGGACTTGTCTGTGGCCACACAGCTTGTTTAAGGCAGAGCTGGCATCAGATCTCAGGGGTATTCCTGCCTCCCTCACCAGAGCTTTATTTTCTCAGCTAGTAAGAAAAGCTACTCAAAAGAGGTGGGGGATGTATTTCGTTTTCCTTCTTCCCCTATCAGTGGTCTTGGTCTGCACATCACACTGCTTCAGTAAGCTCAGAGGGAGACTAGGATCAGAGTCTTCTTCTGAAATTAATTTGTTATGTGACTTTAAACAAAAGTCTTCCAGTCTCTCTAGTATCTTTATTTGTGCCAAATGATTGGATATTCTAAATAGTTAACTTCGAGATCTACCACTTTCTCCTGTGTAAAATGGGATGGTGGTTGTGGTGTCTGTTCTGGGGGGAAAAAATAGAACAACATTCATTGAAACAAGTTTTATGGAAACTCTTCCTCATCTTTCATGGAATCTTTGCAAGGGTACCATAGAAAGATATTGGGGAACTGTGTTCTTTGCATTCTGAGGTGCAATTTTATAAGTGAGCTGTAAGCCAAATTCTGGGGGAAAAATGAGCCCTCAACAAATACTAATTCTAGACAACGTCTGAGAAAAACTCAAAACTCAAATTCATTGTCATCTAGTCATAATCAACTCATAACTGACCGTCCATTAGGTTTCTGAGGTTGTAACTGCACCGGAGGAGATTGCCCATCTTTCTCCCAAGAGCTGTTGGTGGATTTGAACTACCAGAGAGGTATTAGCAGCACACAGTTCCTTATGGACAAGGTCACTAGAGCTCCCTGAGAAAAACAGATTCTAAACTTTAGAAACTCTGACTGATGCAGAATGGTCAGAGGGGAGAAGTTTATTGTTTTCTGGATGGTCTGCTGTTGAGACCCTCCAGCTCAATTGTTTTGAAATTGTGCTCCAAGAACTCTGGTAGATTTCCACAGAACTTTCCTTCGTGTAATCTTTGTAATGGTACCATAGAAAGTTATTGGTGAGCTATCACATCTTCCCATTTGAGGGAAATTTAATAAATGAAATGAGGTTTTGAAAATTTCATGACTTCACCAAAAATCATGGAAATTATTTTCTCTCTATTATATATATGTTTAAACTTTTAATTGTGATGTGGGTAAAATATGCTCGTATCCTAAATGTGTGAGGATATTCGTTCTGAAGTTAGCTTCTTTTATTCTATAATTAACTTACCCTCCTCTTTGCTCTTGAGAGGAGCACTTGTTCTCAAGCAAAAATCAGCCTCCCTTTGAGTGAAAGGGGCCAGTGCTGCCACCTACAGACTATAAATTGATGAAATGTTTTTCACACACACACAAAAACCTAGTTGAAGAGATATTTGTCAACCTTAACTACCTTCCTCCTCTTTATTCCCTAATATTTATTTATTCATCCATCATTGTTAGTTACAATGCCTGCCTTCAGATATCCCTCCTTATCAGTTATTGCTGATTGCAAGTCATGATGAGCATGTTTCTGTTTGAATTGTTGAGTCTCTGGCATCATAACAGTGTCATGGACTGATTCATTATATACTGTGTCATTGATCTGGCACTAGTCAAAGTTTTTTAAAACTTTATGCCCTCAGAGACTTTGTGAAATTTTGGTTTATCATATCCTATCGGGATGGGATGATCCAAAGGGAGATAGGAGAAAGTGACCAATTGGGGAGCTTCTGTTCTTGTGGATGGATCAGTGAACCCAGAGGACTTTGCTTTAATGCTGAATTGGGCCTGTGCCCAGACAGCAAAGAGGGCATGCTCTTGCTCAGAGATAGAATTTGGCTAGTGTGAGGAATAAGGAAGAGAGATTTGAGTCCCTGCCCTCCATGTCCCATGGTGGATTTGTGATTGACTCTGATTTTTTCACTGTTAAAAAAGACTGAACAGCTGGCAAAACTTGCACTAATCTTCAGCTAACGCAACTACTGTAAACTACTAAGAAAGGCAAGCATGTACATACTTTTCTTAGGATAACATGTGCCGGAGCATCAAAATTAACATGTTAGAATTTTCTCCATTTATCAAAGTAGGAAGAGCCCGGGAAAGGGTACTAAGATGTCCAAGATCCCCCAGCAGATTGAAAGCAGAGCCAGGACTAGAATGCAGGCATCCTTAGGCCTTGTCACGAGATCTTCGGGAGGACTTCCATGGTACATGACCTCCTGGAGTAGGACCTTGCTTTCTGCTAAGCTCCCTTTCCCTGAGGGCTACCAAGACGGAGTTTAATCTTTAATGAACTGGCTTTCAGTTTAACTTTCTCCTTGGCAATGATTAATACTTAGTGGTCTAGTCTGATGATATCTGGTGATGGTGACCAACACTGACCCATGAGAATATTGGTGACTAAGGTGTGGGTTCCTGTGTAAGTGGGAGAGGATTGAGGAGTACTCGGACAGCTTCCTGTCTAAAAGAAACTCTTCTATTGTATTGGAATTACTCTTCAGATGTAGGATATCACAGATGCCCCTGATCAGAGAGCTTGTAGCATTGATTGTGCTTAAAATACTCATTGGGCTAGTGATTTGACAATTCTAGTGTTACATAAACTAGTCTGATGTAACTGGATCTGCAGCACAGTCAGACTATAAACTCTTGCACAAAGACCTACCAGTTGTCATCAAGTCACTTTTGCCTGGTGGCATCTCTGTGTAAGTGTGTTGAGAACTATGTTCCACGTGACTTTCAATACTGATGCTTTAGAAGTAAATTGTCAAGCAAATTGTCAGGCCTTTTTCCTGAGGGTACCTCTAGTTGAGGTCAAACTTTCTGGCTAGTGGTTAAGTATTTAACTGTTTACTCACTCAGAAACTCCACAGAGAGTTGTTGTGGACCACTCTCAAGTGTAATGTACCCGTAGCAGACCCTCCAGTGAGTTTTCAGAGATAGTAAATTACATGATAGTAGATGGTTTGTCTTTGTCCTGTGGAGCAGCTGGTGGATTTGAACCATATTTCTCTGAGAAGGCAGTGCAACTCCTTACCAGAGGGGAATATCAAAAGCAGAGATTTTAGAAGCGAAAACAGTGCATTGGAGATGGAAAGACCTCACGTAAATTCTAACTCTGATAGTCATTTAGTGGAAGAATCTGTGAAATTCTTAGTTTCTTTGTCAAATGGAAAAAATGATACCAAAGTCTAGATTTCTTTGAGAATGAAACAAGGTGTATGTAAGGTGTTTAACACAGGGGAGGCATAGTCTAGATGTTATTTCTTTACTTGGGCTTGCCATGCTGACCCTTTGCAATGAGGTAGATACAATTCCTGGTTTATTTAGAAGGAGGATTTTTCTTGTAGCCTGTGAGATTTTTACAATTGGGTTCTGTGGTCATTTATCTCCTTATGAGAACAGATAGTTAGCCAGACATCATGGATTGAATTGTATCCCCTAAAAATATGTGTTAACTTGAATTGTGCTATGATTCTCAGTGGATTGATAGTTAGGTAAGGTTGTATCCCCTATGATGCGATGTAATGCGATCGATCAGCCAATCCATTGTCAGGGGGATTAGGGCGTGAAGAAACACCCTTACTGGAGTTATAGCCTTGAGGGCAGTTTCCTTGGGTGTGACCTGTATTGAATTTTCTCTTGTTGTGTATTGTTGAGTCAGAACTGGTCCATTTGCTGACCCTCTGGTGGGTTTTCAGAGCATCACACAAGAGAAAATTGCCCATCCTTCTCTAGTGGAGCAGCTGGTGGCCTCAAACCACATACCTTCCAGACTGCAGCACAGCTTCTTGCCACTAGGCCACAAGAGCTCTTGAATTTTCTCTTTCAAGATAACTATCCTCACTTTGTGGACAAAAGGAGGTACCTGGCTACCATCAAGGAAGAAGAGCTAGAAGCCAAGCCTGTGTCCTTTGGACCTAGAGTCCCTGCCCTGAGAATCTTGTAGAATCAGGGCATGATTAATCCTCAAACAGGAGTTGTTCTTGTTGTTGTTATGTGCTGTCAGGTCATTTGCGACTCATAGCAACCCTACATACAACACCCTAAACCCTGCTCTATGCTGTGCCAATCGCACTGCCTCTGACACACTCATTCCAATTACCTCAGTCACTGAATCAATCCATCTCATAGAGGGTCTTCCCCTCTTGCGCTGTTCCTCTACTCTATCCAGTATGATGTCCCTCTCTAAGGACCTGTCCCTCCTTACAACATGTCCAAAGTATGTCAGATGAA
Source organism: Elephantulus edwardii (assembly GCF_000299155.1). Lineage (NCBI taxonomy): Eukaryota > Metazoa > Chordata > Mammalia > Macroscelidea > Macroscelididae > Elephantulus > Elephantulus edwardii. Next base: position 1,617,089 of record NW_006399755.1, read on the forward strand.
GCCCCAGAATCCTTGCCTCCAAGGAGTAGGCTGGTTTAACCCTCTCCTGGATGAATCTGTTTGTTTTCTTGGCAGTCAATGGTACATTCAGTACTCTTCTCCAGCACCACAGCTCAAAGGCATCAATTCTCCTTCTGTCCTCCCTAGTCATTGTCCAACTCTCTGATGCATAACAAGTGATTGCAAAAACCAGGGCCTGTATCAGGCGCACCTTCGTCTCCAGAGAGACACCATTGCTCCTGAGTACTTTAGAGAGGTCCCTAACAGCAGACTTTCCCATCGTGATATGTTTTTTTTATTTCTTGGCGGCTGGTGCCAAGAGTGTTGACTGTGGAGCCGAGCAAACTGAAGCTGTGAACAATCTCAATCTCTTCGCCATCCATCCTGATGCTACCAATTGGTCCAGTAGTGAGAATTTTTGTCTTCTTGACATTGAGTCTCAAGTCCATACTGAAGGCTGCAGTCCTTGACCCTCTGCAGCAAGTACATGAGGTCCTCCTCAGTTTCAGCAAGCAGGGTTGTATTATCTGCATAACACAGATTGTTGATAGATCTTCCACCAATCCTGATGCCACGATTCTCCTCATAGAGCCCAGCCTCCCGGATAACCTGCTCTGCATGCAGGTTGGAAAGGAATGGAGACCAGACACATCCCTGGCAAACAGGAAATTTCCAAGAAATGCCAGACCGAGGTGTGAAAAGGAAACAAGGGCTTTAAAAGGGAGCAAGGGATTTCCCACAGAATCAACAACATTGTTTTCCTAGAAACTGATGCCTTGAATTTGGGAGCTCGGGTGGACTATTGGCAAGAAGCTGCATTGCGATCTCAAAGGCACATGGCTCAAGGCCACCAGCTGCTCCATGGGAGAAGGATGGGCAATCTCCTCCCATGCAATTATTGCCTCTGAAAACCCACCGGAGGATCAACTTCGGGTTGGTTCTAACTCGATAGCACAACAACAACAACAACAGTCTGAACATGGTGTCTTTTTAAATGTCCATCATTTATCTTCCTCCTTATTTTCCCTTCAGCTTTATCATCTCCAGGCTCCCCCACCTCAGCTTTCATTGCTCTCCATGCTGTCTCTGTACTTGCCTTCTTGTCTCTCCTACAGACTGAAGTTTCCTTGAGGAATTCCACTTCTTATTCTGAGGCTCAGTGCCCAGTTCCACTTGCTGAGATTGCTCAGGTGAACAAAGTCTCTGGAGGCAGGAGAATGACCCCCATGACTCCTATAGGAAGGGTACGTTGATAGGCTTGAACTGGGACTCAGGAAGGCTGTATCAAGGGACCATGAAGTCTCCAACGGAAACTGTGGCTCCTTCTCTGTTTTGGTTTTGTTTGTGTGGGTTTTTCATTTCAGAAGTTAATCTAGTTAATGCCAACAATGTCATTTCTGCAAGCCAGCAATTTCCTTTTGCCCTTTATTTAACGAGCGCCTGTCCCCACTCCAATCTCTATAATAAAAGGCCTGCAGGTGGATAATTACAGAGGTGTGAAATGGTGCTGGCCCAGGGCCAACGCAAGCTGAACATTCTGGAGCATCCATTGAAGAGGGTTCTTGGAGGACTACCCAGACCCCTTACAAGTAGGGAAATTGAGACTTAGAGAAGATAAAGAGCTGTACTGCAAGTATAGCGCAGAACCAGGATAGGAACTTAGACTCTTTAACCCCTAGCTAGGAAGCTCTGGTGTTTTAATGGAAAAGAGCTTCACTGCCAACCCAAAGCCAAGCAGTTTGAATTCATTAGCTGCTCTGTGGAAGAAAGAGGAGACATCTCTTCCCATGTGATTTATAGCTTCTGAAAACCCATGGGAGGGTCAGGTATAAATTGGTTCTGACTCAACAGCATACAACAGCAACGACCTCTAGCAGGAGTCTGTCCCTTGTCCCATTATGTATATTCTATAGAGCATACCATAAGCGTGTCATCCATCCATCTATTCATCTACTCTTTCCCCTACATATTCTATAGATACTTTGTGAGAGCTCTGGTGGCTTACTGGTACGTCGTTGCACTGCCAACCCAAAGATACATGGTTTAAATCCACCAGCTGTTCCACAGGAGAAATATGGGCAGTCTCCTCCCATGCTATTTGCTGCCTCTGAAAACCTGTTGGAAGGTCAGCTATAAGTTGATTCTGATGCTACATAACAACAACTATGAGCTACACATTGTGAAGAAAACACTGACAAAGGCTGACATAACCTTGTTTCTAAGAGATTATCTATCACTTAGATTACTGTCTGTCAAGAAAGACAAACAGTCCACAAATAATCTGAAATGTGATAAAAACTGAGAGGGAAAGCAATTACTAATAATCCATTCCATTGTTTTTCTCAAAAGATCTTGGCCAAAGTGTTTAATCTGGCCTTGTGACAGACCAGAAATAGAGAGGAATGTGTAAACATTCCATGACCTTTGGGGATCTTTCTATGTCAGAAACTTTTCTATTTCAATGGAGGATAGGGGCAGAACATGTTTGGCAATATATCTCTCCATTCATAGTATATATATTCAACTAATATTGTTGTCAGGTGCCATCTAGTTGACTATGACTCATAGTACCACACATCTCATAGAACAATACATCTGAACCTTGTCCTAGCTGCACTATCCTCAGCATCTCTGACACGCCCGGTGTTAACGTCACTGTGTCAATCCATCATGTTGAAGGTCTTCCTCTCTTTCACTGAACCTTGACCTTTCCCAACATGGTATCTTTTTCCAAGGACTATCCGCTTCTGACTCTTATGAATGTAGATATTAGTAAGATGATTGTAAGGTGACCAAAAAAAAATCTCACAATATACCTGACTGACTGAAACATAATGTAAATGAAAGATTATATAAAACATAATGTACATGCATGAAACACAATATATATGAATGATAAAGAAATTAATCTTTTTAAAAATGGGAGAAAGAGCATAGGCTATTTAGGGAGCAATTTGTGGTCCCAAGTAGCAGGGCAAAGGATTAGCAGGAGAGAGATAGAACATGAGACTTTGGAGGTCACCTGGAGTCAATCCATTAAGGTCCTGAAATGCTCGATTGAAGAGTATGGATTTTAACCATAAATGATGAAAGTTCATAGAAGGCCACATTCACAGTACCTGACACAAAGTAGATGTTCAGCGAATGCATATCTAATGATGAATAAAAGGGAAAGGCCAGGTAAAGTGTTTGTTACCTAAGGTTGAATCAGAGGGCTGTGAAGATGAGTGCTTTATCACCATGTTGTTGTTGTTGTCATTATGTGCCCTTGAGTCAAGTACAACTCATAGCTGCCCTATCAACAACAGATCTGGACCCTCTCCTATTCTGTGCTGTCCTCGGCATCTCTGACATACTTGAACCCATTGCTGCCATCACTGTGTCTGTCCATCTTTTTGAGGGTCTTCTTTTTGTTGACCCTCCACCTTTCCAAACATGATGTCCCTTTCCAAGAAATTGCTCATCCTAACAACATACCCAAAGTGTGTAGGATGAAGCTTTACCATCCTTGCCTCTAAGGAGTACTGCGGCTGCACTTTTCCCCAAATCATATCTGTTCTTTTGGTGTTCCATGAGATTTTCAGTACTCTTCTCCGATACCGTAATTTAAAGATTTCAATTCTTCTGCCACCTTTATTCATTGTCTAGCTCTCAGACACATAGCAAGTGATTGAAAAGTCAGTGGCTTGGATCAGGCCCACTTTAGTCTTCAAACTAACATCATTTTCTTCTTCAGTTCTTTGAAGAGGTCCTTGACAGCACACTCACTTTCCCAATGCAATACATCTTTTGATTTATTGACTGCTGATGCCAAGGGTGTTGATTAAAGATTAGTCATTGAAATAAAGCAAGATTAAATCATTGACAATTTTAATCTTTTCTCCATCTATCATAGTGTTGCCTGACAACAGACTTTCCAAATGCATTACATCTTTTAATCTGACTGCTAGTTTCAAGGATGCTCCTCGTGCATCCGAGCAAGATGAAATTATTGACAAGTTCAATCTTTTCTCCTCTCCAAATTATTGAGGAACAATGATATCAGTTTGAAGATGAAAATGTGCCTGATTCAGGTTGTGGCCTTTTCAATCACCTGCTATTTGTTTGAGAGCTGAACAATGAATTAGGGTGACAGAAGAAGAGATTGATGCCTTTTAGTTGTGGTGTATGGAAGAGCACAGAGTATCCCATGGGCTGCTTAAAAAACAAACAGATGTGTCTTGGAAAAAGTACTTGTAGAGTGCTCCTTTCTGGCAAGGATGGCGAAGCTTCATCTCACATACTTTGGACTTTGCTAGGAGAGGCTATTCCTTGGAAAGGGACACCAAGCTTGGAAACGTGGAGGGTCAGTAAAGGAGGAGACCCTCAATGAGATGAAATGACACTGTGACTGCAGCAATGGGTTTAAATGTTTCAGAGATTGTGAGGGTGAAGTGACAGGACATGGTTCAGATCTGTCATTCATAGGGTGGCTATGAGTCATACTTCACTTGACAGCACCTAACAACAACAACAACACCACCACCAACAGCAACAACAACATCGGATGTTACCTACCACCCCAGTAATGAGGGATTTTGTCCTCTTGATGTTAAGTTGTAATCTATATTGAAAGCTGTCATCTTTGGTCTTCTGCAGCAGGTCTTTCAAGTCCTCATTTTCAAGACACCATAAGGATATCTGCAGTTCTTACAGTGACATAAAAAATCCTGTGATAGAAACAGAAAGAAGAGAAATTCTCATCAGAACAGAAAAATATTGGATAGGATGATATCTATGAATCTTGGCATAAATTGACAGATATAAGGAACATATTTTTTAAATGAGAAAATTTCCAGACAAAAGTTCCTGGTACTCATTCTGACTCCAAAGTGAACAAAGCAGGTCTCTATTAGCTTTTATTTCCCAAATAAATTATTTCTACTTCAATCTTGACCACTGCAATTCATCCTTCAACATGGCAGTGGGAGGTAACTTTCTCAAATTTATGTCTGACGATGCTTGAATCCTATAGGATAAAGTTCAGCCCTTTTACCTTGGATTATGAAGCCTTCTTTGTTCTGTTTCTTGTTTAGTCCTCCAGTAATATCTTCCAGTTCTTTCATTCAAGCTCAGTTCTGCAGCCAACTCATTTGCTTTGTTCCCCCTCAGCTGCTTCAAGCCCTACCCTTTTTTCCTTTACTTAGATCAAGCCTTTCCTTCTCTTTGGACTTGTCCCACCTCTTTGCCTTTTTGTCACCTGTTTGCCTGCTGAACACCTGTTCTTCCAAAAGTTCCATTTGAGGATCATCTTCTCTTTGAGGCTTTTTCTGACAATATTTCTCCTAATATTTCCACACTTTAAAGTGAACTTGATCACTCTTTCTCTGTGCTGCTGTGCCAAATGTGCTTTATAATATAAAATATATTTCATGATTCTATATGATTAAATGTATTAATTTTATTTAATATATGTAAATTGTGCAATCCATAAGGAGTTGCACTGCTAGCCCAAAGGCTGTACCTCTGGCTGTTCAAACCCACGAATGTCTTCTGGAGCAAGGTGGGAATTCTATTTCCATTCGATGTACAACCTTGTAAACCCAAAGTAGGGTGAGCTATGAGTCAATTCTGACTCAATGGCATTAAGACAATGATGAGATTTAAATCTATTCCCTATAGAATATATTTATGCTTAAAGCACTGTGATACCTCACTGAACCATTAGTATTTGTGCATTCTCCCACCTCTTTCCCTCCCACGCCATGCCCAGCACCTTGCACAGTGACTGGTACATACTAGATACTCAGTAAATATTTGTTGAGCCAGAGCATGAATGAATAACCAGATGCTTATGTAACAATTTCTCTAGTTAAAAACAACCCTTCATTTTGCATCCCTACCCTCTCTCACCTCAAGATGTCCGGAGTGCTTACACAGCCCTACAAGAATATCCTCTGACACTGGAAAGATACCAGGAAGAGAAACAAAAGACTTGCCTTCTAATCCTGGTCTCTTTGGTCCCTTTTGGGGGCCTCACTTTACCCATTTGTACAGTGAGGGCAATAATGTTAGTCCTGCTTCCCCACTGAAATGTTATAAAGCTCAACATTTGACCAAAGCCACTTGCTGTACAAACTCAAAACAGTATTGATCTGTTTGAAAGAAAAACGTGGTCTTCTGACAAACATCTTTGCCCAGACTTTGGGGACCCATTCCCACTGGGGACCTTCTTTTCCCTCCTCCAGCTCAATCAGTGTTGTGGGGCTCAGAGAATGTTAATTATTAGGCCCTAGCCCAACCGGGGAGCTTCAGATGAAAGCAAACTCAGAGTGTAAAGTCTAATCGATGCCCTGTGCCTGGCGTCAGGGGCTCGGCTTGCTCTGCCTGGAGATGGATCATTAATCCAGACACTCCAACCTGGAACACTGGGCCCAGGAAGTCCTGAGAAATTCCTGACCACCCACGGCTCAGCCCCTCAGCTCCATGAAGCAGCCAGCCCAGCCGCTGAGTCTCAGAATTTTACAATCTCGAAGTGAGATGAGACGTAAAGAGCAACTCATCCAAACTCCCACCCAGGGCAGAAATCCAGGCTCAGTTTGTACACTCGCCACCAACAGAGATCATTTTCTCAAGAGGCACGCCTTGGGAACAAGCCTTGAATGTGGAGTAGACAGATCTCTGCGACTTCGGAACCTTGCCTTCCACTTCTGTAAACATGAGATAATGGTCCCCAACTCTCATGACTAAAATGCAAAATATTAGAAATAAATTAATTTTAAAAATTGCTTCTTTTTGTTTGTTTTGTTATGTGGTTTAGAGAAAGACACTCATATATAAGCTGAGCTGTTTTTATCATTACTAACTTTATGAGTTCCCATTCCTGGGAGCTTAAATCTGTGTTCTCAGGATCAGCTTCACTTGTGGTTTCTCTAGTTGAAAAGCTGCACACTCTCTGGAGCCTTAAATGTCAAATAAGGACCTCTTTCACTGTGCACCCAAGGCCCTTCAGCTTCTGGTTCTTTTCCATCATCAACACATTTCCCATCCTTCTTTATCCATCCATTGCCTACCAGATACAGCAAACCCACTTTATAGCCTCTTATCTAAGTGCACTTGGACTCCTGTCCCTTTTCTTTCAGTGGGTTCACATCTCTTCTGAAAAGCCTTCCTTTATCCCTAAAAGAACCTTTGGTGAAGTTAGATGTTGTTCCCCCTGAATTTCTGTAATGTATTTTCACTTTCACTACCATAGCACTTTATTTGCGTTTTAGCAATGCAACTTTTGGTTAAAGATAATTGTGTTGAAGCAATATTGGCCATTTGTTCCTCTGAATAAACTTTCAGTTGAGTACCCAGGCTCTGGGCAAAATAGTTCCAGAATCAGACAGATCTGCATATAAACCTACTCTTTACCACTTGAAAACTTTATGAACTTAAATGTTAATTCATTTTTCTCTGTTTACCCTTTCATTTGAAGACAGGGAACATTTACAAAGCTTAGCTCTTAGGTTCTCTTGAAAGTTAGGAAAGATACCTAGATTGCATAGTAAAATGCCTTGCCTTTAGGCTTAATACCCATTAGTCTCACTATCTGGTCTCCAGCTCTGCCTATTTCCATTTCCTTATTTGTAAAACGTCATGGTTTTACTATCAGAGCTTTTCAAGCTGTGATTCTTTCTCAGGTGATTTAACTGTTCAGGGAATAGGCTGCCAGATGGAAGCCATCTTTTGTTCATCACAGAGTCAAAGTCTGAATGACTTCATAGATTTTAAGACTCCTACTGACCCTTTTAGGGAACTCTACTGATGTAGTTTGAACCCACCAGCTGCTCCCTGGGAGAAATGTGAGTTATCGACGCCCCTGACATTACTGCCTCTGAAAACTCACTGGAGGGTCATCTAGCAGTATGTTTTGACTCAACGATACCTGACAACAAGACTCTTCTGGTTCCAATTTCCCTGGTGCCATGATTCCATGAGTGAAGCAGATGATAGACTAGAGTTATGATGAGGGAGCAAGATAAAAGGCCCAGAAAACTGAGTGTGACTCTATCTTAGACACCTTGGAGGAGCCAGAAAACATATTTCATTTTACTGTGCTTCACAGATAGTGATTCCCCCCACCCCCCCAATTACAAACTGGTTGTGTAGCAAACCTGCAAAGAGAAATAGGTACCATTTTCTAATAGCATGTGCTCACTTTATGTCTGTGTCACATTTTGATAATTCTCATAATATCTCAAACTTCAAGGTCCGTAAAGGTATTGCACATGAAGTAGACAGTAGGTTAGTATGAAATAACTTATAGACATTGTTGTTGCTGTTGTTGGGTGCTGTTGAGATGAGAACAACTCATAGAAACTCTATGAATAACACCTGAACCCTTTCTTATCCTGTGCCAGGTTCACCATCTCTGACACACCTGACCCAGTCGCTGCAGTCACTGTGTCAATCCACCTGGTTGAAGGTCTTCTCCTCCTTTGCTGTCCTTCCACCTTTTCAAGGATGAGGTCCCTCTCCAAGGAATAATGTGTTCAAAGTATGTGGGATTACGTTTCATCATCCTTTCCTCCAAAGAGCATGCTGGCTGTACTTCCTCCAATACATATCTGTTCTCTTGGCAGTCTATGGGATAGTCAATACTCTTTTCCAATGCCACAGTTCAAAGGCATCAAGTGTTCTTCTGCCATCCTTATTTACTGTCCAGTTCTCAACAATATAGTAAATTATTGGAAAAAAACCATAATTTTTACGTGATTTTTTTCATGTACACATTGTTATTGGTGTGTATTGGAGAGTTGGAACTGAACCATAGCTGACCCTCAGGTGGGTTTTCAGAGGTAGTTAATGACACAGGAGGAGATTGTCTATGCTTCTCCTGCAGAGCAGCTGGTGGCCTCGAACTGCGTGCCTTCGGGATTGTAGCACAGCTTCTTGCCACTAGGCCACCACTGGGAAAACAAAAAAATATTTGTTCAGTTGATTTTATTACAATATTTACTTTATTGTCATAGTCTGGGGTCGAATCTGCAATGTTCCTGAGATCTGTCTCTACACACTTGGAGAAGGTAGAAACTTTGTATATGTGTATGCATTTTCTTACTCATGCCTTGCACAGTGTCTAGCCTACAAGAGATGTTAGGTGAGTATTTGTTGGGGGGAAAAAAGAGGTCATATTAGGGGTTATGCAAGCCTAATCACCGCACTGCTTCTTTCCTTGATTACTTTCTTAAAGAAACAGCCACTGAATACACTTATCTAGCCTAAGACTTCCCAAATTTTACCTTCTCAGTGGCTACTATAGCCATCGGATTGCACTTTGAAGTTGAGGCATGGAAAATTTCTAGAGTAAGGCATGTCCAAGAACAAAGATAGGTACCTCCTTGCTCAGAGGCATTGAGGTTGAGAGGAGACCCTGAAATATCATTGACTATCTCAGAGAAGAACTAGGATTTTGACAGAGATACATCTTGAGAGAACTCCGAGAGTTCCTGAACCTTTTTCCTGTGTCTGTATCCTTGACTTTGTTATATAGGAAGAATCTTCGAAGACTACAGTTGTTAATCCTGAAACAGGGAAGCTGAAGTATCTGTTAGATAGTCTGCAGAAAATGTGGGGCTACCAAGGCTGAAACGTCTTCCCTAGAGAAGTCCAAGGTGTGCGTGGGAAAGGGCAGAATTCTAGAGCCAAAACAGACACACAGAGAGCTTAGAGTTTATAGGAAGAAAGGAACACTAGAAGAAATTTGATACTAAGATGAGCCTTAAAGGATATTCTCACCTGTCATGGATTGAATTGTGTCGTCTCAAAAATATGTGCCAAGTTATCCAAGCTGTGACTCTTAGTGATTTGGCTGTTATATAAGGACGTAATCATCCTCTATACTGTGTTCTGATAGAATCAACCAATCCGCTGGAAGGAGATTCAGATGGGCTGCAACATCTTTGCCCTGATTCAATATAAGAGGAATTTTCTTGGGGTGTGACCTATATAATCTTTTTTTTTCCTCTTCACATTTTTATTTTATATAGGCTTGCATAAAAAATTCATATACATTGTGTTTCACACTATGATCTTTTGTCTTACAAGAGATAAAAGGGGAAGAGTAAGCAGACAAGAAGGGACCTGACTTCCTTCAAGACCAAAGAGCTCCTAGTAAAGCATTCCTTGGGATCTAGAGTCCTTGCTCTGAGAAGCTCATAAACGCAGAAGACTGAAACTAAGACACACGAAGATCTCCAAGGAATGCCAGGCCCACAGATATTGAAAGCAGACAAGTTCTTTACCTCAGAGCCAAAAAGAGAGAGAAAGTCTCCACCTAGTGCTAGTACCCTAAATTTAGACTTCTAGTCCATTAAGCAAAGAAGGAATATCAGAAGTGAAGACTGTTAAAGTCATCCATTTACTGTTTTCCTGTTACAGCAGCACTAGATAATGAAGACATTTCCAACCCTCTCATTCCCTCTCCACCTCCCCTCCCACTGCCCCCATTATTGTGAGTTTCCAAGGACAGAACCTGACTGTGAGACTATCTGCCCTTCATTGTCCCCCATGGGCTCAATACCAAGCTTTGCAAAGATCTGATGTATGATAAACACTGTTTGAACTCCATTTCCCCTCTTTCATTTCACTCTTTTATTTTAAACTTAGATCCTCCTCCTCCAGATGGAATTCTTCCATCTGGTTACAGAAACTGGATCAGTGGAAAGAGAAATCTTAAGATGTTGGAATTTCAGGAACGTTTCCAGGATGCCAAGAAAAATAGCTATGATGAACCAATGGCATCATGATGGCGGATCTGGAAAATTCATCGAACTCTGTCTGAGTCCCAATCTTGTAGGTCCAGAGACACTTTGGGGTCATCTACTTAGGTCCAGAATTTTACAGATAGATTTGCTAAGGCCATAGAAGGAGAGGTATTAGTTGGTGGCAGAGGCAGGGCTGAAACCACGGATAACCTCGTCACCTCACTCTGATCCAATGCCAGCCTTTGGCTTCCTGCATTCTTTTGAGATCCATCTGACATGTGTAGCTTTGCCTTATCAGCGGGAAGAAAAAATGACAGTGGACAGGTTTTTCCTGGCCAAACATCCATCAGGGCCCACATAAATATTTTCCCAGTGTCTGCATGGCCAGCATTTCACTGGATTAATTCCAGAAGACAGTAAATAATGTGGATGACTGTTGCTTCCTGACCACTCTGTTGGGTGTATTTTCTGACAACTACGGTTTTTAGAGCAGACACTGGGGAGACCTTGACTACGGCAGCGAGCCAAGCCCTTTCTGGATTCAGATGGTGTTTCTGGTCAGGAAGGAAGTACCAATGAGGTCTTGATGTCAATGCACTTGGGTGGAAGATTACTTTCACTCAGTCTGAAAGTCTTTTCAAGTGGGGCCAGGAATTAGTTTCAGGGATTAAGGTTGGGTGAGGTTAGAGAATCTGGGCCTAAAAAGTCTGAAGAAATAAGCTTGAGTGTGGTAATGTGGATAAGCTTGACCAACTCAGGACGGAGTCTTGGCAAATAGTCCAGTGGGGAAGGGAGAATGTGAACACACTGGCAAGCCTCAGGCCATCAGAGTGACCAGTTTGAGAGCTCCATATTCAGAAGGGATAGGAAGTTCAGTCTCCATCTCTCCTGATGTCTCTTCTGGGCTTGTGACTGGGAGTTCCACTGTGAAGAATTCCAGTTAATGTTGAGGGATGTAGGGAAGTAGCAGAAGTCAGGAAATATAATTTAAGAGTGCTGAGACAGACAGTGTTTGAATGGATGAACTCCATACTCAGTTTAAGAAAACATGATAAACTCTGTATCTCATTTTCTCGTATAGAGTTCTTGTGGCTTAGTGGTCAGGAGTTGTGCTGCCAAACCAAAGGCAGATGCTTCAAATCGACTAGCCACTCTGCAGGAGAAAGATCATCAGTCTCCTCCAGTGCAATTTACTGCCTCTGAAAACCCACTGGTGGGTCAGCTATGAGTTGGTACTGAATCGATGATACATGATAACAGCAACATTTTCTGATGGATTTATTATCCACCATCCATTTGGCAGGACTGAGTCAGAGATGAGCAAGCCTGAGTGTGCAGGATAAAGGTCTTCAGTGCTTGCGCTTAATCAAAGTAAGGGGAAGGATCAGGCAAAGACTGATGCATTTGTCTAGCTAGCATCATTGTTGCGGAAGGATGAGCGTTTTATATCTTGATGGATTTATGAGGATGTAGATTCCAAAGTGACTGAAGATGAAATGACTCTTCCCAGCCCAAGTACCCTACCTGAATAAGACAATTAAGGCCACATGTTTCACAAGTCCTACGTTCTAGCTCCTAGACACATGAGGTTTTCCTCAGGAACTCAAGAAAAGTCATGAGTGGTCTGTCTCTGAAAGAGGCAAGTATGGACATTTAAAGGGCCAATATGGCTGCATTAAATGATTTCTAATGATCAGGAGTGAGATGTTGTATTTCACAATGGACTTGTCATCTAGGCATTTGACCAAACTTTTCATAATACCAGGCATTTGATAAAACTTTCTTAAACTAGCTAAGATTCTATATTTGAATACTTTCTGGAGATGAGAACTAAAAATTACTTCATCCAAAACCGTGTTACTAACACATTTGTCCTTACTGTGAAAGGAAATATAATGTTGTTAAAAGATTAAAGACATTGTTATCAGATGCAGGGTTCAAATATAGGTTGTACTACTTATTAGTCATGCATCTTTGCCAAATTTCTTACTTAAAAAAAACTGGTAAAATATATCATAAAAATTGCTTGTCTCAATTAGCCTTAAGAGTATAATTCAGTGACATTAATCATATTCACCATGCTGTACAATTCTCACCTCTACCCATTTTAAAAAATACTTTTAGTACCCCCAAAATAGCCCAGTACCCTTTATATAGTAACTTACATTTATCTCCTCATAGTTATCAATCTCTGCTAGCCACTGATAAACTTTTGTCTCTATGCATGTTATGTTCTAGAAATTTCGTAAAATAATGGGATCATTATTATTCTGGCCTAGTGAAAAGAAGCTGTGCTGCAACTCCAAAGGCATGTGGTTTGAGGCCACCAGTGGCTCCGCAGGAAAAGGATAGGACATCTCCTGTTTTATTAGCAGCCTCTGAAAATGTCAGAAGATCAACTATGGGTCAGTCCCGACTCAATGGTACACAGCAGCAACAACAAATGGCACCTGCAGCAATGAGATCATATAATATTTATTTATTTGTTGTTATTGTTGTTGTTTTATCAAGTTCTCTAACAAATAAGGCCCATTTATAGAACAGACAAAGCACTGTGTGATCCTGCACCACCCTGACATTGCTGCTTTGCTTCTGTTTATTGTTGTAGCTACTGTGTCAATCCATCTTATTGAGGATCATCCTGTGTTTTGATGGCCCCCATATTTAACCAAGCATGATGCTCTTCTCCAGGTACTGGCCCCTTCTGACAAAATGCCAAAAGTAGTGAGATGAAGTAATGCTCCCTGTACTTCTAAGGACCATTCTGGGTGCACTTTTTTCCAGACAGATTGGTTTGTTCTTTTGGAAGTCCATTCAATACTCTTTGCCAACACAATTCAAAGGCATCAGTTCTTCATCTGTCTTCCTTATTCACTGTCTCAAATCTCACTCACATATGAAGTGATTCAAAATACCATGACTTAGGACAGGTGTACCTTAGTCTTAAAACTGACATACTCTTTAACACTTATAAGAGGTCTTTTGCAGGAGCTTATCCAATGCAATACATCATATGATTGTACAGCTGCTGCTTCCATAGTTATTGATGTGAATTCTAGTAAAATAAAATCCTTGACAACTTCATTCTCAATGTTATATCCTTCTTAATATAGTCCAGCTTATCTGCTCACTTATTTGTGTGTGGCTTATTTTACTTAATATCATGTTTTCAAGACTAATCCAGATTATATAGCATATATCAGGACTCTCTCTTTGACTGAATATTCCATTTATTATGTATATATGAGACTTTGTATATTAATTCACCTGTTAATGAACATGTAGATTGTTCCCATTGCTTGGCTATTGTGAATAATTTTGCAGTGGGTTATTGTTGTTGATTACCATCGACTTGAGCACAACTCATAGTGATGCTATGAACTAAAGGCCTGAAGCCTTTCCATAACTATCGTCATTTACCCTAGTTCGTAGAGTTTCCAGAAGCATGTTGTTTAGGAATTGGATGCCTTCTGCTTCCAATTGCAGTGGACATTGACATGCAAATCTCTGTCCAAATGTGTACTTTCAAGACTTTAGAGTATATATACCAAGGAGAGGAATTGTTGGATCAAATGATAATTCTATTAATGTTTTCAGAAACCACCAAAAAGTCTTCCAAAGTGGCTCTGCCATTTTACATTGTCAAAAAACAAGTGGGTAAGGATATCTCCTCATCCTTTCCAACATTTGTTTTCTATTTTTCTGAGAGTTGTCATCCTAGTGTTGTGTGAAATGATAACTCATTTTTTTTTAGGTTTCATATCCCTAATAACTGCTGATGCTAAGCATCTTTACGTGGGCTGTTGGCCTTTGATATATCTTCTTTGGATAAAAGTCTTTTGAAGTCTTTTGCCCATTTTTAATTAAGTAATTTATTTTTTGTAACTTAATTATGTAACTAACTTCCTTTTATCTTCTGAATATTAAACCACTATCAGAAATACGGTTCTCAAATATTTTCTCCTATTTTAAGGTTGCTTTTCCTTCAGTTTTTTGACAAAATTCCTTGCTGCATTTTCCAAATTTCTTAACAGCTGCCAGTTTCATTTTTCTCATCCAAAATGGTTATTGTTGAGCTGAAATGAAGCAATGTTCATAAAGTTCCTGGCAAAAAGTATATGCTCAAGAAATGATAATTAAATTATTTGCCATTGTGTTTGGAGCACGAAAGACTTGGGTTAGTCTTAGACACACAAAAGTAAGACTGGGTGCCAGTGAATGGTTACCCCCCTCCCTGAGTTGTACTTAGTGCATCTGTAAAGTGGAGAATACAATACTCCCTTCACAGGATATTTGTGATGTTTCAGTCTGATAGTTAAACAGACTCGCTCCTATTCTTTGTTCCTTAGTTTAGTGTAAACTACTTCATGATGTAAATGATTAGAAAAATATAAGCTCCCTTATCACGTCCTGGGACCTGCAAAGACCTGTGACTCCAGCTTAGAAGTATCCTGTAGTTCATTCCTCTCCTCTCCTTCATCAGGCCTTATCCCATCTCACCGGCGCTAATACACTTGCTTCCCAGAGGCTTGCTATCCAGCAATCTTAATAACTCCACTTGATTTTCTTCACAGCCGAAGAATACATATGAAACAAAAATTGGACCCAGATCCTCCTATGGCTTCTCAGAATGAGTCCAACCCACTTGTCACAGTCCTCGGGACCATTTATACTCAGGCCTGCCCTACCTTTCTGCTTTTGTCTCCTAGACTCTTCCCCATAGTCGGGCACTAGAATTGGATGAATTACCATTTACATTTTAGCATATCTTCATTTGAGAAAGACCTCGGACTCCTATAATTAAAAAATGCATGTTCTGGTCCTTGTCTTGCTACAGGCTGACTTACAGCATAATTTTTTTGTTTCTTTCTGGGCCTTCTCTTCAGCATTTGAGATGTTAAGCGTGAACTGAGATGATCTCTGAGAGCCTTTTAAGCAATGAAGTATTTTCACAAAATGAGTGCCCTTTGTGGTGATCAGGGTAGTAGTCACTGGCAGGTGCAAATGGTTAATTGCTCAGCTGTTAACTGGAAGACAGGACGTCTGAGTGTACCCAGAATCACCTCAGAAGAGTCTTGGACACTAATTTCTGAAAAATCAGCCACAAAAACCTCTATGGGGCATGGTTCTGCTCTGACACTAACAGAATCATCGTGAGTTGAAATTTATGCCATTTAAGTGTTTTTTCTTTTTTTTCTCCCATAGTATGAAAGGTGATCCAACAGAGAGTGGAAATTATCAAGCAAGATACTGCTGAAGATGACCCAAAAATGATTGTAACAGTATATCAATAGAGAACTTCCAGAAACATAAGCTGGGTTTAGAAGAGGCCATGGCACTAGGGACATCATAGCTAATGCCAGATGGATTTTGGCTATAAGTGGAGTATTAGAAGAATGTCTGTGTTTCATTGTGCAAAGGCATTTAACTTTGTGAGCCAAAACAAATTGTGGCTAATCTTGAGACGAATGGGCACCCCAGAACATCTGATTGTGTTCTTGTGAAACCTATACATAGACCAGCAAGCAGTAGTCAGAACAGAATAAGGAAACACTGCATGGTTCAAAATCAGGAAAGGAGTGCATCGGGATGTGTCTGTCTCCATACATTTTTAATCCATACGTGGAACAGATCATATGGGTGGCTAGACTCTATAAGGAGGAATGTGGCATCAGGATTGGAGGAAGACTCATCAACAACCTGTTGTTGTTGTTATATGCAATCAAGTCACTTGCGAATCATAGCAACCCTATATACAACAGCCCTAAACCCTGCTCTATCCTGTGCCGATCATATTGCCTCTGACACACCCATCCCGATTACCCCGGTCACTGAATCAATCCATCTCATAGAGGGTCTTCCCCTCCTACGCCGTCCCTCCACCCTCCCAAGCATGATGTCCCTCTCCAAGGACCTGTCCCTCCTTACAACATGTCCAAAGTATGTCAGACGAAGCCCCAGAATCCTTGCCTCCAAGGAATAGCCTGGTTTAACCCTCTCCAGGATGAATCTGTTTGTTTTCTTGGCAGTCCATGGTATATTCAATACTCTTCTCCAGCACCACAGGTCAAAGACATCAATTCTCCTTCTATCCTCCCTAGTCATTATCTAACTCTCTGATGCTTAACAAGTGATTGCAAAGACCATCGCCTGTTTCAGACGCACCTTAGTCTCCAGAGTGACACTATTGCTCTTCAGTACCCTGGAAAGGTCCCTAACAGCAGACTTTCCCATCGTAATACATTTTTTTTAATTTTCCAGCTGCTGGTGCCAATAGTGTTGACCATGGAGCCAAGCAAACTAAAGTTGTTAACAATCTCAATCTCTTCACCATCCATCCTGATGCTGCCAATAGGTCAAGTGGTGACCAATTTATCTTCTTGACATTGAGCCTCAATCCATACTGAAGGCTGCAGTCCTTGACCCTCTGCAGCAAGTACAATAATCAACAACCTACGTTATGCAAATGACACAATCTTGCTTGCTGAAACTGAGGAGGACCTGAAACATCTGTTATGAAAAGTCAAGGACCGCAATTTCCACTGAAACTCAACATAAAAAACAAACAAACACCAAAAAATACCAAAACCAAATCAAATCAAACCAAAGATTGATTCTCACCACTGGGCCAACTATTGGTGGCATCATGACAAATTGGAGAAGACATTAAGAGTGTTAATAATTTCGGCTTGCTTAGATCCACAATCAACATCCTTGGTACAAGCAGTCAAGAAATCAGAAGACAATTTGGATTGAGTAAATCAGCTGCCAGGGACCTCTCTAAAGTGCTGAAGAGCAATAATATCAGTCTAGAGACTAAGGTGTGCCTGATCTAGGCCATGGTCTTCTCAATTACTTGCTATGCCTCAGAAAGCTGAACAATGACTAAAGATGTTACAAGAAGAATTGATGACTTTGAGTTGTGGTGCTGGAGAAGAGTATAGAACGTACCATGGACTGCCAACAGAACAAACAGGTCTGTCCTGGAAAGTGAGAAACCAAGTTACTCCCTGGAGGCAAGGATCTTAAAGAAGCTCTGTCTCACATGCTTTGGACATGTTGCCAGGAGCTGCCAGTCCTTGGAGAAGGATATCATGCTTGGAGTGGTGGAGGGACAGAGCAAGAGAGGAAGACTTCAGATGAGATAGATTCACACAGTAACTGGGGTTAAAGGGGTAAGTGTGTAGGAGATAATGATACTGGCTCGCGATAGGGCAAGGTTCAGAGCATTTGTGCATAGATTCATTATGAGTCACAAGTGACTCAGCAACACTTAACAATTACATGACTTTGCTATTACATCACACATGTAAGTACAAACATCCAGATTTCCAATCACTCTTAATGTAAAAACAAGTGTCCACTCCCTTATACATAGACATGTATTTTGAACACATTTGCAAAAGTGGAAGAATATCCCTTGCTCATGGATAGGAAGACTCAATGTTGTGAAAATGGCAATACTACCAAAAGCAATTTACACATTTAATGCAATCCC
>NW_006399755.1:1637081-1665629 GCF_000299155.1 Elephantulus edwardii
GGGAATGGCAAAGGATACACTGACAAAGAAGATTAATCAGAACTGGCTTTGACAAGCACTGTGGCATTTGGACAAGAACAAACTGGGAGGAGGGTAAAGAGAATAGTGCAACAATGAATGAGTGGAAGCCCAAAATCTCTGTAAATGTTTATGAAAATTAATAAAATATAATTAAAAAAAAACATTTGCAGTCATACATGCAAGCGCACATTCCCTCATATACTGTAAGAGCTACTCTTATATATACTCTTGTGCTTATAAAGACATGTCTAGTTCACCGCTAAATGAGGAGCAGTTGGAACAGAGCATTAAGTCTTCAAACCATTTTTATAGCATGAATAATAAATAAACACACACACACACACACGCACACACACGCACACACACCCCTTCACAAGCATCCACCTACACCACACACACTCAAGGACACAGATGCACACACACGCCCAGCATCCTTACCCTCGCCCACAAGCCTACATTTTAGATCTACTTTAGGGTCTCTTTAAGGAGCTAAGTTAAGGGAAATCTTTTCCTCACATGTGTCCCGGAAGGTTTCCTTGTTGTTGCTGAGTTTGTCTTCTGTGACAATATTTTGACAGTGCTTTGTAAACTTTAAATCACTTTATCAGACAATATCCCACTTGATCCTATCAGCCAACCTGAGTGGGGACTCATAGAAAGGATTACTGTCTCCATGTTATAGGCAGGAAGTAAGGACCCTGAGAGGTTAGGCCATTTGCCCAAAGTCACAAAGCCAGCTAGTAAGGGAGTCACCCAACCAGAACTTTACACTGCCCCAACCCCACCCCCAACTCCCTTCATTGCCTCTCTCAATGACTGTTTTAAGAGGATTATTTATTCTTCACTTGTTTTCCCTCTTAATTTATTTCTTTCTTTATCTCTTTCTCTCTCTTTTTTTTAATCCCTTGTTTCCGTCGGCAAAGAATTGAGTTTCAGCTTGGGAATGAGAGAGGCCAAGTTCACTGTCAGAAGAAAAATCTAAAAGTAACTTTTCCTTGTAAACTCCAGCCAAGTTTTCTGCCAAGTGAAAGAACGCAGCATGCTTGCAGGAACCCACCTTCACAAAGAATCAATTTAACTTGCAAAAGAAAAAAAAGATAACAAAGTTAATATCCACTACGGAGAACAGAGGAAGGCCCCTTCAGGCATATAATTTGCCAACTAATTAAAAAAATTATTTGTGCTGTTTTATGATCCCTTCCTTCTTTTCAAAATTTGCATCACTTTTTGTTCCTGGGAAGGAGCTGGAATTGTGCAAGCTTATTCCAGTTATTTGAGCTGGGACAAGATGGTGAGTTTGTGAGTTAATACAAACTAGTTCTTTCCACAAATAGTGTACTAAATGGGTGGCTGGGGGCTCTGTGGATCTGAGAGGCCATATCTGATGGAATCCCTCCTGTCACCTCTGTCTCCCAACTCCAGTAGCTAGGAGCAGGTAACTTGACAAAGCACCAGTTTCAGAGTTAAACAACTAGTTTAAATCCCAGCTTCACCCCCTAATAACAATGGCAAAACAGTTAATTCACATGTCCGGTCTAATGTCTGAAAAGGCTACTTGGCCTTTGTTGTTAGGTGCTGTTGAGTCAACTATGTCTCATTGGAACCCTATAAACGTAGATCTGAACCTTGCCCTGTCTAGTCCCCTCCTCACCATCCTTGTCATGCTCAAGCCCATTGAACAAGTTGCATCATTGTGTCAACCCATCTCCTTGAGGATTTTCCTCTCATTTGCTCTCTACCTTTCCCAGCATTTCTTTTTCAAAGACTAGTCCCTCCTGACAACATGAACAAATTGCATGAGAGGAGTTTTCACTCCTTGCACATAATAGATGTTGCTATTGTTGTTATGTGCTATTGAGTCACCTGCGACTCAGTGACCCTATGTACAACAGCCCTAAATCCTGCTCCATCCTGTGCTAACCCTCTGTTTCTGACACACCCACCTCCATTACCCCAGTCCCTGAATCAATCCATCTTATCGAGGGTCTTCCTCTTTTGTGTTGTCCGTCTACCTTCCCAAGCATGACATCTTTCTCCAAGGACTGGCCCCCTCTTTATAACAGTTCCAAAGCATGTCAGATGAAGCATCAGTATCCTTGACTCCAAGGAGCAGCCTGGTTTCACTCTCTCTAGGATGAACCTGTTTGTTCTCCTAGCAGTTCATGGTATATTCAATATTCTTCTCCAGCACCGCAGCTCAAAGGCATCAATTCTTCTTCTTTCTTCCCTAGTCATTGTCCAGCTCTCCGATGCATAGCCTGCATCAGGCGCATCTTAGTCTTCAGACTGTTCTTCAGTACTTTGAAGAGATCTCTGACAGCAGACATTCCCAGTATAATTCATTTTTTCATTTGATGGCTTCTGGTGCCAAGCATGTTGACTGTGGAGCCAAGCAAACTAAAGCTGTTAACAATCTCAATCTCTTCACCATCTGACATAATGCTGCCAATTGGCCCAGTAGTGAAAATCTTTGTTTTCTTGACATTGAGCCTCAGTCCATAATGAAGGCTGTAGTCCTTGACCTTCTGCAGCAAGCACTTCAGGTCCTCCTCAGTTTCAGCAAGCAGGGTTGTGTCATCTGCATAATGCAGATTGTTGATGAGTCTTCCTTTAATCCTGATGTCACATTTCTCCTCATAGAGCCCAGACTCCTGGAGAATTTGTTGCTCAATAAAAATAAGTTACACCAGGTTAACCAATCTAGCTCTTTATTCTACTAGGCCCTAGCTTTCTAGGATAAGGATGTGTGGGAAAATGGAGCTAGTATGGGAGAGGAAAAAGGAGATCATGTTCCATGTCTACATCTATAACAGATATGCTTTCAACATTGAGAAAACATTACCCTTTTTTAGGCCACTGTATCTTCATCTCGATGTTGCTAAAGAGCTTCTTAGAACTGTATGTTTGCCAAGAGTTAAGATCATAAATCAGATAGAAGAGGCTCCAAGATTCTTCACCTGATAGCCTAAGTTTGTCTACTGCTGACTTTGTCTATTGTTGTTGTATGCTATTTAGTCAGAACAGACCCATAGCTGACTCTCCAAGAGGGTTTCAGAGGCAGTTAACTGCATGGGAGGAGATTGCTCATCCTTCTCCCACGAAGCAGCTGATGGATTCAAACCACATGCCTTTGAGATTGCAGCACAGCTTCTTATCACTAGGCTACCAGAGCTCCCTGATCAATTAGGTCTACAGAAATGGTGGAAGGCAACTCAAATTTATTCAAGTCCAGCTATGTGCTAGGGATGGCATCTTATCCACTGAACAAGAAAAATGTTTGGGGGATCATCAGGAAACAACTTTAAACAGCCTGTAGAGTTGATTCTCTCTGTCCTCCAGGGACAAAACTGGATTTTCTCTCCACTCTTCTGCATTCTGTTAAGTAATGAGAAGATACTTATTCATTTTAAGTCGCAAAATATTGTCTCTGTTCAATAATTAACATGTTTTGCCTGGTCCACCACTAGGGGGTGTAGTCCTTACAGAGTTGCTGCTGACCCAAAAGCAGTGCCTTTTTGGCAGTTTAAACCACCAATGATAGATAGATGAGCGCTCTTCTCCCATGTGATTTACACCCTTCGAAAACCTAGATGGGTCAGTTCTGGGTCAGTTCTGACTTAAATGCAATGAGTGAGCAAGTGAGTCCTGTAATTATAAATCTTAAAATAGTAATAGCAATCGTAATCTATACTTGGTTTAATGTTAAAACTTATCTACTTTGATCTAGAACTATAGCTGACCTGTCTCCTTCAGCTAGTAAGTGGTCCACTTTCTTCTGTCTTTTCAAACCAAGAACCAACACTTCTCCATCCACTTCTTGTTAACTGTTGTGAATTTTACATTTCTCTGTGGTCAGGAGTTGGGAAGAGAAAGTAAGGAGGGGCAGGAAGGGTTTTACATTATTGGTACAGATTTGGAGATTCAGAGTCAATGTTCTCTGAGCTTGATTGACTTTTTAACTTTACTTGAACTTTTGTGGCCCCGTGGATAAGGAGTGGAGTTCCCAGGCCGTATGTGGCCAAACTCACCAACTGCTCCTCGAGATAGACAATCTCTTCCTGTGTAATTTACAGTCTCTGAAAACCCACTGGATGGTCAGCGATGAGTCAGTTCAGTTCTGATAGCAATAAAATTTGAACTGCTGTTTTTGTTGATTCATTAAGAAGCCCTGGTTGCAGAATAGTTTTGTGCTAGACAAAAAAGTGGGTAGTTTAAACCCATTATCTGATCCCCAGAAAAAAAGATACCATGATTTGGTGCCATAAAGATTTACAGTCTTGAAAATCTTATAGGGCAATTCTATGTCCTATACAGTTTCTGTGGATCAGATCCATTTGCTGGTAGTGAGGTTTTATTCTTCTTTTTTTGTATAACTTTATGGGTTCTTCAGAGAGGAACCCACTCCCTTCCTGCATATAGAGGAATCCCTTAATATGGATAAATTTCTATTCTAGTTGATTGTTTTTGACTCCTTCTTAGGCCCTGGATACCACTACCATCTTATTCTGGATAAGATCTTTTCTCTTTCCTGATCATCTTCTGGCAGGATATCAGAGGAATGTCTATCTATGCTTCATTGACTATGCAAAGGCATTTGACTGTGTGGATCATAACAAACTGTGGCTGACTCTGAAAAGAATGGGAATCCCAGAACACTTGATCGTGTTAATGCAAAACCTATATGCGGACCAGGAGGCAGTCATCAGAACAGAGCAAGGAAACACTGCATGGTTAAAAACTGGGAAATGTGTATGTCGGGAATGTGTGCTATCTCCATATCTTTCCAAGTTATATGAAGAACAAATTATCTAAGAGGCTGGGCTGTATGAGGAGAAGTGAGGCATCAGGATTGGAGGAAGACTCATCAACAATCTGCATTATGCAGATGACACAACCCTGATTGCTGAAAGTGAGAAGGACCTAAAGTTCTTGCTGCAGAAGATCAAGGATTATAGCCTTTAATATGGATTGAGGCTCAATATCAAGAAAACAAAGATTCTTACTACTGGGCCAATTGGCAGCATCAGGATAGTGGTGACAAGATTGAGATTGTTAGCAGCTCTAGTTTGCTTGGCTCCACAGTCAACATGCACCAGCAGCCAGAAAATGAAAAGATGTATTGCATTGGGAATGTCTGCTGTCAGAGACCTCTCAAAAGTTCTGAAGAATAGTCTGAAGACTAAGATGCGCCTGATACAGGCCATGGTCTTTGAATCACATGCTATGCATCAGAGAGCTGGACAATGACTAGGGAAGAAAGAAGAAGAATTGATGCCTTTGTGCTGTGGTGCTGGAGAAGGATATTAAATATACCATGAACTGCTAGGAGAACAAACAGGTTCATCCTGGAGAGAGTGAAACCAGGCTGCTCCTTGGAGTCAAGGATTCTGAAGCTTCATCTGACATACTTTGGACATGTTGCCAGGAGGGACCTGTCCTTGGAGAAAGATGTCATGCTTGGGAAGGTGGAGGGACAGCGCAGGAGAGGAGGACCGTCTATGAGGTGGATTGATTCGGTGACTGGGGTAATCGGGATGGGTGTGTCAGAGACAGCGAGATTGGCACAGGATAGAGCAGGGTTTAGGTCTGTTGTCCATAGGGTTGCTATGAGTCACAGGTGACTCAATGGCACATAACAACAACAACAATTCTGCTCAAATAGTCTAGATTTGATTGAATGAAAATGCTTTTAGATTCTCAACCTTAGTGAACTCTGATAGTGTCTGTAAGCCAGGCTGTTTCCTTTTAAATTTAGTAGTGCGAGTCAGATTTCAGTCTTTCATGCCTCCCAAAAGTAGAGAAAATATCAAGCTCTCCCACTATCTCATTAAAGCCACTTAGGGAGGTGGGGGAGTAAACAGAAATGTGCAGTGCACTTTCCACTCTTTCCAGAAATCTCCTCTGTTCTTGCCTCTTCCATCTCTTTTATGCACCAGAAGTAGGTGGTCAGCAAAATAAGTTTTCAACACCACCATTTGCAACCATTGCAATTCACTTGGGAATGCACTATCTTGGAAACCTGAATTAAGTTTGGACTAATAGTTCGGTCTTTAGGAGTCACTTACATATTTTCATTTTTTTAGCGTTTTAAGGGAAATTGGTAGGTGGATGTTGCTTTCCTCGCTAAATGACAAGAGTTTCAGCAAGGGTAAAAACTAACTCTATAGGGAGCTCTGGTGGCCTAATTGCAAGAAGTTGTACTACAATCCCGAAGGTGTGTGGTTCAAATCCACCAGATGCTTTGCTGGAGGAGGGGCAATCTCCTCCTGTCCCAGTTGGATCCTTCTTGACGGTACACAACAAGAAAAAACAAATAAAACCAAACAACTAACTCTAAGGCACACAATAAGTTAGAATTTGAAATCAGATCCCTCAGATCGCAAAGCCTGAGTTCTTTCCATTCTATGTGAAGGCTGGAGCCTAACTGCTGTATCACACAGGCAGCAAGGATATGAATTTCACTATAAGCATCAAAATATGGTGAGACTATCTGCTACTTATTAGTCCCCAAATATAGTCTTACCAGTGAAGCCCTGTGATGGGAAATCAGTCAGCCAAGACAACAGTATCCTTATGCCCAGTGAATTGCATCAGAATAACCTAGTGTATGGTTGGACTTTCTGCTGACCTAGTGGCAAGAAGCTGTGCTGCAATCCCAAAGGCATGAGGTTCGAGGCCTCAAGCTGCTTGGCAGGAGAAGGATGAACAATCTCCTACTGTGTGATTAAATGTCTCTGAAAACCCACTGGAGGGTCGGCTCTGGGTCGGTTCCAACTCTATGGTACATAACAACAGCTACAGCATTGATTCTTACCTTCCTGTCTCTCTCCAAAGCTTCCCCACCTCTATTTTCTTTCTTTCTTACCACCTCCCCCCAGTTCTTTTAATTATATCAGACCAAGACTCCCAATTGATAGGCGCTTTATCATCACCAACGTATGTACAATGTTTTTGATTTTAGAATCTACCTTTCTCTTTGGAGCTCTGATAGTCGTAAGGAGTTGTGCTGCCAAACCACCAAAAGTGCATGGTTCAAATCTGCCAGCTGCTCTACATAAGAAATGGGCAGTGTCTTCCAATGAGATTTAGTACCTCTGAAAATCCACTGGGGGTTCAGCTTTGACCCAACTCGACTGTACATCGCAACAACAACAACAACAACAACAGAAAACTAATTTTCTCTTGCTCACCTTTGGATTTACTTTCTATATTAGATATATTGACTCAGTGACTGGCGTAATGGGGGTGGGTGTGTCGGGGATGAGGAGGTTGGCTCAGGATAGAGTAGGGTTCAGAGCTGTTGTGCATAGGGTGGCTATGAGTCTCAAGCAACTTGTCAGCATACACAACAACAACAACAACAACATATTAGATGAGCTTTGGTGCCTAGTGGTATGAGCCTGCACTGCAATCTCATATGCACGTGATTTGAATCTGCCTACTCCCTGGGAGAAGCATGGGCAATCTCCTTCCGTGCGATTATTTGCTTCTGAAAACTTGTTAAAGGATCAGCTGTGGGTTGGTTCTGACTTGATGGTACTTAACAACAACATATTAGATGATTGCTATAGAAGAGTTTTGATGGCAAAAACATATTCTTAGCAGCCATTTAATATAGATACTAACTTTATTTTGTGAAGTTCTGAGTCACACAGAACTAGCGAGGAGAAAGTCTCTAGAGCGCAGTGATTGGAGTGCTGGGTTCAAGTCCACCAGCTGCTTTGTGGAAGATGTGGTTGTCTGCTTCTATAAAGATTTACATCCTGGAGAATCCTACAGACAGTTCTGCTCTATCCTGTAAGATTGCTCTGATTTGGAATCAACTTTTAATCTGTATTTTAGAGAGTTTAAAACTACTTGTCATGTCATTAATTTTAGCCTGTTATTATCAGATCCATTTGGCTAATATATGATTTAAAAAAATATACTAGTCAACAGCCATCTGAGATTAAAGAATGCTTTATTGTCCTGTACTTTTGTTTTATAATAGGGAAATATTCTGAAATCTTTAAATTAGTGGAAGGAGCACTGAACTAATAAAAGAACTAAGTTCTGTGCTGTTAGCTAGATAAAGTCAATTCCTAAAATGTAAATTGTTCTTGTTATGTGCTGTTGAGTCAGAACTACAGTGGACCCCCTAGTGGGCTTTCAGAGGCTGTGAATAACTCGAGGAGAGTGCCAATCTTCCTCCTGCAGAACAGCTGGTGTACTGGATCCACGTGCCTTTGGGTTGGTAGCACAAGTTCCTACCAATGTAAACTAGAAAGAATAAACTTTCTTGGGAGAATAAAGTAACATATATTAACATTTATTGAATGTTTGTGTTTTGTTCCATTGCTTAGAGTACTTTACACTTTTCTTAGTAATTACTGTCCCTCAATAGAGGTTAGTAAGCTCTTGGCTTAGTGATAAGGAACTGTGCTGCCAGTGCAAAGGTATGTGGCTCAAATCCCCCAGCTGCTCTGTGGGAGAAAGATAAGCAATCTCTTCCTATTAGTCTTCTGTCTCTGAGAAACCTACTGAAGGGTTAGACAGAGGTCAATAGACCCACTAGCACACAACAGCAACAACAATTGAAGTTAGTTGAAAGAATTAATTCTAGACCAAGTCAATCTGGGACTGTGATAAGAGTTGAGGAAGGAGAAGGAGAAGGAGAAGGGAATATGTACACAGGAGGCTGCACCAACTCTACTCCTTGGGAGATCTTGGATGAGTTACCTTCCCTTAGTTTCAATTTTCTTATCAGTGAAGCACAGGGTCCCTATCCTATCAGCATCACAGAAGGTGTACAATGGGACTCAGACAAGATCACAGATGTGGAAAGGAATGAAAAAAAGTATTGAATGTGTTGGCTTGGTCTGGGTAAACAAACTTTCTTACTCAGGCTGGGTCTCCTCAGACAGCAGGCTGGGAGGGCCCAGAGAACCACCCCATCCTGTGTGAGTCGCAAACAGAGGCCTCCACTTTCTGGGATAAATTATCTGCAAGGCAGAGGCGTCAGGGCTGTCTGCTCTCTGTCTGGCCTTTTTGCCCATTTCACTTCATAAGACATAAATCCCCAGGACTCCTCATCATTTCTAATCTTCATCAGTGTTTATTTTTCAATTTTGTCCTCTTTCTTTTTTTCTACCTTAGAGACTGCTTGCTATTTTATAGGGTTACAGGCTAGGAGGGCGGAATTCAGCTACAAATCTTACAGCTTTCCCTGCTGAGAAGATGGGGCTGAGGGAGTGAGCTTCAGCGGTCTGAAGCTTAGTTCTCCTAAGAAACTTTAACTAGGGCTGGAAGGATTGCCAGGGAGGCACAACTCTAGAAGATGGGAGTTCTACGGTTCAACTTCCCAGGATCCTCAAGTCTCAGAGTTCAGAATCAAGAATACCCTGGGGAATGTGCTTATGTAGAGAGGACCTCATGTTTGCTTGAATCTGATCCATCTCCAACTTTTCTACATGGATGACAAATATCAAGCTATGGAATATCTTGTTAATGCAGTATTCTATTCTTTAGAAGGGGAAGAACAAGAACTGCTCTAAAAGAGCTTATGTGGATCAACCAAGATTTCCTAGGCCATTGTGTCTAGCATGTTTTCTAGTCCAAATGAGTCATTCAGTATACATGAATTCTTCCTCTCTTAAGTGATCCAGAGTTGTGAAGTAACGAGCTTATCTCTGAATTTCTCTTGAGACTCTTGAAGATGAGAGCAAGAACTTTGTCTTATTTACCTCACAGTCTCCAACATCTATTTTAATGTCTGGCCTATTATCCTACTCAATAACTATGGACTGAGTTAGAAATCCAATTCTAGATTTCTGGACTGAAATAAAAATCCTATTTCTATTATCATGTCTGACATATTATCCACATTCAATAACTATTGACTGAGTTATGAGTGAAACCAAGTTCTCTATGTGATTTGTGTGTTGCAGTACATAGGATTGTTTTTGTAAAACCTTCAAGCCAGGGTCTTGTAACTACCTCAAATGATTGGGTAGGACTATATGAATAAATGTTTGTGATGCACTATAGAAATTGGCTGGTTTGGGAAGGCAAAAAATGTGCGTGGAATGTGAATAAGGTGATTGAGTCCTTATAGGGGATTAGCTAGTTTTGCTTGCCTATTAGGTTTCAAAAGAACTAGTGCCAAAGGGCAAGGGAACAACCTCACTACCATTAAGAAGAAGACCTAGGAGCAGAGTTTATTCTTTGGGCTCAAGATCCCTCTGCTGAGAACCTCCTAGACTCAGGATAAGGAGAGATGTCTAACCTTGAAGAGCTGTCACATAGAGCTGGCTTGAGATATTGAGAAGCAATGGTAAATACAGCAGAGTTCAGTGGCAGAGAAACAGGAGTGGCAGAACTAGAAGACCTGCCCAAGATAGTGAGGCTTCCTGGCCCACAGAATGACCCTGCACTGGCTTGTCAGCCCATGGAGCAAGAAATCTGAGCACCTTCTGGCAGGGGCTGCTGACAGAGTGGGTGCCATTTAATAGCAGTGCTAAAGATCTTTGTAACACTTGTCTGAGCAGGGCAGAGGCTAGACTGAGAGTAAGGGCCAATGCTGAAAATGAGGAGTTAAGAAATTGAAAGCTGTATTGACTGTATCTTGTCTCTTCAGTTATTTTTGTTATTTCCAAATTGCTTCTGACTCTAAATTTTAACTTGTTGCTTACCAAATTACCACGAGTATGGTGTGTGAATTCTCTCTAATTACTGCAACAAATAAGGAGTTGTGGAAGCTTAGTGATGAGGAGTTGCTTTGCAAACTCAAGGCTAACTGTGAGGCAGGAGTGACATCCGCTTCCTAAACAACATGCCTCTGGAAACTCTATGAACTTTGATAATTGTTTATAGTTGTAGAGGTGTTTTCCTCCTTGTCTACCCCTGCCCTCCAGTTAGCTTTTCTCTTTGAAAAAAGAAAAAAAGGAATCTTTCTCAGTTATACAATACCCCCCCCCCCAGTCCACTTTACTATGCAGCTCTTTTATTCAGGCCTTTTGTTCATAGGGTCACTATGAGTTGTGCTCCACTCGAAGGCAATCAACAACAACATGGAGAAAGATGAGGAATCTCCTCCCCTAGAGTCAATTATGAGTCAGGCTCCAAGGCATACAATACCACCACCATCAACCTTGTAACAAATTATCAAACAAAGCAGAGAAGTAGAGACGGCTTTGGATTTGATGACTAGGGTGTTAGAATTATAAGAAAATAACGGATCCATCCATTAACTTTGAGTTGATACTGACAGTGATCTCTCTTCACTCTGAAGTTAGATGAAGTCCAATGCCACATCAGTTTTTTAATAAATTATTTTTTATTTTATTTCTACCCATTCATTCATTGTTGCATATTTTCCTCCCTGTCTACCCCTGCTCCCCAGTTTGCTTCTCTTTGAAAAAAGAAAAAAAAAATCTTTCATTGTTATACAATCCCCCAAGGCCCCAGTTCACTTTACCATGCAGCTTTTATTCCAGACATTTTGTCATGCAAGTAATACCTAATCATATATTTCCTTTTTTTAAAAAAATGTAAAATTTATTATTAATTTCAACGAAAATTTACAGAGACTTTGGATTTCCATTCATTCATTGTTTCCGTTTTCTCCCCTCCCAACCCTCACCCCTAGTACACTACCCTCTTGGAAAAGTAAAAGAAAAATTCTTTTATTGTTTTACAATCCCTACCCCCAGGTCCACTCCATTATGCAGTCTTTGCTCTGGACTCCTATCATGACAAAAATTCCTAATA
Organism: Elephantulus edwardii; assembly: GCF_000299155.1. Classification (NCBI taxonomy): domain Eukaryota; kingdom Metazoa; phylum Chordata; class Mammalia; order Macroscelidea; family Macroscelididae; genus Elephantulus; species Elephantulus edwardii. Next base: position 1,648,851 of record NW_006399755.1, read on the forward strand.
ACATATCCCTTTTAAACCGTTTTCTCCCTCTTCTGTTTCAATGCAGTATTTGTTATTTATCCCATCTTTCTCAATCTCCCCCGAACCCCGAGGTCAGTCCTGTTTTACAACAGTGGCACCATGCATTATTTGTCCTTTTGTGACTGAGATACTTCACTCAGCATAATATACTCCAGGGTCACCCATTTTGAATAATATAGCATGAGTTCTTTGTTTTTCAGTGCAGCATAGTATTCCATTGTGTGACTTTACCATAGTTCTATCCATTCGTTTGTTGATGGGCACTTAGGTTGTTTACAACTTCTTGCTATTATGAACAAAGCTGCAATAAACATGGGTGTGCATATATCTGCTTGGAATCAGTTATGGTCTCTTTGGGGTATATTCCCAGTAGTGAAATTGCTGGGTCAAATGATATGTCTATTTGCAACTTTTTGAGAAAACACCATACTGCCTTCCACAGTGGTTGCACTCATATATTCCTTTTAAACAATTCTCTCCCTCATCTGTTTCAATGCATTGTACATCATTTATTCCCTCTTGTCTTAGTTTCCCCCCAACTCTGATGTCAGTCGTGTTTTATAACAGTGGCATTATGCAATATTTGTCCTTTTGTGACTGACATATTTCACTCAGCATAATATCCTCCTGGCTCACCCATTTTGTATAAAATTTCATGAGTTGCTTGTTTTTCAATTCAACATAGTATTCCATTTTGTAAATATATCACAGGTTCTCTGTCCATTTGTTGATTGAAACTTGGGTTGTTTCCAACTCTTTGCTAGTTTGAACAAAGCAGCAATAAACATGTGTGTGCATATATCTGCTTGGGTGAAATTATGGTTTCTTTAGGGTTTATGCTCAGTATTGCAATTGCTGGGTCAAATGGTATTTATATTTCCAACTTTTTGAGAAAGTGCCATACTACCTTCCATAGTGGTTGCACCATTTTACACCCCTACCAACAGCGAATAAGAGTTCCAGTTTCTCCACAACCTCACCAGCATTTGTTGTTTGCTGCTTTGTTTAATTTTGCAATTGTTACTGGAATGAGATGATATATCATAGTTGTTTTGGCCACATCAGTTTTCAAGTGGGTATGTGGGCCATGATGATTCTTTTCCTTAAAAGGCAGTCTTACAATAGGAACTTACAGCAGTTCAGAATCAGAAAGAACTTGAGAACACTCACAATAATATCTTCATTGTTGAAAGAGACCTATGTTCAGGAAGGGGAAAAGACTTTTGCAGTGAACTTGAACTTAGTCTTCTGATTCCCTGCTGATGCTCTTTGTCCTGCACTATGCTGTTAATTAGGGACCTCTCATGGTGAAGGTCCTAGGGAGTTATGTTGCTGTCCCAAACACTGTATTTCTTTGGTGGTTCAAATCCACTTGCTACTCCATGAGAAGTCTCCTCCCCTGTAATTTACAGCCTTGGAAACCAACTGGAGAGTCAGCTATGAGAACCTACTCTACTATGGCTTATAATGAGTATGGGTGTGAGCTGTTATATTTTTAGGGTATAAAGACCACAACGTATGACATCATGTGACAATCAGGCAGAGAATTCCTTCAGAACACTGAGGGCTCTATGCCAGCACTATGGTTTGAGAGTGCAACTACCTTTTATCTGCATGGGTCAGAACATGAAGTAACATTGATGCCAGTGGGAGTCCCTTCTCCCCTAGAAGCGTATTTCAACATAGGTTGTGAAAGTATCTTTTTTTTTTTATGACTATTATTTCTAGGATTTTTTAATCAATAATATAAATAATAGGAAGTTCTGGTGCTATCAAGAGTTGCACAGCTAACACAAAGGCACATTGTTCGAACCCACCAATTGCTTCTTAGGAGAAAGATGGACAATCTCCTGCCGCACTGCCTCTGAAAACCCACTGGAGGGTCCGCTGTCTGTTTGTTCTAACTCAACAATTCATGATGACAATGTTCGAATAGTTGTTAATGTTTTAAATGTCTATTATATGTTGGACACAGTCCTAAGTATTTTACTTATACTAGCTCAGTCAATGCTCACAACCACCTCCATTTTATAGAGAAAGAAAATACAACAGGAATCTGTCCAAGATAATTCCATGGGTAAATGCAAGAAATAGGGTACAAAGCCCAAATCTCTCATCTGGCACCAAAGCCCAGCACAATCTGTTCCCATGTCTCATCTTTTAGATGTCATCTTACTTTCAAGGGTTCAGAACAGATTTTCCCTTGTCATCCAGATGTTCTTTGATCATGCCACACTTCCCACTTCTATTATGGTCCTGGGCTGGAAGTAGAGGTAAGAGAAATGGCATAGTCTAATTTACTCATATCACTGTTGTTGAACTGGAATTAGCTCATAGCTGACATTCCATCATGTTTCCAGAGATTGTAAATCACACAAAAGGAGATTGCCTATCTATTTCCTGAGGAGTAGCTGGTGAATTTGAACTGTCTCTGCCTTTGGATCACTATTACAACTCTTTATCCACTAGTCCACCAGAGCTCCCTGTAGTCCACTAGGGAGAAAGGTGTTTAAATACAATAGGGTAAAATGATACCTTAGAAAACTAAAGATTCGTGTGACCAAATTTGTTACACATATATTTATTTTTTACAGTATATTCTTCCCATTTTTAAATTTTTTTTACCATTCATTCATTGTTGCACATTTTCCTCCCTGTCCACCCCTCCCCCCAGTTTGCTTGTCTCTTTGAAAAGAAAAAAAATTCTTTCATTGTTATACAATCCCTCCCCTTTCTAAGTTCACAGTCCACCATACTATGCATTTCTTTTTCTGGAATCTTGTCATAAAAATAATACCTAATTATATATTCCTTTAAACAGTTCTCTCCCTCATCTGTTTCATTGCAGTATACATTATTTATCCTCTCTTTTCTTAGGTTCCTCCCAACCCCGATGGCTGTCCTGTTTTACAATAGTGACACTATGCAGTATTTGTCCTTTTATGATTGAGATATTTCACTCAGCATAATGTCCTCCAGGGTCACCCATTTTGTATAATATTTCCTGAGTTCCTTGTTTTTCAATGCAGCGTAGTATTCCATTGTGTGAATATACCACAGCTTCTCTATCCATTCATTTGTTGATAGTCACTTGAGTTGTTTCCAACTCTTTACTATTGTGAACAAAGCCGCAATAAACACGGGTGTGCATATATCTGCTTGGGTGGCAGTTATAGTTTCTTTAGAGTATATTCCTGGTAGTGGAATTGCTGGGTCAAATGCTAGTTCTATTTTCAACTTTTTGAGAAAGTGCCATACTGCATTCTATAGTAGCTGCACCATTTTATACTCCCACCAACAATGGATAAGGGTTCCAGTTTCTGCACAACCTTGCCAGAATTTGTTGTTTGCTTTTCTTTTAAATTTTGCTATTCTTACTGGGGTGAGATGATATCTCATAGTTGTTTTAATTTGCATCTCTCTTAGAGCTAGATTTTGAACATTTCTTCATGTGTTTGTTTGCCATCTGAATGTCTTCTTTGGTGAAGTCTGTTCATATCCTGTGCCCATCTTTCAATTGAGTTGTTTATCTTGTCGTGGTGCTCAAGTATTTTATAAATTCTAGATATAAGTCCCTTATCTGACATGTCATTGCTCAATATTTTTTCCCAGTCTTTGGCTTCTCTTTTTACCCTGTTGGAGAAGTTTTTGGATGTGCATAAGGATTTTATTCTTAGAAGGTCCCATTTATCTATTTTAATCCTTTCCTGGTCATGGTTTTTTTAGGATGCTTGGAAGACTGTTTTTGTTGTGGATTAGGGCTTCGAGAGTTCTTCTAAGCTTTTCTCTAATGAAGTTTATAGTCCTTGGTTTTAGTTGTAGGTTCTTGACCCACTCTGAGTTGGTTTTTGTGTATGGAGTGACGTGTGGATCTTGCATGAGTCTTCTGCAGATAGTTTTCCAGTTTTGCCAGCACCATTTGTTAAAAAGACTATTTCCCCATTTAACTGATTTCATCGACTTGTCAAAAATCAGTTGACCATAGGGAGATGGGCTGATTTCCGGGTTCCCAATTATTTTCCATTGTTCTATGTGTCATTGTGCCAGTACCATGCTGTCTTGACTACCATGGTAGTGCAGTAGGATTTGAAATCAGGGAATAAGATGCCTCCTATCTTGTTTATCTTTTTAAGGAGTGCTTTGCTTATTCAGGGCCTCTTTCCCTTTCAAATGAAATTGGAGATTGCCTTTTCCATCTTGTTGAAGAATGGAATTGGTATTTGTGTTGGGATTACATTGAACATATAAATTGCCTTTGGTAGTATTGCCATTTTCACAATATTGAGTCTTCCTATCCATGAGCAAAGTATATTCTTCATTTCTCCAGGTCTTTTTTTTTTGTAGGAAAAAGAGGTATTTAATGGAATCTTGATATTGGGAACTCGGGTGGAGTTGCACTGATAACCCCAAGACAGCAACCATGTCTCCAGTGATTTGAATTCACCAGTGGCTCTGCTGGACAAAGATGGGCAGACTCCTCCTGTGCTATTTACAGCCTTGGAAACTCATTAAAAAAAGGTCAGCTGAGAATTGGTTCTGACTCAAAGGCAAGGAGTTGGGTTGAATTGTACAAGGCAAAGCAGTGGGAATAGGCATTTGGCTGAAAGAATGGGAAGTACTGATCATGCCATGCTTGGGACATGGAGAAAACCATGATAACCACCATGAGAAGGAACCTGGTGCACACAATGCAGAGCCCCAGAGTATGAGACAGGAAAGGGGTCTTGAAATTAAATGGCTAAAGATTTGAAGTCTAGACTAAGGATTGAAGCTACATATTGAGACAATAGCCAATGCAAAGCAGTCAGGATTAAGAGGCTTTCAGCTCTACCTTATTGATTCTCACATAGATGCTTAGTAAAATTTGTTGCCGATGAAAGTATTTGGCAAAGCTTTTCCACAGAAGTAGGATAATTTCTGGGTCTTCAATTTCCTTGAGAGCCCAGCCAGCCTGGACCACAGCAAAGTTCTTTCTGCCCTCAATTTCTGCCAAGCTGGAACTTCACTATTCTGGCTGCAGATGGTGTTCCTGGCTCTGGGATATACTGAGCCAAGATTGTCTGCAAGCCCCCTGGGCTTCCTATGAAATCTGAGATTTGGCCAGCCTTGGTTTCCTGACAAATACCTAAATCTCTTCTACTGCTCTGAAGCTTCCTGCCTCCCTGTAAGTTACCACTGCTAGAAGCATCTGCAGCTAAGTTAGGAGAGGTCAAACTCTGGGAGGTGTAGGACTGGGACTAGGGTTACCAGAGGCTGTGGGCATGCATTAACCTCTTGAGAAGAACTTCTCAAATGTACAACCACAAGTACTCTCATGGTCACATAGCCTCTGCTTTATTTTATTATATAGTCACTTGTAAAATAAATAACACACTTGATTGGAGACTGTTAAGCTAATCTTAATGGCTTACTTAGACCTTGGAAGATGGCTGGACAATCTGAAAAAAAATTTTTTTTCCACTGTTTTTCCTTCCATCCTGGGTCTATGCTATGGTTCGTTCTTCATGTGGCATGTTCTGCCTGATGCTGCAGCCTTGCTCAGAACTGGCTCTTTCCTCACTGCCTTTTCCCTGGATTTTCTAGGAAGTTGTCTTAGAACCCTAATATTTCAGAACATAAACTTCTTTAAAGCCTAGACTATTAATAACCAGAACATTCAGATTGCAAATTGTGTGTGTGTGTGTGTGTGTGTGTGAGAGAGAGAGAGAGAGAGAGAGAGAGAAACCATTAAAATTCAAAGCTATCTGAAATTTATGTTAATATCCCAACACTGTTAAACAATTATTAAGGTTTCTAGGCACCTTTCAAGCCTGGAACTAAATTTACACCTGTGATCCAACTGTCAGACAAAAATTAGACAAGGCTATAAGTTGAAATGATAGAATACCAGTAATATACTAATTCCTTACAATGATTAACCATATAGGATTAAGAGGGAAGCATTTGCCCAAAGATCAGATGGTAGGGAGTTACAGTCTAGAAGGATGAATAGAAAGGGAAATTACAGGGTAGAACTGGGTGGTGTGCTGCCATACTGTTACGATGTGGATATTGTAATTAGTGCCATAAAACAAATGAGTTGGATGGAAAACCATTTTCTCATCAAACTTTCACCCTTATTATAATAATTTAAAAAATATTGAATAGGGAAGTGATCTATAAATCACTGAGATTTAGATATGACTAGACAATCTTAGCATAGTGACATGTGTATGTGGAAAGGAGGAGAACCTAGGTGATGCAAATGGTTGATGTACTTGGCTACTAACTGAAAGATTGAAGGTTAGAATTAATTACTTAAAAGTGCTTTGGAAAAAAGATGTGTCAATCTGCTTCTGAAAAATCAGGCATGGACACTCTATAAGCACAATTCTACTCTGACATGAGAGTCATTGTGAGCTGGAGTTGTCTTAGAAGCAATTGGTTCATTGGTTGGTTGGTTAGTGTGGGAAGGTGGCCATGCAATGGTCAGCATTTGACAGGTAGCACATGGCAGGAGAAGAGGAAAGGCAAACACAATACAGGGGCACAGAGAATTCTATCAGGAGAATAGAAAAAACACCTACTAAAAGTTTGAGACAAGTAGGAATTATTGTTGGTAGGTTCTGCCTAGTTGGTTCCAACTCATAGTGACTCTGTGTACAGCAGAATGAGACCCTTTTCAACCCTGTGTCTTCTTAAGCTTAGAAGCCCTTTGTTACTGTCACTGGGTCAATTTGTCTCATTGAGAATCTTCCTCTCCTTTTCTGACCCTCTCCTTTTCTAAGCATGATGTCTTCTTCCAGAGACTTTTCTCATTTGATAATATGCCTGAAGTATGTGAAACAAACTCTTCCCATCCTTGCCTTAGGGAACGCTCTGGCTTCACTTCTTCTGAGAAAGATGTGTTTGTCCTTTTGGCCATTCATGGTATAATAAATATTCTTCAACACCACAATTCAAAGACATCAGTTCTTATTCATTGTCCAACTTTAACACAAATATAAAACAACTGAAAAGATCATGGATAGGAGTAGGCACACCTTAGTCTTTAAAGTGGCATCCTTGTTCTTTAGCATTTTACATAGGTCTTTGGCAGAAGGTTTGTCCAATGCATTACATCATTTGATTTCTGGACTGCTTCTTCCAGAGGTGGTGTGATTCTATGTAGATGAACTCATAGGCAATTTCTTTTGAGTTGCTAATATTATGTAGCTACACTTACTTCCTGGAGAAATTCAAGCCACATTTTTAATTCTGGATGCTGAGTTTAGAATTTAATACACACCTAGAATTTTCAGCACTAAATATATGTTTGGAAGTTAGAATCTTAAAGATTTAGATTACTAGTCTCTTAGAGGTAAGGCAAGCTATTGCAGAAATGGATGCCACTCCTGCTTCCAAGCTTATTTTAATTGGGGAGCTCCACCAAACACTGTCCACCACGGGTAATCATTATACAGGTGTTCAGATCTTTCACGCAGTCAAATGCCTTTGCATCGTCCATGAGACACAGATAGACATTCTTCTGGTAATCTTTGCTTTCTTACAAGATCTATCTGACATTGGCATAGGTATATGCCTTATGGATTCATAAGCATACTTCAAGATAGTGAATAGATTTTATGTAGTATCATCAACAGCTATCTTTGAATGGATAGAGCAGAAATAGAATGTACAGACAATAAACACTGTAAAGGATCAGGACAAGGGAGGAAGAACTGACAAAAGGACAATACAACTATAGCAATTAGTTCACAGGAAAGCTGTTCAGAATGGAAGGGGTAAGGGAAGAAGGGCATCAAAATAAATGTGGGGAGTGGAAAACCATGAGTGCAGTAGAAATTAGTCAAAGAGATGGGTGGTGGGGAGGTGAAAAAACAGGCTAGATGACATGGGGACTTGGTGAGACAGGGTGATAAAAGACATTGATCAATAGTAAATAATCTTAGAAAATTCACTGTATATGAATGATTGTATACAGTGCATATTAATGAAACTGTATATGAATGAGTGTAAAATACAATGCACATGAACACATATGAACAATTTAAATAAAAAATTTTCCCTTGTAAACTTGTTCCTTTTAATTGTTCCCCCATCATTTCTATGGATATACTTTCTCTTATTAGCTTTGTATATAGCTTTGAGTTTTCTAGAATTTGATATAAATGGAATAACACAGCATGCATTCTTTATGTGGCTTTCTTTGCACAGCATTATTATGTTGGGTTTAATTTGTGTTTCTGTATATGTCAATAGTTCACTCCTTTTAATTTCTTAGTAACATTCCATTATACGTATAAACAACAATTTATGTAGCCATTCACTTTGAACTTGTGGAATGTTTCTAGTTTTTGCCTATTGTAAATAAAGCTGCTATGAGCATTCATTCATGTGTAATATTTTTACATAGGAATACTTACTAGATAATACTGTAAGTATACATTTTAAACAACTTAACAAAATATTTTCTGAGATGGTTGTACCATTCATCATTCCCATATCCTCTTCAAAACTTGAGAATATTTTTCATTTTAGCCACTCTGTTAAATGTATAGAGAGCTCGGGTAGCTTAATGGTAAGGAGTTGCACTGCAAACCCAAAGGCAGATGGTATGAAGCTTCCTAATTCTCTGTGGTTGAAAGATGAACAATCTTTCCTCTTGGGATCTGCAACCCTTGGAAACCCACTGGAGGGTCAGTCATGCATCAGTTCTGACTCAATGACATATAACAACACAATGACACCATTAGATATATAGGGAGCTCCGGTGGTATAATCTAGTCAGTAAGGAGCTGCCTTGGTAACCCAAAAACTATGTGTCTCTGGAAGTTCAAATCTACCAGCTGTTCCATGGGAGAAAGATGGGGAAGTTTCTCCCTGGAGCGATTTACATCCTCAGAAACCCCATGAAAGGTGATTGTGAATTGGAATTGGCTGTGAAAATGAGAATGAATGAATTAGATAATTATATATTGGTACCTTGTGGTTTTAATTTCCATTTATCTGATCACTTGTGATGTGCATATTTTAATATTCTTGATTGCTATCTATATATCTCCTTTGGTGAAATATTTATTCAAATATTTTGCCCATTTGTTAAAAAGTGGGTTGCTTTCCCCCCTTACTGATGAATTTTGAGAGTTCTTTATAGATTTAGAATACATGTTTTTTACAGCTTTTGCAAATATTTTCACTCAATCTGTGGCTTTGGATTTGGGAGTTTTGGGTTGTTGGGTTTTTTTTTTAAACTTTTTCAAACATATATTTATTCATTTATTGAGGTGGTCACTTTAAAATTTATTTAGCTTTTTGTTTGCTGATTTATATTGATTTTGAAATGTGAAACTGACTTTACATATCTTTGGGAGAAAAACCCTACTTGGTCAAATTACATTATCTTTTTATATGTTATTGGATTTGTTTGCTAAACTTTTGACTAGAATTTTTGCATCTGTATTTTTGATAGATATTGGTTTGTGACTTTTTTTGAGAGAGTTGGCCCAGTTTTGTTGTTAGAAAGTACTGGCCTCAAATAAAGAGTTAAGAAGTATCCCCTTACCTTCAATTTCTCCTCAATTTTATGGACTTTGTAGAATTGAAGTTGTTTTCAGTGTGTGTGTGTGTGTGTGTGTGTGTGTGAGAGAGAGAGAGAGAGAGAGAGAGAGAAGGAAAAAGAGAGAGAGAAACATATTGATTTCTTTTTAGAAGTTATCTCAGAGGCTTGTGGAGGCTGACAAGTCCCAGTTCCATGGGAAGACCTCAAAAGAGAGAGATCTTCGGAAGCTGATGCATCTAACAAAGGCAGCTGAGGCAGTAAGATAATTCATAACCAGAGAATCAGAAGTTACAAACCAAATGTAGATTCAGATTGACCCAAAAGCTAGCTTGCTTTTCCAGAGTTTTATATATACATTTAATGTAGACAAATCCTCAAAGAGATTTTATTTTTTTACATATAGCCGGGACTGTAACTCAATTATGGATATTGCATCCCAACCTAAACCAGAAAGGACCATATTTTGTGGAATAATTACATCATTTTGTAACTGACTAATCACACTTCATCATCTCATTCAACTTTCATTGTTGTCCAGTCAGAACTGACTCATAGCTGACACTCCAGCAGGTTTGTGGAGACACTAAATGGCTCAGGAAGAGATTGCCTATTTGAAGTACGTGGTGGATGACTTGTTTTTAGATTCGCAGCACCACTCCTTACCTGTTAGGCCACCATAGTTCTTTATTAACATCATGGTTGTTGTTGTTGTTGTTAGATCCCTTTAAATTGAGTACAGCCCATCACAACCCTATAACAAACAGATTAGAACCCTGTGCCATCCAAACACTCCATCTCTGACATACTTGAGCCCATTGCTGCAATCACTGTGTCAACCAATCTGGTGGATAATCTTCTTCTCTTTCACCAACCTCCACCTTTCCATGGAATATCCTTTCCTAGACAAATGCCCAAAATATGAGATGAAGTTTTATCATCTTTTCCTCCAAGGATAACTCTGGTTGCATCTTCTTTAAGGTATATCTGTTTGTTCTTTTGGTAGTCCATTTAGATTTTCAGTACTCTTCCCCAACACCACAGTTCAAAGGCATCAATTCTTCCTCTGTGATCCTTATTAATTGTCTAGCTATCAGATACATAGCAAGTGGTTGAAAAGACCATGGTCTATGTCAGGGGCAACTTAGTACTCAAACTAATATCATTGCTCTTAAGTATTTTGGAAAGGTCCCTGACAGCAGACTTTCCAAGTACAATTTGATAGTGCCATGGGTGTTGATTGTGAATCCAAGCAAGATGAAGTCGTTGAGAAGTTTCAAACTTTTCTTCATCTATCATGATGTTGTTTGTGTGTACTGTAAAACCAGAACTAACCCAGAGTTGACCCTCTGGTGGGTTTTCAGAGGCAGTTAATTGCATAGGAGGAGATTACTCATCCTCTTCAGCAGAGAAGCTGGTGACCTCGAACTGCATACCTTTTGGACTGCAGCACAGCTTTTTGCCACTAGGTCACCAGAGCTCCTTATCTATCATGATATTGTCTATTAAACCAGTGGTGAGAACTTTTGTATTCTTGACATAGATATGAAATTTCTATTGAAGGCTTTATACTCTGATCTTCTGCATCAAGCACTTCAAGCCCTTCTCAATTTTAGGAAGTAACATTGTGTCATCTCCATAACACAGGCTATTGCTGAGTCTTCCTCCAATCCTGATGCTACATTCTTCTTCATGAAGTTCAGAATCTTGAACAATTTGTTCAGCATACATATTGAAAAGGTATGAAGAAAGGATACAGCCCTGATACACACCTTTTAAAATTTTAAACCATATATTGTTTCCTTACTCTATTCACACAACAGGTTCTTGCTCTAGGTATAGGTTTCACATGAACACAATGAAATATTCCCATTCTTCTCAATGTTAGCAATAATTTGTTATAATCCACACAGTCAAATGCCTTTGCATAGTCACTAAATCACATGGATAATATCCCAATATTCTTTGCTTTCAGCCAGGATCCAGCTTACATCAGTTTGGACTTCTGGCAGTTCTCTATGTACCATTCTAACCATTTTTGGGGTATTTTTTTCTTCTTTGATTTTCTTTATTCATTAGTTACCTTTGAGATTAGCACAAAGCAATAGAAAACACAATGGCTTGGATCAGGCACATCTTTGTCTTTAAACTGACATCCTTGCAGAGTTTTCCATAATGTAGCATAGTATGGAGATTCAAAATCCTTGCCTAAAAAAACCAGCTGGTTTCACCCTCTCTAAGACAGCTGTATGTTCTCAAGGAGGGACATGGTACGTTCAAGATTTTCTCCAGTAACACTACTCAAAGGTATTGATCTTCTGTCATCCTTAGTCATTATACATCTCTCGAATACATAGCAAGTAATTGCAAAGGCCATGGCCTGCATCAGGTGTACCTTAGTCTCTAGGCTGGCATAACCCTCTTTAGCACTTTGGAGAGGTTCCTGACAGCAGAATACCCTAATGCAATTCATCTTTTTATTTCCTTACTAGAGAGGCATCCACTTCCTAAACAACATGCATCTGGAAACTCTATGAACTTTGATGAATGTTGATAGTTATAGAAAGGCTTCAGGCTTTTGTTTATAGGGTCACAATGAGTCATGCTTGACTCGAAGGCAATCATCATCATCAACAACAGTGCCAAGAGAACATTACATTGACAGATAACCACTAGAAATACAAGCTAGGTTTAGAAAAGGTCATGGAACCAGAGACATTATTGCCAATGTCAGATGGATCTTGGCAGTAAGCAAAGAGTACCAGGGGAATGTCTATCTGTGTTTCATTGACTAGGCAAAGGCATTTGACTGTGTGGATCACAACAAATTATGGCTAACCTTGAGGAGAATGGGCATCTAAGAACACTTGATTGTGCTTATGTGATGCCTGTACTTGGACCAGGAAACAGTCCTCAGAAGAAAGCAGAAAACACTGCATGGTTCAAAATCAGAAAAGGAGTGCATCAGGATACATCCTCTCTCCATACCTTTTTAATCTATAAGCAAAACATCATTCGGGAAGCAAGGATTTATGAGGAGGAATGTGGCATCAGGATTGGAGGAAGACTCATCAACAACCTATGTTTATGCAGATGACAAAACCTTGCCTGCTAAAACGGAAAAAGATATGAAGTGCTTGCTGCAGAAGGTCGAGGACTGGAGTCTTCAATATGGATTGATTGAAGTTCAACATCAAGACAACAAGATTCTCATCACTGAGCCAATTGGCAGCACAATGATAGATGGAGAGGAGATTGGGGTTGATAACAGGTACAGCTTGCTAGACTACACAATTAACGATCTTAACACCAGCAGTCAGGAAATAAAAAAATGAATTGCACTGGGAAAATCTGCCAGATACCTCTCCAGAGTGTGAGAAGCAACAATTAGTCTAGAGACTAATGTGAGCCTGATCCAGGCCATGATCTTTTCAATTACTTGCTATGCATCAAAAGATTGACAATGACTAAGAATAACAGAAGAAGAATTGATGCCTTTGAGTTACGATGCTAGAGGAGTCTTGAACATTCCACAGACCTCCAAGAAAACAAATAAATAGGTTTGTCTTGGAGATAGTGAAACCAAGTTTCCCCTTGCAGGCTAAGATTTTGAAGCTCCATCTCACTTTGGCCATGTAGCTAGGAGGGACCAGTCCTTGGAGAAAGACATCATGCTCGGAGGGATGGAGGGACAGCACAGGAGAGGAAAAACCCAGATGAGATAGATTGATACAGTAAACGTGTTAGGTGTGTCGGTATCAGTAAGACTGGTTCAGTACAGGGCAGGCTTCAGAGCTGTTGTACATAAAGCTGCTATGAGTCTCAGGTGACTCGATGGCACATAACCACAAGTGCCAAGAGTTTTTATTGTGGAGCCAAATAATCTGAAATTGTTAACCACCTCAATCTCTTTCCCATCTATCATGGTGCTGCTGCCAGGTGGCCCAGTGGTAAAAATTTTTGTCTTCTTGGTATTAAGCTTCAATACATTTGAAGACTATAGTATTTAACCTTTTGCAGCAAATGCCTCAGGTACTCCTCAGTTTCGGCAAGCAAGATCGTGTCATCTGTAGGTAACACAGGCTGTTGATGAATCTTCCTCCAATCCTGATAACACATTCTTCATAAAGTCTAGCTTTCCCAATGACCTGTTCTGCATATAGATTAAAAAGGCACAGAGACAGGATGCATCCCTGCTTTCCTGACTTAGAACCATGCAGTGTTTTCTTGCTCCATTCTGAAGACTGATTCCAGGTCCCAGTGTAGGTTTCACATGAGCACGATCAAGTGTTCTGGGATTTCCATTCTCCTCAAGGTTAGTCACAGTTTGTTGTGATCCACACAGTCAAATGCCTTTGCATAATCAATGAAACACAGACATTCTTCTGGTACTCTTTGCTTTCAGCCAAGGTCCAGCTGACATTGGATATGATGTGCCTAGTGCTACAATCTCTTCTGAATCAGGATTGTATTTCCGGTATTTCTCTGTTGATATATTGTCCCAATAATTTTTAATAATCTTCAAGATTTTGCTTGCATGTGATTTAAGTGTTATTGTTTGATTATTTTCATACTTTGTGGGATCACTTTTTTTTTTTGTGTGGGAATAAATATGGACCTCTTCTAGTCAGTTGACCAAGTAGTTGTCCTCCAGATTTCTTGGCACAACCTCGTGAGCATGCCCAGGGCTGCATCCATGTGTTATAATATTTCAACTGGTATTCCATCGATTTCTGGTGCTTTATATTTTGCCAATTCCTTCAGAGCAGTCATTACCATTGTCTCCTGATTATGTTTTTTAATGAAATTCTTCTGTCAGCTACCTCTTTTTTGGTATAATGACTGTGTGCACTCTTTTCATCTTTATTTTAATTAACTATATATATTTTATATTGGCTTGCATAAACATCTGTATACATTGTATTTTGTTTATATATGTTGTGATTCATGCATTTCTCTATTCATACTGTGTTTTATAATGCCACTCCCACACATTGTACCTTACAAAATTAATCGCCATTCTTTCATTCCCACCATCACCCCACATTTTCAGGTCCCCACTGGATCTTCCCTCCTTCTTTCAACCCCTCTTTCTGCCCATGTAACTCTGACTTAAGATTTCTCACCTCTCCACCCTAAACACTCTTCCCATCACCTCTTCCCTCTTTGGACTTTTGTATACATGTAACTAGTAATAAAAAAAAACCAACCGTTTTTACTGAACCAAATTGTCACATATTTTTTCCCGAGTGACCAATGGGTTCAAACTGCTGATTTTTCAGCTAGCAGTTGAGTGCTTTACCACTGTGCCATCTCACTTACTACCTCAGAGCAACCCTCTGTCAGATTTCTGAGGCTGTAAATCTTTTTTTATTATTATTATTTTTGTGTGAGTGTACCTTCAGATCAGATCTGACTGGTACAGGAGGAGACTGCTCCTCCTTCCCCGGCAGAGCATCTGGTGGATTCGAACCTTGCGTCTCTGGGATTGTAGTTGCAGCTCCTTGAAGGCTGTAAATCTTAACAGAAGAAAAGTGGCCCTCTTTCCCCATGGAGTAGGTAGATTAGAATGACCAGAAATGCAGGGTTTCATTTAGCTGCACAACATCTATGCAGCTAGACAACCAGAGTTCCCATCTCATGTGTTGCATATGTATTAAATTCTGTGGCATCAAGCTTACATGTTCATAGATATAATATGATAAAAATGAAGGTGGTAACTAAAAAAGATGTTTTGCAGCAAAGAGAATGCACTTAATTTCAAGGAAAAAAAGATTAAATAATGACTACTGATGTTTTTGTTGTTATTATGCACCGTTGAGGTGCCTGAGATTCACAGTGACCCTATGTACAATAGCCCTAAACCCTGCTCTGTCCTGTGCCAAACTCACTGTCTCTGACACACTTGCCCTCATTACCCCAATCACTGAATCGATCCATCTCATAGAGGGTCTTCCTCTCCTGCATTGTCCCTCTACCCTCCCAAACCATGATGTCATGTCTCTCACCTGACTAGTAACAGGTATGCATAATATAGCAGAGATTTTATAACTTTTTAAATTCTTGTTTTATGTTGTTATGTTTTATGTTGGTTTGTTTCCTGATCAAGGAGATTAGAGAGAGCTCTCAGATCCTATCTTGTGTGACTCTGTGGGTTCTCGATGCCATGTGACTAGAGATGCCACTTGGTTCAAAAGCCAGACCAACTGGTGTATTTCAGCAAACAGATGCTGCCCTGCATGTGTTCACAAAGTTGTGTCAAGAAATCTGGAGGACAACTACTTGCCCAACTAACTGGAAGAGATCCATATTTATTCCCATTCCAAGAAAAGGTAACCCAACAGAGTGTGGAAATTATCAAACAATATCACTAATATAACACACTAGCAAAACCTGCTGAGGATTATCTAGAAATGACTGGAACAGTACGTTAACAGAGAACTACCGGAAATACAGGCTGGGTTTAGAAGAGGTAGGTCATGGCACTAGGGACAGTATTTCTAACGTCAGATGGATCTTGACAGAAAGCAGAAAGTACTAGAAGAATGTCTATCTGTGTTTCATTGACTATTCAAAGGCATTTGACTGTGTGGATCACAATATATTGTGGCTAACATTGAGGAAAATGAGAATCTCAGAGCACTTGAGTGTGCTCATGGGAAACCTATACTCAGACCAGGAAACAGTCCTCATAAGAGAGCAGAAAAACACTGCATGGGTCAAAATCAGGAAAGAAACGCATCAGAGATGCATCCTGTCTCCATACCTTTTCAATCTGTATGCAGAATGGATAATTCAGGAAGCAGGGCTTTATGAGGAGGAGTGTGGCATCAGGATTGGAGGAAGATTCATTAACAACCTATGATACGCAGATGACACATCCTTGCTTGCTAAAACTGAGAAGGACCTGAAGCACTTGCTGCAAAAGGTAGACTATAGTCTTCAATATGGATTGAAGTTCAACATCAAGAAGACACAGATTGTCTCCACTGAGCTAACTAGCAGCACCATATTATATGGAGAAGAGATTGAGGGTGTTAACATTTACAGCTTGCTCGGATCCAAAATCAACATTCTTAACACCAGCAGTCAGGAAAACAAAAGATGAATTGCACTGGGAAAATCTGCTGTCTATGGGAGAGAGAATAGTCTAAAAGTATTATATTTTAGGGCATTATTTTTAACGTAGGAGTATGCAATGAGGGTTGTAGAGTGGATTA
>NW_006399755.1:1665738-1669824 GCF_000299155.1 Elephantulus edwardii
GAATGAATGGAATCCCAAAATCTCTGTAGATGTTCATTGAAATGAAAAATAAACAACCTAAATAAAAAAAAAATAAAAATAAAAGACCAACACTGTAAAAAAAATATTCTTTCTACAAAAACAAAAAATGATGTATGTAACTTTGTATGTAAACCAGAATTTAAAAAAATATATCACTGGCTTGAACTCAAAAAAAAAAATCTGCTGTCATGGACCTCTCCATAGTCCTGAAGAGCAATGATGTCAGTCTGGATACAAAGGTGGGCCTAATCCAGGCCATGGTCTTCTCAATTACATGTTATGCTTCAGAGAGTTGGACAATGACTAAGGATGACAGAAGAATAATAGATGTCTTTGAGTTGTTAGGCTGGAGATGAGTCTTGAGCATACCATGAATTGCCAAGAAAACAAATAGGTCTGTCGTGGAGAGAGTGAACCCAAGTCTTTCCTTGGAGTCTGCATCACTTACTTTGGGCACATGGCCAGGAGAGACTGGTCCTTGGAGAAGGACATCATGCTCAGAAGGGTGGATGGACAGCGAAGGAGAGGGAGACCCAGGATGAGATGGATTGTTACAGTAACTAGGACAACAAGGGTTAGTGTGTCAGAGTTAGTGAGACTGGATCAGTTCAGAGCTGCTGTACATAGGGTAGCTATATATCACAAGCAACTCAATGACACATAACAACAATAACTTACTATGACAGGTTTTGAAGCAAGAGTGGCATGCCTCTGGAAACCCTATGAACTTTGATGTCAGTAGTTGTAGAGAGGTTTCAGGCCTTTTGTTCATAGGGTCGCTATGAGTCGTGCTTGACTCAAAGACAATCAACAGCAACAGCAATTGGTTTGTTCACAAAGTTCATATATATTATGTTTCACACTATTCTTCATTTATATTGTATCTCATACAATAATTCCCATGCTTATTTTTTTATGTTAAAATTTTATTATTTTTCATTTTTCCCTTTTAAAAATAGCAATTTTAACAAAAGTTTGCATAAAGTTGGATTTTCATTCATTCACAGTTGCATAATTTCCTCTCTTCCTCGTCCCCCTCTCCCAGTCCACTTTGCTATGCACCTCTTATTCTCAACTGATGTCATACAAATTTTGCCTAATCATATATATATATATAAATTTCTTTCCTTCATCTGTCTCAGTGCAGTGTTTATTATTTAATTTCTCTTTTCTTAGTTGTTCCCCAACCTCCATGTCAGTCCTGTTTTATAACAGTGATGTTATGCAGTATTTGTCCTTTTGTGACTGAGATATTTTACTCAGTGCAATGTCCTCCAGGATTACCCATATTGTGTAATATTTTATGACTTCCTTGTTTTGAAGTGTCAAGTAGCCCGTATTCTTTTGATGCTTCTTGGATCATTCAATATTCTGCCCATAGCATTTTTAAGTATTGCAATTTAAGGTTTGAATTTGTTCTTTAGTTACTTCAGCTTAAGACATATTGAGTGAGTTTATCCCTTTTGATTTTCTGACTCGATCTCTTTGCACATTTCATTGTAATACTGAACTTTGTCTTTCTGAGCTGCCCTTTGAAATCTTCTGTTTAGCTCCTTAACTTTCTGATTTCTTCCCTTTCCTTTGGCTTCCCAGCATTCTAGTGCAATATTTAGTGTTTCATCTGGCATCCATCTTGGTCTTTTCTTCCTGTTTTGTCTTTGTAATGACTTTTGTGTTCTTCATGGATGATTTTCCCCCATATTTTTAAGTTTTTAAAAATACTAATTTATTTACAAAGTTTGAATATATTGTTTTTCCCCAAAAGATCCTTCCCATTTCTTTCACCTCCCCTCAACCATCGAATTGTGCAACCCTATGAGTAACAGCCCTAGCGCATCCTCGACCCTCTGCTTCCATCTTCCCCCAACTTGGATCCTCATACTCATTCTATAATATTGGTTTTATACAATATTTGTCTTTGTAGGACTGAATTAGTTCACTCAGCATAATGCTCTCCAGTCCCTCCCAAGTTAGGTAATAATTTATAAAATCATTGCTCCTGCATGCTGCATAGTATTCCATTGTATGAATGTACCACAATTTCTCAATCCATTCGTTTATGGTTGAACACCTGGGCTGTTTCCACATTCTTGTGATGGTGAATAATGCTGCTATAAACATTGGTGAAGAAGTCTCCATTTGAGCCTCAGTTCCTTTTTTCTTAGGGTATATTCCAAACAATGAAATAGCTGGGTCATATGGAATTTCTAGGTTTAGCTTTCTGAAGAGACACCAAACTGCCTTCGAGAGTGGTTGTACCATTTTACAATCACACCAATAGTGTATAAGAGTTCCTGTCTCACCACATTCTCTCTAACATTTATTATTAGCTGTCCTGTTAAACTTTGCTACTGCTACTGGAGTGAGATGGTATTTCATTGTGGTTTTGATTTATATCTATCTTATTGCCAGTGATTTGGAGCATTTCTTCATGTGTCTGTTAGACATTTCGATATCTATGGATGATATATTTTATATCTTTCTCCATCTTATCTGGTCTGTGCTCATTAGTGTCCAGTGCCTCAAATCTGTTCTTGAGATGGTTTTTTTAAAATCAGGTGGGATAGACTCAAGGTTAAATTTTGGTTCTTGTGGATTTGTTTTAATTTTCTTTAGCTTCAGTTTGACACTGCGCATGAGTAGTTGATGGTATGTTCTACAATCAACACCTAGCCTAGTTTTCGCAGCTAATATTGAGCTTGACCATCAACTCATTCCACAGATGTATTCAATGTGATCCCTGAGTGAACCATCAGGTGAGGTCCATGTGTATAATTGCCATTTGTGTTTCCTATAAAAGGTATTTGCAACTCATAAATCATTGATGGTACAAAATTCTGTCATTTTATCTCCAGCCTAATTCCTGTCACCAAGTCCATGTTTTCTGACTATTGATCCTTCTACCTTGTTTTCAACTTTTGTGTTCCAGTCACCCATTATTATTATTAATGCATCTTGGTTGCATGTAGTATCAATTTCTGACTGCAAAAGTCAATAGAAGTCTTCTATTTATTCCCCTTTGGCTCTGCTTGTTGAATGATGTTTAAATGATAGTGGTATTAACAACTTTTCCTTGTATTCATGTGGATATTATCCTGTTAATCACAACGTTGTATTTTGGGATGGATATTGTTGTTGTTGTTGTTATGTGCCGTCGAGTTGCCTCATTTTAACCGTGAATGTAATCCTGTTTTCTTTAACTTTTTGATTTCTGATCTAGTGATTCAGTGACTGGGGTAATCGGGATGGGTGTGTCAGAGGCAATGCGATTGGCACAGGATAGAGCAGGGTTTAGGGTTGTTGTACATAGGGTCGCTATGAGTCGCAAACGACTCGACGGCACATAACAACAATAACAAAAGTAGATCTAAGTATTCTCTTATTGTAAACCATTTCTAGCCAGAGATTAGAGATCCTGGTGAAGTGGTTATAAGAAGAAGAAAATGCTCTTCTCTGTGTACCCTCTTCCTTTGAAGATGTAGAAGAAGACCTCCATGTTTTTCAGACTCTATAATAAGGAGAACACAAAAGTTAGTGAAGTTGGGAGTCTTGATAAATGTGACTAAGGACAGTAAATTTCTATGGAATCTGAAATGATATCACTTTTCTAATTTATGATAATTTATTTCAAATTTATGTCTTCTTTATTTTTTCTTTATCATCTTGACTGGAAAATAAGAATTTTTATTGTTTTTCTCTTGTTTCATTGATTTGCTCCTTTCTCCCGTTTTCTGTTTCTTGGTTTCTGCTATGGAATTTATTTTATTTCTTCCCCTTTTTGTGTTTATTCTTCTTTTCTATGACTGTTTCATCCAGTTAATGCACCTTTTCTTCTGCTGTTCAATCCATTCTTTACTTTTATCTAGAGTATTTTTATTCTCTTACATTGTAGTCATTGCAAAGACAGAAGAGGAAGCGAAGACCAAAATGGATGTCAGAAGAGACTCTGAAAATTGCACTGGAGCGCAGGGAAGCCAAAGCACAAGGAAGAATTCAAGATACTAAAGAGTTGAATACAAGATTTCAAAAGGCAGCACGGGATGACAAAGCAAAATATTACAATGA
>NW_006399755.1:1671289-1694197 GCF_000299155.1 Elephantulus edwardii
CTTTGAGATGTGGTGCTGGAGAAGAGTATTGAGAATACCATGGACTGCTAGGAAAACAAACAGATTCATCCTGGAAAGGGTTAAACAGGGTGGCTCCTTGGAGGCAAGGATTCTGAGGCTCTGTCTAACATACTTTGGACATGTTGTGAGGAGACCCCGGTCTTTGGAGAGGGACATCATGCTTGGGAGTGTGGAGGGACAGCGCAGGAAGGGAAGGCCCTCTATGAGGTGGATTGATTCAGTGACTGGGGTAATCGGGATGGGTTTGTCAGAGGCAATGTGATTGTCACAGGACAGAGCAGAGTTTAGGGCTGTTGTACATAGGGTTGCTATGAGTCACAAGTGACTTGATGGCACATAACAACAACAACAACATTGTAGTTTTTAATTATCAGAAGTTCTGTTTAAATGTTTTTTATATCTTCTGTATTTTTGCCTATATTTATGTTTTTATGTACTATCAAGTTGGAGCCAACTTATAGCTCACCCTCCAGCAGATTTTCAGGTGCAGTAAATCTCATGGGAGAGCACTCTGGTGGCCTTGAGGTTAGGAGTTGCAGTGCCAACTCAAAGGCATTGCCCATTTTTTTTCCTGTGGAGCAACTGGTGAGTTTGAACTCTGTGCCTTTAGTTTGGCAGCAAAATTACTTGTTGTTGTTATTGTTGTTATGTGCCATCAAGTCACCTGCATCCCACAGTGACCCTATGTATAGCAGGTTAGAAGCCTGCCCTGTCCTGAACCAGTCTCACTGATTCTGACACACCAACTCTCATTGCCCCAGTTACTGTATCAAATCATCTCATACAGCGTCTTCCTTTCCTGCACTGTCCCCCCATCCTTCTAAGCATGATGTGCTTCTCCAAGGTCTGATCTTTCCTGGCCACGTGCCCAAAGTATGTGAGACTGAGTTTCAAAATTCTAGCCTCCAAGAAGAAACTTGGTTTCATCCTCTCCAAGACAGACCTATTTCTCTTCTTTGTGGTCCATGATATTTTCAAGACATTTCTTGAGCACCACAACTCAAAGACATCTATTCTTCTTCTATCATTCTTCATCTGATGCATAGCAGATTACTTACTAAGTCTTATTGCTATTTTCTATAGATATTTCTTCAACTAACCTTTTCTTATGCTGTTTTCTATATTCTGTTAGTTCTGTTCAGGTTTAAGATTAGAAACATGATGAGTCAGTTTTGTATGCTTTTCCCACATCTCCTGCTGAACAAATTATTCAAGAAGTTGAACTCTATGAAGACGAATGCAGCATCAAGATTGGAGGGAGACGTATTAATAACCTTTGTTATGTAGAAGAGACAACCTTGCTTGATAAAAGTGAGGAGAACTTGAAAACTTGCTGCCGAAGATTAGACATTGCAACCTTCAATATGGATTGCATTTCAAGATCAAGAAAACAAAAATTCTCACTACTGGACCAATAGACAACAAACATCATGATAGATGGAGAAAAGATTGAAACTATCAATGACTTCATTTTGCTTGGATCCACAATCAAAATACTTGGCAGTAGTGGTCAGGAGCTCATGAAATTCCTTGCACTGGGAAAGTCTATAGGCAGTGATCTCTCCAAATAATCGAGGAGCAATGATGTATGTCAGTTTGAGAACTAAATCATGTCTGATGTAGGCCTTTTCATTCATTTGCTATGCTGCTGAGAGCCAGACAATGAATAAGAATGACAGAAGAACTAGCGTCTTTAAACTGTGGTGTTGGAGAAAGGCACTAAATATACCATATATGGCCAAAAGAGCAAGCAGATATGTCTTGGAGAAGGTGCAGTCTGTGTGTTCCTTGGAGGCAAAGATAACAAAGCTTCATCTCTCATGCTTTGGGCATGTTGCTAGAAGAGGTTATCCTTTGGAGAAGGACATTGTGTTTGGAAAGGTGGATGGATGGGGCAGTAGAGGAAGACCCTCAACCAGGAGGATTGATACAGTGACTGTAACAATGGGCTTGTGTATGTCAGAGATTGTGAGGATGGTACAGGATAAGACATGGTTCAAATCTGTTGCTCATGGGTTTGCTATGAGCTGTTCTTAACTCAATGGCATCTAATAACCACAAAAAGAAAATCATAAGCGCCTCATATAATGTGCTTCTTTTCTTCTCCATTTCTCACTATGATCACTAATGCTTTATTTGCATCACCAGTTCAAGACACATGGCCTTGCTTAGCAAAATTCACTTTTCCCACTCATGAGAGGAAGCGGAAACTTTTTGTTATTTTTAGAGAAACTACATTTGATGCTGGATTTATGTCTGATTTTTACAAGTGCCTCTCTGGATGTATTTCTGGAATATGTTACACCACCTATATCTGTTAAGTTGATTAATAAGTCTCTATTTGACAGAGTAGAACTATTCCATAAGGTTTCCAAGACTATACATCTTTACTGGAGTACACAGTCACATCTTTCTCCCCTGGGTTGGTTGATGGATTTTCAACTACAAACTAAAGATAACTTACCATTGTGCCACTGGGCCTCCATGGAAGGTGTAAATCTGAGGCCCTGAGCTCAATTTTGACAGTGGACTTTCCAGATTAAAAATATCAGAATCCTAGGTCCTACCCTTTGTAAAGAGCTCAAGGCCCTGTACCTTTTCTGTGGTACTCTGCAGGTCCTCTGCAGTACCTTCTCTGTGCTCCAGGTGGCAGGTGCCTCAGATTTGTGGGTGCAACAATTCTTTAACCAGTGACTCTAAATGCCAACATAACTGGAGATTTGTAATAATAGGAGTGCCCTGTTAACAGGAATATGCATTTTTAATGACTTCAGCTTGTTACAGAAACCTGAATTTTGAAATGATCTTTCTCTCCTCTCTCCCTCTCTGCCTCCCTCCCTCCCCCCTCCCCTCTTTCCTGGAAGTCAGAGAAATTTGGCTGAGGTGAAGGCTGAGGTCAGAAAGAACTGTCCCAGGGACAGAGCTGGGAATACATCTGGGGTCTCTTCTCCTTAAGCCTTCTGACCACAGCTATCCACAAACCCTAGTGACTCATGGTTATAATGTTTTCAGTTTTTCACTAATCTGGGGAACTGAGAATAGTTTTTTTGGAAGTTATAGAAGGATACTCATCCTTTGGTCAGTGACTTTAGCTGGTGTTGAGACAACTCCAAACCCTTATGAATTAGAAATTGTGTGGAACATACTTTAAACTGATGCAAATTCACACCAAATGGCCTGTCTCCAGATCATGCTCCCAGTCTCTATGCAATGTTGCATCTGCCCTGTACTGTGCTCCCCTGTGTCCCAGTTCTGCATACCTGTGCTCCAAACTCCTGTCTTCTCTCAGGGCTTGCAATATAAGGAGCTGTCTGAGTCCTTGGGCAATAAAAAACTCACTCTAGTTGCAGTACTACTTCATAATCATGGGGACGATTTTACTTTCACTTGTAAGGAGCAGAGCTTATAGATTCTCTGTATCCTCTCTTGTATTTCAGTATGTTTTACAGAGGACAAAGACCTAGAACATCTACAATCCAAATGCCTAACATTACAAGAGAATAAACTGTAGCCCTTAAAATGCTTTAATTACATGGCGAGGCCCTGTGAACGAAGACTTCTGACTTAAATTTCCTGTCCCCCACCATATAACAATCACACTGTTCTATAGCCTTTTCAAAAGAATCTGTTTATTATTATTAAGTATTCCAAGCTGGTAATCTTCTTTCTTCTATACCCTACTCTTCCTACCCGTCATCATTTAGTGAGCATTTATTTTGGCTCCTGAATTAGGTCTTTGTTAGAGAACCTTGCCAATGAGAAGTATATTTTTAGTTTTCTAGGGTTGCTGTACAAAACATCACCAAATGGATGACTTAAAATAGCAAGGATTGATTCTTTCACTATTCTGAAGACTTGTTCTCATCGCTATTGAGTTGAAGGGTTGATTGTAGCCTATCTTCCAGCAGGTGTTCTGAGGCTGTAAATTGCACGGGAGGAGATTGTCCATCTTTCTTCTTTGGGGCCACTGGTGGACTCTAACCTAGAGAAGTACAGTCTTTGTGTTAATCACAGACCATGCCAGCAGAGTTCCCTTTTTGCAAGCTATAAGCCTGAAATCAAGATGTTGGCAAGCTTTGTCACTTTTGGAGGGATCTGAAGGAGAATTTGTCCAATTTTTCTTTTCTAACTTCTGTTGGTTTTCTCAGTTCTGGTGTTTCTGGTTTGTAGAAGCATGCTCCAACCATATGTCATATGTGGCCTTCTTCCCTGTGTGTCTGTGTCTCTTCTCATCTTATATAAATACAGCCATACATGCTTTAGGGGCCACCCTAAAGGCCTCATCTTGGTTACACCAGCGATGATTTTGCTTACAAATGACATCTTCACAGATTTTGGGGTTTAGGACTTCATTGCATCTTTCTGAAGGACAGAATTCAAGCCATAACAAGTACTAAATAGATGTTTGATAGTGGTTTATGTGCTGACATTTGTTCACATAATCAAGCATCATGCACACCCTTGGTACGAGCAGTCAGGAGCTCAGAAGACAAAGAGAATTGGAAAAGTCTGTTGTCAAGGGCCTCTGCAAAGTGCTGAAGAGCAATGATGTCATTTTAAAGACGAAGGTGTGCCTGATTCAAGCCAAAGTCATTCCAATTACCTGCTATGCATCTGAGAGCCGGACTGTGAATAAAGATGACAAAAAGAAGAATGTATGCCTTTGAGTCATGGTGTTAGAAAATAATACTCAATATCCTATAGACTGCCAAAAGAACAAACAGATATGTCTTAGAGAAAGTGCAACTAGAGTGCCCCTTAAAGGCAAGGATAGTGAAATGAATGAAGTATATATTACATACTTTGGCCATGTTGTTAGGAGAGACTATTCCTTAGAAAGGGGCATAATACTTGGAAAGTTGGAAAGTCAATGAAAGAGAAGAAGACCTTCAATGAGGTGGAATGATATGACTCAGCAGATGGCTAAAATGTGTCAGAGGTGATAAGGATTGAGCAGGATAGGGCATAGTTTAGATCTGTTGTTCATAGAGTCGATAAGAGCTGTGCTCAACTCAGTGACACCTAAGAACAGCAGCAGCAACAAACCTATTCAAGAAAGTTCTAAGGACTCCAAAAGAAGCAAAAGAAGACATGGAGCACCATACTCCAGACAGCTGACAGATTTGTCAGGACAAGGTCCACATACAGTGGATAATCAGTTTCTAGGAGAAGATATAATTTAGATACAGTGTAGTGACAACTATACAGTGCTAAACTCAAGTCATTGTTGTCAAGTTGGAACAGTCTCATATCTGACCCTTCCTTAGGTGGTTTTTTAGAGGCTGTGGATGACACAGCAGGAGATTTTTCATTCTTTCTCCTTTGTAGCACCTGGTGGTTTTGAACCACCTGACTTTTGGTTTGCAGTGTAACTCCTTACCTGCTAGGCCACTAAAGATCCCTGTATAGTGTTGTTGTTTACCATCAAGTCAGAACTGACCCATAGTTGACCTTCCAGTGGGTTTTCATAGGCAGTTAATCACACAGCAGATTGCCTCTCTTTTTCTCACCGAGCAGCTGGTGACATAACTTTGGCTTGGTGGTGCAATTCCCTACCACTAAGCCATCAGTGGAAGGTAGTTTGGTTTGTGGTTTTGAAAGCTAAGAAATCAGACCATGGATGCTCATTGGTGGTGCTTTTTCCAGTCTAATCTCTTGACTGCTTTGTCTTAAATCCTGTGTGTCTTAGGCCTTATTCCTTTCTCTTCTTACTCTATAAAGCCTTTTTGGGGTATCATCAATTTCCCTACTTAAATGCTCTTGATGGTGTTTAATTCTGCATTTCTAGATGAGATTGCTACTGAGAATGTCAAGTTCTTATATCTAAATGCCCATTGAACATCTCTGATAAGATAATTCAAATATCACTCCTTTCAAATGGAACTCACTTCCCCTCCAACATGCTTTTCTCTTTGAGCTCAGTTGTTCCATCAGAAAGCTGAAGTCACTCTTGACCCCTCCCTCTCTTTCACACCTCCAATATCCCAGTAATCACCATGTTCTTGGAATCATGGACTCTAAGAGGCCTAAACATCCCTATTATACATTGCTTTCTCTCCACCTCTACTTTTCTTTTTTTTAACTATTGTCAACACTCTTCTGAATTATTACAACTTTTTACTTAGATGGTCTACCTTTTGTCTTATTCACATAGATCAATTCTTTACACTGAACTCAAGGAACTCTTCTTATGCAAAAAAAAAAAAAAAGAAAAAACAACAAAAAGAACCAAACAAACAAAAGCAAAACCAAAAAACCCAAAACTAAAAAAATCCCAAACAACAAACCCCCCAAACTACTTCAGTGCTAATGACCTTTTAATAACTTTCTTCTGTCCCCAGAGTAAACTCCATACTCCTGAAGGTAACCTCTAAGCCCTTCATTATTCAAGTCCAACTATATTCCTTGTCTCGTCTCCTATCACATACCTTGACTCAACCTACTATCTTTTTGGCCACCATGAGTTATTTTCAGCTCTTTAACATATCATGGACTGTCAAAAGAACAAACAAATATATCTTGGGAGATGCACAGCCAAAGTCACCCTTAGAAGTGAAGATTCACCCCACATACTTTGAGTTCTTAGAAAAGAACAACATGCTTGAAAAGGTGTAGGGTTAGCAAAAGAAAGAAAGACTGTCAATGAGATGGATTGACAACAGTGACTGTGACAACAAATGTAAGCACAGCAAAGCTCGCGAGGATGGAGCAGCCTGGCCAAGGCTTCCATCTGTTGCACATACAGTCACTATGAGTTGCTGTTGACTAGATAGTCTCTAGTAAGAAGGAATCCTCATGGTGTAGTGTGTTACTCACTGGGCTACTAACTGGAAGGTCAGAGGTTAGAGGTTTAAATTCACCAAGAGCTCTGTGGGAGAAAGCTAGTGAGTCTCTTTCCATTAAGATTTGTTGTTGTTGTGAGCCCTCGAGTTGCCTGTGATTCATAGGAATCCTATGTACACCAGCTCTGAACTCAGCTCTATCTTGAGCCAATTCAATGTCTCTTAAATACCTACCACCTTTACCCCAGTCTATGAATAAATCCATCTCATCCAGGGTCTTCTTCTCTTGTACTCTAAATCTGAGAACACAAATTAAGACAGACTAGGGAGAAGGATTGGTCATCCACTTCTGAAATAACAGGCCTTCTGAAACCCTATGTACCATGAAGATTTGTTGCTGTTGTTGTTGACTTTCTTCGAGTCGAACATGACTCATAGTGACCCTATGAACAAAAGGCCTGAAGCCTTTCTATAACTATTGACGTTTATCAAAGTTCAGAGAGTTTCCAGGGGCATGTTGTTTAGGAAGTGGACGGCTTACAGCCATAGCAATCTGATGGAGGGTAGCCATGAGTTGGCATTGACTTGATGGCAGGAGTTCATACACACTGTACACATACACAACCCTGTGTCTTTGCCCATAGTCCCTCTGCACAAAGGCTCTTCTCCTTTTCCTATTGTTTACTTATCTTCCACCACCACTTCCTCCCTCTCTTAATGCACCTTACATGTAAATAATACTTGTCTTCTGCTTTTGTTTGTGTGCTTTTTAAGAGCAAGGACTGGTTTTCTCCCTTTTACTGACCATTGCCTAGCACCAAGCCTGGCCCAATATAATCCTGAAGTAATATTTGAGGTTGGTCACCTGATCTCCAGAAGTTTATGATGTTATTGAATGGGAGGGAGTTGAAAACCCACTCCTTTGGTCCTCTCTGTGTTGCCATAGGCAGCACCACCCTGATTTCCAGCCCCTGAGAGCTTATTTGCTGCAGGGAATGAATTCTTCTAGGAAACCTTCTCCAAACTGCCTAGCACCCCTCCTAATGCTGTTGTCAAGGATCTCAAACAGGTTTCAGGGAGGGTGACCCAGAGAAAGGGCTTTTGCATGTTCCTTTGAGGCCAACACCTAATCACTGTCCCTCTTCAAGTGAAAAATGGGGAAAACACTAGTTAACTGTTGTTTAGTGACCTCAGCTCCCACCCCTTTAAAATAAACACTCTTTTCAATTAGGAAGATTTGTCACTGGGGACAGTAATTCCTTGTCCTACCAAAACAAACACAGTTGTAATTAGTTTTATCCAGGAAGAAAATTAACTCTGTTTATCTTAGCATAATTAATCATTGACCTCTTTTCTGTCCGGGTGGCTTGGGGGAGGGTTTGGGAGTAGGGGGTTATGATCTACAGCAAAGGGACATTCTGAGACCCATCTATCTCTCCTCTTAGTTACACAGCTGTTTGCATGAGTTATTTGCAATAATATTCTTAGCCAAGAGTTATAGAGCTACCCTAGAGTTAGACTTGGAGAAATACTAAATACATATTTGGCTTTATGGTTTCAATTTGTTAAGAATTTTAGATGTGTATGTAACAGGTCAGGGCTCAGATCTGTTATTCATAGGCTTGCTATGAGTTGTACTCAACTCAAAAGCACCCAACAGTGACAAACAATAATTTGCCAGATGAGCCTAAGACTATTGCTGCTGTTAAATGCTATTGAGTCAAGTACAGTTCACAGCAACCCTATGAACACAGATATGAACCCTGGCCTATCCTGTGCCATCCTCACTACCTTGGACATACGTGAGCCATTGCTGTAGTCACTGTGTCAGTCCACCTCACTGAGCATCTTCCTCTCCCTCACCGTCCCTGTACCTTTTCAAGCATGACGACCCTCTCCATAATTTTGCTGGAGAGGAAAAGCCTCTTCTAGAACATGACCGAAGTGTATGAGATGATGCTTTATCAGCTTTGCCTCAAAGGAACACTCTGGCTGCAGCTTCTCTAAGAAATATCTGTTCTTCTGGCAGTCGATGGGATGTTCAGTACTTTTCTCCAAAAACCACAGTTCAAGGGCATCGATTCTTCTTCTGCAATCTTTACTCCGTGTCCAGCTCTTAGATGTACAGCACGTGATTGAAAAGACCATGGCCTGAATCAGGCACAACTTGATTTTCAAACTGACATCATTGTTCCTAACTAATTAGGAGAGATCTCTGACTGCAGACTTACCCAGAATGATAATAGCATATGCTAGAATAAAACAATCTACCAACATTCACTGAATAACAATTTCATACCAGATTCTGAGCTAATGATGTGGTATACATTATTACTAGTCCAGATAATACTGATTATTAATGCTGGCTTGCCTTGGTTAACAGAGGAGGTGACTATGGTTCAGAATTATAACATATCTTTTAAGGTCATGCAGCTAGAAGATATCAGAGCCAAGAATCAGTCTCTTGATCTCCTGACTGCTGGTACCAAGGGTGTTGATTGTGGATCCAAGTAAGATTAGGTCATTAACAGCTTCCATCATTGCTCCA
The DNA here is from genome assembly GCF_000299155.1 of Elephantulus edwardii. Lineage (NCBI taxonomy): Eukaryota > Metazoa > Chordata > Mammalia > Macroscelidea > Macroscelididae > Elephantulus > Elephantulus edwardii. Next base: position 1,680,641 of record NW_006399755.1, read on the forward strand.
TCAATCAGTCAGTGGTGAGAATTCTTCTTGACATTGAGATACTGGAGATATTGGAGGCTGTATTCTTTGATATTCTGCATCAAGCACTTCAAGTCCTTCTCACGTTAAGCAAGTAAGGTTGTGTCATCTGCAAAACATAGGTTATTAATGAGTCCTCTGGTCTTGATGCCTCATTCTTCTTCAAAGAAGTTTCTTGAATAGTTTGTTCAGCATGCAGATTAAATAGGTATAGAAAGATGATACGACTCTGATGCACACAATTCTTAAATTTATTATTTTAAAATTTGCATTATGATTTTAAATAAAGAAAGTTTACAGAAAAGTTAGGTTTTCATTGTTTGTTGATGCGTATTTCCTTCCCTCCCTTTCTCTTCCTCCTCCCCCAGTTACCTTCGTAATGAACTTCTTGTTCCAGATTGTTAATTGCTGTACACATAATGCCTAGTCATACATTCATTTCCTTCATCTGTTCAGGGCAGTGTTCATTATTTATCTACTCTTTTTTCTGTCCTCCCTTCCTCCCACCCCCCCAGATGTCAGTCCTATTTTATAAAACTACTGGTAATATACCCTAAAGAAATCAGAACCATAACTCAAACTGGTGTATGTACATCCATGTTTATTGCAGCATTACTCACAACAGCAAAGAGATGGAAGCAGCCCATGTGCCTGCCAACAAGCTAATGGATAGAAAAACTATGATACTTTCTTAACGTTAAACCAGGTAGTGTTCCCTTGCTCTGTTTGTACAATAGACTCTTGGTCTAGTATGGGTTTCACATGAGCACAATTAGATGCTCTGGATTTCCCATTCTTCTCAGTGTTAGCCATAATTTGTTATTATCCTTTGAGTCAAATGTCTTTACATAGTCAATAAAACACAAACAGACATTCTTCTAGTATTCTTCGCTGAGGCGCTCTGTTCTTCTTGTTGTTGCTATGTGTGGCTGAGTCACCTACTATTCATAACGACCCTATGTACAACAGCCCTAAACCTTGCTCTATCCTGTGCCAATCTTATTGTCTCTTACACACTTACTCCCATTACCCCAGTCACTGAATCAAATAAAATCATCTCATCGAGGGTCTTACTCTCCTGTGCTGTCCCTCCACCCCACCAAGCATGACATCCTTCTCCAAGGACTGGTCCCTCCTTGCAACGTGTCCAAAGGATATCAGATGAAGCTTCAGAATCCTTGCCTCCAAGGAGCAGCCTGGCTTCACCCTCTCCAGGATGAACCTGTTGGTTCTCTTAGCAGTCCATGGTATATTAGAGTCCTGAAATTTGCTTGATTTCTGTTGTGCCTTCCACCTTGACTCCCACAATTCCTGGGAATGGGATGGAGCCATGGACAAAGAAGTTTATCTTTGGTTTATGGGGAGAGGTTGTTGCTGCAGTGAGAAAAGTTTAGACTTTGGAGTTTTATGGATTTGAATTTTAGTCCTCCTGACTCTGACATCTTCTAGCTGCATGACCTTAGGAAAGATACATTATCATTCTGAACCATAGTCACTTCCTATTAACCAAGGCAAGCCAGAATTAATAATCAGTATCATCTGGACTAGTAATAATGTATATTACATCCTTAGCTCAGGATCTGGTATGAAATAGGTATTCAGTGGATGCTGGTAGATTGTTGTATTCTTGCATAAACGGTTCTGAATGTTCAGGGATAGAAAGATATACTCTAAGTCTTCTCTCCTTGTTTAAATAGACCGCAACTCATGGAAATCCTACCATTTACTGAGCTATGCATTAGGCCTTGGAAAGAAAAAAAGAGATTAATCATAAGCCATATCTTTATGGAGCTAACAGCCTATGGAGGAAGGAGGGCTTGTTCAGATATTCTCAATGTGTTACAATAAGTACTAGTTTGGACACGTAAAAATGAGATCCCCCGACCAAAGTGCAAGGGAATTTAGTTTCACATGCAAGGGAATTTGATAATGCAATGGATGCATGATATCTTGCCTATTCTGCATTCACTCTAAAAGCAGGCATAAGGAAGGGGCACCTGGGGACAGGGTAATTGAGGCTTGCAGGTATTCACTCATCAGAACCAATTGTACAGCTAGACAATAGTTTAACTAAGAGGTAAATTGAGCTGTGTGAGGAGGAGGCCTGGTCTCTCTCCGTTTCATCTAGGAGTTCCTGGCTCATCTCCAACCCCAAAATCTCAGGGTGGGCCACACTAGAGAAATGCAGTCCTTCTCCACAGTCACTTCAAGGTGTCCTCAGAGTTAGAAATGCAGTTTCTTGGACTTTAGATTATGCTCTTCTGGGGGATATGACTCCACATTTTCATCATTGGTTGGAGTCCTAAAAAATCTACCTTTTTCTCACGATACTGAGCTGTACTCTAAGGTGAGTACTTTAAGTCAAGGTGAGGGGTGATTGGCTTCTAGATATGAGGGGAAAGAGAACTGAGGCACCAATGAGCCCTGTGTTGTGAGGTGAAAGGATTGGGGGGAAGGTGAGATGGGCAGGGCCCCTTGAAGGTGGCTGAATGAGCTCACACTGAGAGGAGGTGCTCCTGTTTTAAAGGACAGAAAATTTGATGAGTGTCTGTTTTAGGCTTTAACTGAACCAACTGACACTTAGTTGATAGAAACACATCTAATTCATGGCGTCTCTATGTGTGAAGAGTAGACCGACCTGCTCCTAGTCTGGGATCCTCCAGAAGCAGATTGTCAGAATTCTTCAAAAGTAATTTTGGTGGATTTGAACTGTCAAACTTTCAGGTAACAGTTGAGTACCACCCACTAGACCACACCGATGGGGAGCTAGCTCTGTAAGAATGAGCTTCAGGGATAGTATAGATCAGGGAGGTCATTTGGTGGAGGGGGAGAATGCTCCAGGCTGAGAAGCAGCACCTCTACCCACTGCAGGTGGGGAGGCAAGGCCATCTTTATTGATGTAGCTTCTGCCTGAAACTGGGAGATATCAGAGTCACTCAAAGGTGTAGCAAAAGGCTTCACAAAAGGGAGCAACTGCAGATTCTGCAGCACTGGGGCTCTGCTTCTGGACCATGGGAGTGCTTGGTCCTGCAAGGGTGGACACCCAGCCAGCAAGGACTTCCCCCCATTCCGAGAAGCTGATAAGTCAGACCAGACTGTGTTCTGTATCCCATTACTGCCAGTGACGAGCTGTGCAAATTTGGAAAACTTTCTTCCTTTTTCAGTTTCCTCTTCTACAGAATGAAGATAACTACTTGTCTTATAAAACATTTTTTGACTCCATCTCACATACTTTGGGCAGTGGGAGACCAGCCTTGGCCAAAGGGTATCATGCTTGGAAGGGTCAAGGGACTGCACAGGAGAGGAAGACTCACAGTGGAATGGATTGACACAATTACTGGGGTAATGAGGGTTGGTGAGACTGGCTCAGGATAGAGCAGGATTCAGAGCTACTGTGGATAGGGTCGCTATGAGTTGCAATCTTCTCGATAGCACATAAAAACAATAGCAACAATAACAATTATATTTTATTTAATCTTCATAACTGTTTTTTTAAAAGAAAATAAAATTAATTTCCATTTTTAAATGGAGTGAGAGTAAGGAAGGGCTGACTTGCCCAGGGTTGTACAGTTTTTCAATGACATTAAGATTTGAGCTCAGTTCTGTTCAATGAACTTTGCTTTTAATCATATCTCATAATACTTCTTTCCTGAGAATGAATGAATGAATCCGCTTACAAATTATCATTCAGCCTCTATTGTTTTTCTGACAACTGTAATTGCCTCTTCTTGAAACTAGGTTTAGCTCTTCCAGTGACTCTTTCTACTCCAGCCCAGTGACCTGCCAGCCTGGTTGGAACATCTGCTCAGACTTAGTGACTTCTAGTTCTGACAGCACTGTATGGCACTACGGTGTTGACCTCATGCAAAGTTGGGTAAACCTGGGTTAAAATTTCGTTAGGAAAACTCTTAAATTGTAATGGCTGCTGCTGAAGCAAATATTGTCCAAAGAGGGGCCAGAATCCCAGCTTTCCTGAAGACATGTATGCAGGAGTTTGAAACTTTGCGAAGAATTAAATTATGATCCCTCCAAGAGCCTGAAGCCAAGAGATAAGGGACTACGTCACTGGAGGCCAAGATGGAGTCTGCAATTTGTGGGAAAGGAAGGATGTTGAGTCTCACAGAAATGTTTCTACAATTTAAAACCTTCTAGTTAGACCCTCATACACAGGATTTAAATGCTGGAAATCCAGACTGGGCTCATTTTTCTCATTGCTACCCTCAGCAGTTTTGTGCCTCTATTTAGTTTAGCAAACATTAATGAAGAGAGTTCTGAATGACAGGCACTTTGCCATGAATGCAGGGATGAGACAGGGACACGACAGGGACTCGAGATTTTGAGCTGAAAGGAGCAAGGGGTAAGGCAGTAGGATAGAGTGTGTCAGTCACTCCATCTACTGGTCAAGACCAATTCTCATGATGCCAGGTTGACTGGAGGAAAATTAATATGGGAACTGGTTTGCATTTGCTAGGAAAGAATCTAAAAATTGTATCTTTTAGTAACTGGTTTTTGAGAAAGCTCGCATTTGTTGATGTTGATTAACAGATAGACATAGTCTTTATATTAGCAAGAGAAATGGGGGAGAGCAACATGGAACAGTGGGGATGGGGTCATCTGGTGGAATTAGTCTAATCTCCCAATTGTAAACAACTCATCTTCTGTGGGAGCTTTTGTGACATTTATATGAGAGCAATCTGGAACCAGAAACGACCACAAGTTAATGAATAACCATTAACTTGCCTAAATATATGCAGTCTTAGGGGCCCTGGGAGCTCTGATGGCATAATCTATAGGGTGACATGCTGCTATCCTTAAGGCCACCTCTTTGGCAGTAGGGAGAAAGATGACAAATATCCCCTTAAATGATTTACAACCTCCAAAACCCAAGAGAGTCAGCTGTGAGTTGACTCTGACTCAGTGGCATTGCAGTTGAGGATTGTGACTGTGGGTTTGAGATTTTTTTTTGGCTTTGGAGGGTGTGTGTGTGTGTGTGTGTGCGTTTAGATGGTCGTGACAAAGGTACAGTACTCAGATTATGTCATGTGAGGGTCTCCTTCACCTCAATCCTCAGACCACACTGAACAAGCCTGGGAACCAAAAATTGAGAGAGATTTTACTAAGAGGATTGATAGTTGGTTGGAATTCAAAGGAGGAAAAACTCAGGAAAATGTTCCTTTGACTTCAAATCCCTAAAAGGAAAGGTAGAGAGTCAACTTGTAGGACAAGATGAGGGGCTATTAGATTTTAGTTCAAAACAGGGAAAAGCTTCCTGAGAAGGGGCTAAGTGAAGCAGTAAGTGAGTCATATACTGGAGAGTATTCAATGGGGGCTTGAGGAAGGCTAGTCAGAGGACTTGGGCAGCCAAGGGGTGGCACTGGGGAAATGGCAGGTGATGATCCTGAGGTTGGCTGTGGCTGCTGCCTCAGATTGCCTGATCTGATGGAGGATGGATGACGACTAGTGCCATGTAAGATAGTGCTGTGCTTACAGTTTAGTGTTTATAGTTTAAGCTTTAATAGGACAACCTTTCCAGAAGCAGTTACAGAACAAATTCCTAGAGGAGGTAATGGTGAGGGAAATACAGAGGTACAGGCTTTCTCTACAGTACTTGAAAGAGAAAGAAAATAGGATAAAGGTGACGGGAAGGGAGAGAGAAGACAGGGAGTGTCAGAAAATGGAGTCTACCCCTTTCTGAGAACTTTGTTCCAGACACACTTGCGTACTAAGCTGCTTTCCATCCTCACACAACTTTTTGTGATGCTGTCAACTGTTTCCATGATCTGAGATGAACTATCAAAAAGTCCTCATGTATACCTAATACAAAGTCTGTTCTGTCCCCACTGAACAGCCCACATTTCATGCCTGCAATGTTGTCCGGTAGTGATTTCTTGAATCCTCACCTTGACTTCCCTCGAAGACTTGCTTCTCGTCTTGTCAAACCTGTGGGTTTAATAAAAAAAGAATCCGGAGCTTGGCGCCCTCTAGTGGTTAGATTGGTTAGATTAGCGGGGATGATGCTTTTCAGAAACCAAGACATTTGCTGCAAAGGAAAAGGCTTAGCAGATCTAAGGGGTAGGTAGAAAATACAGGAAGGCATTGCCTGGCAAACAAAAGGGGCTTACTAAAAGTTGGGTGTGATTTTGTTTGAAGTAAAGACAAAGAAGCAGGGGTAGGTCGTCAGGCAAAGAGGAAACTGTTGTTATGTGTGGTTGAATTGGAACAGATCCTAGTTGACCCTTTCAGCAGGTTTCATGGGAGAAGACTGCATCTCATTCTCTCTCCTGGAGCAGCTGGTGGCCTCAAACCGATGGCCTTTGAGTTAGCAGTGCATCTTCTTACCATGAGATCACCAGAACTCCCTAAAAAGGGAACGAAGCACTAAGAAATTTTTAGCATTGCAGCTAGGTAGCCAGAGAGCTGCTAGGTCAGAATTGGAAGTTCTAAGCCCAACTCTGCTAGTCACTCCTAGGAATTCTGTTCATGTTACCCTTCACCTGAGGGACCACTGCCTATGAAGTTGTGGGGTTGATTTACGTCAGCTCAGCTCATTCTAGGCTGTACTCATTAGCCACCTGGGGAGTTTTAAAAATATTCCTCACTGGCCCTCAGCTCCAGAGATCCTGACTTAAGCGGTATGAGGTCGGGCCTGTGCACCACAGCTTTTTAAACACTTCCCAGGTGGTTTCAGTGGACACCATGGCTGGGAAAAGCTTGGGTTATGTTTCTAGACCCTTAAAGTTCCCTTAACGTTGGCTGGAATTCAGAGGTTGTTTTTCAGAGATTTCACTAAATTTAATTTGTAACCTGTGGTAGTAGATAATGTTACTCCTCCCTTAAAACAATGGGCTGAGATTTCTCACCAATAAACCTAAAGATAGATCTCGATGTTTGTATCCATAAGGTGACCCCAGCAACAGGCAATGGGAGTATGATTTATTCCCCATGGCTCTAATGTAATTAAGGCTTCATTATAGAGAAAGCTGTGCTATGGAGATACAAATTAGTAATGGCAGTTTACCTTCAAATTGCCATTTCATTAAAGTTACTATTGTGTTGTTTCAGGGCTTAAAAGCACATTATTCATGTAGCAAACATGGGGATCCCACTGGGAGCAAAGGGGCAACACACTCAGGAGAGGATTTGAGATCTCTGGACTTTGTCACATTCGCAGGAACTATTACTTCATTCCCTTCTCTGTTTGTTCTCCTCCAATTCTATACTGACCTGTTTGAGAAATATTACACCGGGGAAAGGGAAAGGAAAAGCAATATACAGCCACTCTTCAGATTCATCACTTAGAACAAGTTGTTCTTATTAGAAATATCTGAAGGGCAAGCATTATACTGAGGCATTTCCTAATGGGTCCCTGCTGGGGAAAAACCATGCAACAGAGGCAAGTATGTGAAGAGCATTTTTAGAAAGCGGAGCAGTGTCTGTGTCTGGCAGGCTTGCTGGCCACCCTGCCTTGCAGTCCCTCCAGTGAGTGAGCAGTCATTGAGAGACTGCTAACTGAGCCCAGATGAGACTGTGGTCAGATGACATGGACCCTGGCTTAGATTAGCAAGAAGCCATGTGGAACAATAATATCAGTAACAAGAACTGCTAGTGATTGAGTGCTACCATATACCAGATGCAATGCTGTGTGTGTATGTATAGCTTACATGGCCTTCAACAGTTCAAGATATTAGAAAAAGGTCATGTTGCTTTTACTTCTTATTTAGTTGTTCAGGAACTCCCTGCTTATATGTACTCATATGTAAGTATTGATTGTTGCGAGGAGCATATTAATTAAGCTCTTATTGTTATAGTTTTACTGTTGACTGGAAGGTGACCTCTGGGAGTTTTGTTAACTTTAAGTTAGGCTTTTGCACATCAGTTGTCTTGGACCTTCCCCTAGTTTCTTTCTGACTAGTAGATCTGATCATTGTTTTGCACTTTAGTTTTTACTCTTGATGCATATATTAAAAATATGTCTTATATTTTATTATATGTTACTATCAATTAATTTCTATGCACCTGAAAGTTGAACAATGAATAAGTAAGACCAAAGAAGCATTAATGGCTTTAAGTTGTGATGTGGGTGAAGATTATTGAATACACCATGATCTCCTAAAAAAATCCAAATAAATCTATGCTGACGGGAGTATAGCCAGAATACTCCACATAAAAGCAAGGATGGTGAAACTTTGTCTCACTTATTTTGGGTACATTTTCAAGTTGTCTGGATATAACAAGAGTCTAAACAGTGTAAAAATCAGGAAAGATGTATTTCAGGGTTGTATCCTTTTTTTCATACCCATTTAATGTGCATAGTCAATGAAATACAGATAGGCACTCCTTTGATACATTTTGCTTTCAGCTAAAATTCATTTGATGTTGATGATAATGTCTCTGGTGACATGGCCTCTTCTACACCAAGGCTGTATTTCTGGTATTTGTCTGTGGATGTTCTGTTCAAGTTATTTTTGGATAATCTTCAGCAGGATTTTGCTTGTGTATGATATCAGTGATATTGTTTGATATTTCTACACTCTGCCAGGTCACCTTTTCTTTTTGAATGGGAACAAATATGGATTTCTTCCAGTCAGTTGGGCAGGTTCTTGTCCTCCAGATTTCTTAGCACAACTATGTGAGCATGTCCAGGGCAGTATCTCTCTGTTGAAGTACGTCAATTTGCGTGCCATCAATTCCTGGGGCCTTATTCTTTAACAACTCCTTCAGAGCAGCTTGAACTTTCTCCTTCATCACCATTGCTCCTTGATCATTTACTGTTTCATGAAATTCTTCTGTGTCAGCCAATTCTTTTGGCACAGTGATTCTGTATACTCCTTCCGTCTTCTTTTAATGCTTCTTGAATCATTCTGTATTCTTCACATATTATCCTGAAGTATTACAACTCAAGGCTTGAATGTGTTCTTCACTTCTTTCAGCTTAAAAAAATGCCAAGAGAGTTTGGCACTTTTGGTTTTCCAACTCCAGCTCTTTGCACATTTCATTGTAATACTTTGTTTTATCTTCCCAAGCTGTGCTTTGAAATCTTCTGTTTAAGGTGTGCCTAATCCAAGACATAGGGAGCTCTGGTGGACTAGTGGTAAGAAGGCAATCCCAATGGAGGACCAGCTACTCTTCAGAAGGATGGGCAGTCTCTTTCTGTGCAATTAACTGCCTCTGAAAACCTGCTAAAGGGTCACTTGTGGTCAGTTCTGACTCAAAGGTATACATTAATAACAAATTCAAGCCAGGGTCTTTTCAATTACTTCCTATGCATCTGAAAGTTGGACAAGTTATAAGGAAGGCTGAAGAATAATCAATGTTTTTGCATTGTGATGCTGGTATTGAGTGTTGACTATACTATGGCCTGCCAAAATAGTGAAGCTTTGTCTTACTTTGGTCATATTTCCAGGAGGAATCAGTTGTTGGATAGAGAGATCATGGTGGGAAATGTCAGTAAAGGATAGAATAACCTTCATTGATTGAAGAACCTTCATCCATTGAGATGGCTTTTCAATGACTATCCCAATGCCCCAATGGGCTTGAGATGACAGATATTATGAAGATGGTGCAGAATAGGGCTGAATTCAGATCTGTAGTTCACAAGGTCACTATGAGTTGCAGTCTACTCACTAACACTTAACAGCAAAAAAATTACATTTTATTACATAAAAATAGATATAATATGAAATACATTTAATAATATAAACATTTTCTTGTGTAAACTTACCATATATAGGTTTTCATGTGAAGCAATTGCTGCAGAGGGCCAAGGACTGTAGCCTTCAATATGGATTAAGGCTCAATATCAAGAAAACAAAGATTCTCACCACTGGGCCAATTGGCAGCATCAGGATGAATAGTGAAGAGATAGAGATTGTTCACAGCTTTAGCAGCCAGGAAATTAAAAGATGTATTGTGATGGAAAAGTCTACTGTTAGGGACCTCTCCAGGGTACTTAAGAGCAATGGTGTCACTCAGAAGACTAAGGTGCTCCTGATACAGGCTATGGCCTTTGCAATCACTTGCTATGCATCAGAGAGCTGGACAATGACTAGGGAGGTTAGAAGGAGAACTGATGCCTTTGAACTGTGGTGCTGGAGAACAATATTGAATGTACCATGGACTGCTAAGAAAATTAACAAGTTCATCCTGGAGAGGGTTAACCTTGGAGGCAAAGATTCTGAGGATTCATCTGACATACTTTGGACATGTTATAAAGAGGAACGTCATGCTTGGGAGGGTGGAGGGACAGCGCAGAAGGGGAAGACCCTCTATGAGGTGGATTTATTTCAGTGACTGGGATAATCGGGGTGGGTATGTCAGAGAGAGTGAGATTGGCACAGGACAGATCAGGGTCTAGGGATGTTGTACATAGGGTTGCTATGAGTCGCAAGTGACTTGATGTCACATAACAACACAACAACAAACTTATTGTATTTATATATACATATATACACATACATGTTGTTGTGTATCATCGAGTTGGTGTATACATATATACACATGCTATTTTTGTTATGTGCTGTAAAGTCAACTATGACTCATAGAAACTCTGTGAACAATGAATCTGAACCCTGCCTTATTCTGTGCCATCCTCCCCCATCTCAGTTCTTGAACTGATTGTTACAGTCACTGCATAAGACTTTCTTTTTAAGGGTATTCCTCTTTTTATCTGATCCTCAGCTTTTCCCAGTACTATATCTTTTTCCAAAGACTGACTCCTTGTAACAACACGCTCAAAATAAGTGAGGCCATTTTTTGCCCATCTTAACTAATACCTTCTACTATGGACTTGGTAAAAATTATCAATAGTAGCAGTCAGGTACTATCAGGAACTATCTCATTCTTCTGATCTTGTACCTTAAAGGTAAGGAATTGAGCTACTAACCCAAAGGCAGGTGATTCAAATTCACCAGCTGCTCCACAGGAGAATCTTCTTCCATATGATTTACAGCCTCTGAAAACCACTGAAGGATCAGCTATGAATTTGTTCTGACTCAACTATATATAACACCAACAACACATACTTTTTATTGTGGTCTTGGCCAGAGTGATCAGTAGTAGTAGCTATGTACTATTAGGTATGATCTGATTCTTTTGCTCTTTGGTTATAGAAGATGATCTCTAAATTCAGGTTGGATATATTCAAAGTTATAGTTAGGAGGTCTGTTGGCTTTGAAGTAAGGAGTTCTGCTGTCAACACAAAGGCAAAGAAACCAACCCCAGTAGCTTCTCCATGGGAGAAAGATGGGCAGTCTCCTCCTACAGGATTTATAGTTTCTAAAAACATGGTAGAGGGACAGCCATGGTTCAGTTATGACTTGACAGCACATACCAACAATACCTACAACAGGTTTGCTTATCTTCAGCTTCAGTTTGAATGTATGTCTAAGCAGTTGATGATCTGTTTCACAGTAAACCACTGATCTCATTCTGCAAGAATATTCTCAGTATTTCTCAAATGGAAAGATTTGAAGAAAAATTTAAGCCTCAAGTTGCAATAATGAAGGTTTCTTTAGAAAAGAAACATTGAGAAACATTTGAAATATCGAATGAGGATGAAAGGAACAATCACTGTACCAAAAAGCTCAACACTGAAACATTTCAGTAAGCAGGATAGGATCATGAGCCAATAATATTGAATGAGCAAGTCCAAGTTGGACTGAAAACACTGATAAAAGTTAAGTCTTTAGTAACTGATGGAATACCCATGAATATGTTCTAATAAGATTAACACTGGAAATGTTTACTTATATGCCAAGGAATTTGGAAAACAGCTATCTGACCACTCAAATGGAGGGTATTCATATTTGTGCCAATTTTAAAGAAAGGCAATCCAAAAGAATATGCAAATTATAGACCATTTCAGTTAATATCAAAAGTAGTGAAATTTTTCTGAAGATCACTTTTGGCACCAGCAATCAGGAAATCAAAAGATGAATTGCAGAGAGCAACACACAGAGAGCAACACACAGAGATTGACGCACAGAGACCAACAAACAGACAGCGAGCAGGACAGTAGGAATTTGAGTGAGAACTAATATTAAAATAATTAGTTTGAGAACTACAGGAGCAGCGAGTCACTGACCCTGGCAGAAGCCACTAGTCAAGATGCTGTGGGACCCACCCACCAGAAACAAGTAGGACAGTGGGAATTTGACTGAGATTTCTTAAGCCCCACCAGACCCAGAGCCCTGCTAAGCAATAGGCACCAGGCAAGAAGCACTGGGTGAAAGCCAGACAGCCAGAATTTGAGTGAGGACCTCATGCAAGCCTACCCAAACAGGTGAAAACTGAGTGAGGTCCCCACATGTGCCTGCCCCATACCTGTGCCCGCCCCACACCCATGCCCACCCAGCATCTGCTCTGTCCCACACTGTGCCTTCATGTCCAGTCAACTAACTTGCCTTTAATCCAGAGCATCTTGATCTGATTTAGCACTTAGCTGGAATAAGAAGCTGCTCTCACAGTCCCTGGAAAGAACCTCCCTTTGGATCAGAAGTTCAGAGAGAAACACATGCAGGGTAATTGCCCCACCCTCTTCTAGAGCAGTGACTTCAGATTAAGAACCTATCATCACCTCAGACATGAAAAACTCTACCACAGCAATATCATGTAAGAAGCAGGCTACTTCACACCCTTCAAAGCAAGATGCCACCCCCAAAAGGTGGCACCTGAAGTCTTTTGGAACTTTCTGACACAGATTTTAAAAGAATAATAATTGGCTACTTTCAATAGGTGAAAGACAGACTTGAAGAATTACAACACACTACAAGCAAAAATCAGCAAGATCTTAAAAAATAAAATCCTAAATAATGCATATAAAACAAACAAAGTATTAAAGGCTCTGGAAAAACAAGAAGCCATGATCCAGAATTTGAGGTCTAATGTTTTAGATGCTGTCAAGACGATGGAAGGACACATGAAGAGAGTTGAAGAGCTGGAAAACAGAACCAGTGAAATAGAAGGTAGAATTGTCACCACTGATGTGCTAGAGCAAAATGCAGAATCAAAAAAGAAGGAAAAAGATGAAAGTCTAAGAATAAAGTAGGACACCATTAAAATGAATAACATGCACATAATCAGAATCTCAGAACAGGAAGAAGCAGGCAAAGGCCCTGAGAATTACTGTGGAAGAATCACTAGAAAAAAAGTTTTTCCAGGCATAATGAAGAATGAGAAAATACATATTCAAGATGCTGAGTGAACACCATATTGAATAGACCCCAAAGAAAAACACGAAGGCATATCATAATCAAATTTGCCAGAACAAAAAAAAAAAAGAGAGAGAATCCTAAAAGCAGCTAGTGAGAAACAAAGTGTAACTTATAAGGGAGAGCAAGAAAAATAAAGTGTTGATTTCTCAGCAGAAACCATGTGACAAGAAGACAGTGGAATGACATATCTCAAACACTCAAAGAACACAACTGTCAACCAAGAATACTGTACCCAACTGGGAGGAGGGTAGAGAGAATAGTGCAACAATGAATGAGTGGAAGCCCAAAATCTCTGTAAATGTTTATGAAAATTAATAAAATATAATTA
>NW_006399755.1:1694312-1708062 GCF_000299155.1 Elephantulus edwardii
AAAAATTAAGCTTTTTGCATTTTGCTAATTTGAATAAAGATCTAAACAAGGTCTACATACTATTTTTAAAAATATGTCTACCAATCTGCAACTGTTCCCTTCTCCTTCCTCCTTTTCTTCCCCTTCAGTTATTTCTATCTTGAAGAAACTAGGTCACTTAGTCTGTAGAATTTTTCACATTCTTAATTTGACTTACTGAATCCTTATGAGTCATTTAATGTTTTTCTCTATCTTCTTTATTTCCTGTGAACTTCCAGAGGCTTTACGTTAGCATGGGTCACCTTGTATTTGTTGTTGCACGAATGTGTGGCAGGTGGGACTATCTATTTGCTATTTTAACACCTGAAGCATTTAACATACAGTTGTTTTCTATTACAGTAATAGCAATTCTACAACTTCAGCTGTAGTGTATTTCCAAAGTTTAACTGGCACCACATATTCATGTCATGATCAAGTCACCAGGTTAATCAAAAGTTGGTTGAGACACTAATGAGAACCTAGAATACCAGGCTAGAGATTTATCCTATGTTCGACAAGGGGCCAAAAAATAGCAAAGTTTTTAACCAAAGAATGGAAAAGAGATTTCATAATAAACATACTATGATATCTAATTAAATACAGACAGACCCTAACTTATGATGGGGTTCCATTTCAGCAACTCCATCATAAATCGTTTCTGATGTAAGTAAAACCTCATTTTTAAAGTTTTCATCATTGCCTTTATTTTTGTTATTTATTTTGTTAGGGGTTACTCTTATCTTTATTTGAACCTCTGAGAATGATAATAAATTACATGCAAATTAAAAAAAAAAAGAATACTGTACCCAGCAAAATTGTCCATTAAATATGGAGAGATCAAGATATTCCCAGAAAAACAGAACCTAAGGATGTTTGTAAAAACAAGACCAGCATTTCATGAAACACCGAGAGATGATGTCCTTACAGAGATGCCACAGAAAGCAGGATGGACCAAAGTAACTAGCAACAACACCAAAAAAGAATTTCACAAAATGAGAGCAAGCAATAAAACATTGCATCTCAATAATCACACTATATGTGAATGGTTTGAATGCACCACTGAAGATAAAAAGAATCGCAGATAGGATAGAATAGCAAAATCCATCAATATGCTGTCTACAGGAGACACACCTGGGCGTCCAGCCCCACAGCCCAAGGAAGCACAGCTATCAGTGCTCAGGCGCTGCATCTGCCACGAGTGTGGCTTTGCGGGTGACAAGATGGCGGCTGGGGAAGCAGCGTGAGGATCCCGGAGGCACACGCAGCCCCATTGAAACGGGCCATCATGGCCCTCCGTAGCCCATAGTATATTTTTGGAGACCTCAGCCCTGATGAGTTCAATCAGTTCTTAGTGACACCTCGCTCCTCCTTTTAGCTTTCTCCCTACAATGGAGCAGTTTTGTGTGGTGTTCAGGTTGCAGATGAACTCCTCCACGGGCAAGAATACCAGAGAATTGAGTTTGGAATTAATGAAGTAATCGAACCAGAAGACTCTGTGCCCAGAGACCCCAGCTACAGTATTTCCAGCACACTGAATCTTCAGGCCCTGGAATTTATTCTAGGTTGTCCAGCTTCCAAAAATACCCCTGATGACGTGGTTAAGGATGCAAACTACAGTTCTGAATTCCAGTAGCCAGGATCTCCACTGCTCTGAATAGCAGTTCCAATGTGGAGACAGAAGTGTGGGAAAATTATGGAGTCTCTGGTGGTCTCGGACAAAGGGAACACCAAAAGAAGAAGAAACGGCCACCTGGGTATTACAGTTACTTGAAAGATGGCAATGATGGCAGCACTCCCACGGAGGCCCAGGTCAACAGCCATGCACACCCGCTTGTCCCGGACAGTGGAAGTGCGGAGGACACTGAGTTCTTGGGTGACGTGCCCCAGTTGGTCACCCCCAGGACTTGTAATAGCCCTGAAGACTCCCTGGACTTTGTAGGTGGCTCTCTGCCCGATGGGCCTTTCCCTAGAGCACTGGACAGCCATGCCAGGACTGTGGGGCAGCCAGAGCTGTGCCTCCCTGACTTTGAGCAGGACTGCCTCTCTGTTGAGGCTGCCAGAGACAGCCTGGCAAGGACAGCAGTGGCCCAGTGTCGGTCTTGATACTACTGAAAACCTTGGTGTTGATAATGGACAAATATTGAACCCTCGGGTGAAGACCTGGCTGCCAACGGGATGCATCTGCACATGGTGGAGAGTAAGGATCCTGAACCTGAGCAGCCCCCTGGTGACGCCTTGGCCTTGGTGGCCGGCTCTGCTACCCCCAGCCAGCCCACCAAGTCGTGAGCTAGTCTCTTCCATGATTCAAAGCCCTCCTCTTCCTCACCCATGGCTTATGTGGAAACCAAGTATTTCCCACCTGTTAAATCCTCCCCGGCCTCTGAAAAGCAGGTGGAAGTCAGAGAAGGGCTTGTTCCAGTGTTGGAGGACCCTATAGCCATAAAGATTGCAGAGTTACTGGAGACTGTAACCCTGATCCATAAACTGGTGTCATTGCAATTCCATGGGCTGATCAATAAAGGAAACTGGTGCTACATTAATGCTACCTTGCAAGTATTGGTTGCTGCCCGCCCCCCCCCCGCCCCTTGTATCACCTGAAGAAGTTCATTTCTGTGTATTCCAACATGTAGCGGCCTTGTACGTCCACACCCATGATAGCTAGCTTTGTTCGATTGATGAATGAGTTCACTAACATGCCAATACCTTTAAAACCCAGACAAGCTCTTGGGGATAAAATCATGAGGGACATCCACCCCTGCGCTGCTTTCAAGCCCACGTATATTTTTAGACTCCTGATGATCATCAAGTCCACCTTGTCTGAAAAGGGCGAACAGGAAGACGCTGAGGAATACCTAGGCTTTGTTCTCAATGGACTCCATGAGAAGATGTTGAATCTAAAGAAACTTATCTCACCGAATAATGAAAAGCTCAGTGTCTCCAACGGGCCCCAGAGCCCCTTGGTGAAGATGAGGAGCAGGAAGAACGGGGTGAGGGCAGCGAGGACAAGTGGGAGCAGTTGGGCCCCAGGAACAAGACCTTGGTCACTTGGCAGGCAGACTTTGTCCAGACTCCCATCCCTGGCATTTTTTGGCGGGCATATCAGGTCTGTGGTTTACCGGCAGAGCTCAAAGGAGTCAATCACGCTGAAGCCCTTCTTCACGCTGCAGCTGGACATCCAGTCTGACAAGATCCACACTGCCCAGGATGCACTGGAAAGCTTGGTGGCCAGAGTCTGTACAGGGCTACACCACAAAAACCAAGCAGAGTGACTCTGGAGAAGCTCCCTCCTGTCCTTGTGTTATATCTGAAATGGTTCATTTATGAGAAGACTGGTGGCTGTCAGAAACTGATCAAAAACATCGAATACCCTATGGAACTAGAAATCAATAAAGAACTGCTTTCCCCAGGGGTAAAAAATAAGAACGTCAAATGCCACAAGACCTATAGGCTATTTGCAGTGGTCTACCACCAAGGGAACAGCGCCACTAGCGGCCACTCCACCAGGGATGTCTTCCAGATCGGCCTGAAGGGCTGGCTCCACATTGATGACCAGACAGTCAAAGTGATCACCCAGTACCAGGTGGTGAAACCCACGGCCGAACACACAGCTTACCTCTTCTACTACCGCTGCGTGAACCTGTTGTAGCCCATGACGTCGCCCATGCCCATGCAGGTGCCCCTCCTCCCCTCACATTATGCCAGCCACATCACACCTACTCTGCCCCATGCCCACACTAACTGCCTCACACTGACTCCACACAGATGCCAACTCCACTCATGCGCCGACTGCGCCCCCGCCCTATACTGAAGCAGGTGTCCCTGACACTGACTCCTCCCCTCTACGCTGAAGGCCCTGCCCCAAGGCCACTGTGGTGACCATGACTCTTGCCCTCCCTCTCTCCTGTCCCTTCTGCAAAAATGGGCTCGAACTAAAGGAGATGTTGGGCTTCATGCACAACATAGTGCATGCTGACTTTTAACTTCCACATCTAGCTCATTTGGTTGAAAGAGACTCATTTGATTTGGGGGAGGAAAACCAATTCACAAACCCCACATTTCTGAAATAATGCTGATTCCTGAGATGGGGAAAGGATTTCTGTTTGATTTCCAGTCTGATTGCTTAGTATGCTAAGTCCTGCACCAACAGCGATACTTGTAAATTTGTGCAAAGGAATTTTATCTCATCTGGAAAAAGAATTTTTAAATTCATCACACTTTTCTCCCTCACCTTTAGTTTTTGATAAAAGATTTTAAAAAACAGAAGCAAGTTATTGGAGGAGAAGAAAATAATTCTTTCCTCAGAAAAGAAACGTAGTAAGTTGCTGGTTCCTAGCAGGGGAAAGCATTTTAATAATTGTGCAAAGAGAGACTGCTTCCGTATGCAATGCCGAGAAAATCCTTGGAGTTAAGATGTTAGGATATGTAGATGGGTGATTGTAACTCTATTGCCATTAAAAGATTTCAAGCTGAAAAAAAAATAAGAGAGACATATATGAAAAGTCAAGATAAAGAAAGATTAAAAATAAAAGGGTGGGGAAAAAAATATACCAAGCAAACAGTAACCAGAAAAAAAGCAGGAGTAGTGATCTTAATCTCTGATAAAATAAATTTCAATGCAAAAACTATCACAAAGGACAAGGAATTACATAATGCTTAAAGAGTTAACAGAACAAGAGGGCATAACAATAATAAATATCTATGCACCAAATGAAAGACCCACAAAATATATAAAACAAATATTAACAAAATGGAAAAAGGAAATAGACAACACAATAGTTGGAGACTCAATTTACCACTCTCAAGAAAAGATAAAACTACCAGGAAAAAACTCAACAAAGATGTTGAGGAATTAAACCACACAATAAAACAACTTGACCTCATAGATTTCTATAGGATAATGCACCGCAAAAAAGCACAGTACAACTTCTTCTCCAACGTGCATGGAACATTCACCAGAATAGATCACATTTTAGGTCACAAGTCAAGCATCAATAAATTAAAAAACATAGAAGTAATACAAAGCATCTTCTAAGATCACAATGATACAAAATTAGACATTAATAACAAGAGGATAAAGGAGAATAAAACTATATATCTGATCTGGAAACTGAACAACACCTTGCTTGAACATGAGTGGGTACTAGAAGAAATAAAAAAGAAAACGAAAAAGTTTCTTGAAACAAATGACAATGAAAACACCACTTACTAAAACCTCTGGAAAACAGACAATGCAGTAATCAGAGGTCAATTTATAACAATAAGCAAACATATCAAAAGAAAGAAAAATGTGACCATTGACTCTCTGATCCAATATCTCCAACAAATTGAAAAAGAACATCAAGAAAACCTGACACTCTCTAAAAAACCTGAAATTATAAAAATTAGAGCAGAAATAAATGAAATACAAAACCGAAAACAATTGAAACCCATCAACAAAACTAGGAGTTAGTTCTTTGAAAAGGTCAATAAAATTGACAAACCACACTAACAAAGGAAACTAACAAAAAAGGAAAGAAAAGACACAAATAATCTGAATAAGAGATGAAATGGGCAATATCAGAACAGAACCAACTAAAATAAAAAGGCTAACATTGGAATATTATGAAAAATTATACTCAAGCAAATATGAAAACCTAGAGGAAATGGACAAATACTTAGGAATTTATAACCTACCTAAATGGACTCAAACCAAAATTGAACACTGGAACAGACCTTTTATTAAAGAAGAAATTGAAAAGTTGATAAAACAACTTCCAGCCAAAAAAGTCCTGGACCAGATGGCTTTACAAGTGAATTTTATCAAACATTCACAGAATATCTGTCACTAATTCTAAATAAACTATTTCAGAAAATAGAAAAAGATGGAATTCTCCCAGACTCATTCTATGAAGCAATAATATCCTTGATACCAAAGCCAGGAAAGGACACCACCAAAATAGAAAACTATAAGCCAATATATCTCATGAACAGTGATGCAAAAATTCTGAATAAATTTTGGTCAATAGAATCCAACGATAAAAAAAAATAATTCACTAAGATGAAGTGGGATTCATATCAGGTATGCAAGGATGGTTCAACATAAGAAAAACAATTCATGTAATTCATCACATTAACAATGTGAAGAACAAGAGCCATGTGATCCTATCAATTGATGCAGAAAAGGCCTTTGACAAAATCCAAAACCCTTTCCTGATTACAACATTCAACAAAATAGAATTAGGGGGTAATTTCTTCAACATACTAAAAAGTATTTATGAAAACCCAAGAGCCAACATTGTTCTCAATAGAGAGAGATTGAAGGCATTCCCTTTGAGAACAGGAACTAGGCAAGGATGCCCACTCTCACCTCTCCTATTCAATATTGTATTGGAAGTCTTAGCAATAGCAATAAGGCAAGAGAAGGAAATAAGAGGTATCCAAATTGGCAAAGAGGAGGTAAAATTATCTCTCTAGTATAAAATTATCTTCTAGTATACTTAGAAAACCCTAAAGACTCACCAAGAAAACTACTGGACATAGTTGATCAATTCAGCAAAGTGGCAGGACACAAGACCAACATACAAAAGTCAATTGGATTTCTCTACAATGACACAGAAAATACAGAACTGGAGATGAGAAAAACAATACCCTTCATGATAGCTAATCACAAGATTAAATATTTGTGAGTAAATATAAGCAAAGGCACAAAGGATTTATTCAAAGAAAATTACAAAACATTACTACAAAAACCAAAAAGAGACATGGAGAAATGGAAGAATATCCCTTGCTCATGGATAGGCAATTTTCATGTTCAATGCAATCCCAATACAAGTATCAATTCCATTCTTCAAGGGGATGGAAAAGGCAATTTCCAATTTCATTTGGAATGGAAAGAGGCCCCGAATAAGTAAAGCACTCCTTAAAAAAAGAAACAATGTAGGAGGCATCTCACGCCCCAATTTCAAATCTCACTACATTTCTGTGGTGGTCAAGACAGCATGGTATAGTTACAATGACAGACACATTGATCAACAGAACAGAATTCAGAATCCAGAAATCAGCCCATCTACCTACAATCAACTGATTTTTGACAAGGAGATGAAATCAGTTAAGTGGAAAAATGACAGCCTTTTTAACAAATGGTATGGCAAAATGGGAAAACTATTTGCAGAAATTCAAGCAAGACATCATTCCATACATAAAAACCAACTCAAAGTGGATCATGGACCTAGAACTAAAACCAAGGACTGTAAACTTCATTAGAGAAAAGCTTGGTAGAACTCTGGACTAATCCACAACATAGTCTTCCAAGCATCCTTGAAAATCTACAACCAGGAGAGGATAAAATAGATGAATGGGACCTTCTAAAAAGCAGATCCCTATGCACATCCAAAAACTTCTCCAACAGGGTAAAAAGGGAAGCCACTGACTGGGAAACAATACTTGATAATGACATATCAGATAAGGGACATATCTGGAATTTCTAAAATATTTGAGCAACACAACAAGATAAACAACCCAGTTTCAAAATGGGCACAGGATATGAACAGACACTTCACCAGAGAAGATATTCAGATGGTGAACAAACATATGAAGAAATACTTAAAATACCTAGCTCTAAGAGAGATACAAATCAAAACAACTATGAAATATCATCTCACCCCAGTAAAAATAGCAAGATTTAACAGAATAGCAAACAACAAATGCTGGCGAGGTTGCCGAGAAACAGGAACCCTTATTCACTGTTGGTGTGAGTGTAAAATGGTGCAACCACTGTGGAAGTCAGTATAGTGCTTTCTCAAAAAGTTGCAAATGGAAATACCATTTGACTCAGCAATTCCTATACTGGAAATTTACCCTAAAGAAACCATAACTGCCACCCAAGAAGATATATGCACATTCATGTTTATGGTGGCTTTGTTCACAATAGCAAAGAATTGGAAACAACCCAAGTGCCCATCATCAATAGAGATAGAGATAAATAGATAGATAAATAAATAGAGAAGCTGTGGTATATTCACACAATAGAATACTATGCCTCATTGAAAAACAAGGAACTTATGAATTATTATACAAAATGGGTGACACTGGAGGAGGAAATATCTCTGTCACAAAAGGATAAATACTGCATAAGGCCACTGTTGTAAAGTGGACTGACATCAGGATTGGGAGGAATCTAAGAAAAGAGGGGATAAATAATGTATACTGCATTGAAACAGATGAGGGAGATAACTATTTAAAAGGGATATATGATTAGGTATCATTGACTTGACAGGAGTCCAGAATGAAAACTGCACAGTAGAGTGGATGGGGGTAGGGATTGTATAACAATGAAAGAATGTTTTTAAATGAATCAATTATTTTTATTTATTTATGTGTTTATTTATTTTACTTTTCAAAGAGAAGAGCAAACTGGGTGAATGGGTGGGCAGGGAGAAAAGTATGCAACAATGAATGAATTGATATCCAAAGTCTCTGTAAACTTTCATTAAAATTAATAAAAGAAAAGATGACTTGCATTAGGTAGATCTGCTATCATGGGCTTTTCTAGAGTACTGAGAAGCAATGATATCAGTCTAAAGACTAAGGTAGTGTGCCTGATCCAGGCTATGGTCTTCACAATAACTTGCTTTGTATCAGAGAGCTGAACTAAGGATAGCAGAAGAATTGATGGCTTTGAGCTGTGGTGTTGTAGAAGAATCTTGAAGGTAACATAGACTGCCAAGAAAATAGATTAGTCTGTCTATCTGTCTTGGGGAAGGTGAATACCAAGTTTCTCCTTGCAGGCTAGGGTTTCGGAGCTACATCTCACATACTTTTGGCATGTGGACTAGAAAGACTGATACTTGGAGAATGATATCATGCTCAGAAGGGTGAAGGTACAGCCCATGAGCAGAAGACCCCCAATAAGATGGATTAATACAATAACTAGGGCAATGGGAATAGCTGTGTCAGAGTCAGTGAGATTGGTTCAGAACAAGGCAGGTTATAGAGCTGTTATACATAGGGTTCCTATGAATCACAGGTGACTCGATGACATATAACAATTGCAACAATTCAAAATTGGTTATAGCAGTACATCAACAAGGAATGCCCAGATTTACAAGTAGAATTCATAAAATGATGTGGAATGAGAAATATCATCATCATTGCTGACATCAGATATACCTTTGCTGAAAGAAAAATATAGTAGAAAACTGTTTACTTGTGTGCTTTATTGATTTTGCAAAAACATCCAACAGTATGCATCATAAAAAGTGTGGAAGATTGAATAAAGCACAGTGCACAGGATTAAAATACAATGTATATGAATTATTGGTGGTGGTTGTTGTTGTGTACCGTAGAGTTGGAACAAACACATAGCTGACCCTCTGGTATGTTTTCAGAGGCAGTTAATCACACAGGAGGAGATTGCCCATCCATCTTCTGTGGAGCAGCTGGTGGCCACAAACTGTGTGCCTTCGGGATTGTAGCACAGCTTCTTGCCACTAGGCCACCAAAGCTCCCTGAATTATTGGATATAAATAAATTAAAAATTATGGATTATATTATGAAAATGGGAATTGCAGCATACTTACTTGTGCTCTTGTAGAACCTGTACATAGATTAAGAGGCAGCCCTTCAAACAGAATAGAAGAGATTGCATTGTTTAAAATCAGGAAAGATGTGTATTAGGACTGTACTCTCTATTTATACTTATCCAATCTTTATGCTAAACAGTTTGAGAAGCTAGACTACATGTGAACAAGAACACAGACTGTATGAAGAAGCACACAGCATAAAGATTAAAGGAAGACTCAATAATAACCTGTAGATGACACAACCATACTGGCTGAAAGTGAAGAAGACTTTAAGCACTTACCGGTGCACATTAAAGTTGAAAACTTTTGTACTTCTGGGTGAATTACATCATAACATAAAGAAAAAGGAGAAAAACACCAACCTTACAAATGGACTTAAACAGAGAAAAGGTTTAAGTTGTCAAGGATCCCATTGTACTCAGATTCACAATCAGCACCCATGGAAGCAGCAGTGAAGAAATAAAAAATACACGTGCATAGGAAAAATCTGCTGCAAAAGACTTCTTTTAAAGTCCTTTAAGGACTAAGGTTTGTCTAACTCAAGCCATGGTATTTTCAATTTTTTCATATGATGGGAAAATTGAACAGTGAGTTCATAAGTAAAAATGAGGAATAACTGATACCTTTGAATTATGGAGTTGGTAAAGACTATTGAATATGCTTATGGTTAAAGTAAAACTTTATTGGATTAAGCAACCAGATTTAGTCCTTTGTACTAGAGACTTTAAAAAGAACCTTTCTTTAGAAAGAACCTTTGTATGGGAACCTGTACTTACACTCCTTACTGTTGTTGTTGTTAGGTGCCATCAAGTCGAGTATGACTTACAATGATCCAATATAAAACAAATCTGAACCCTGTCCTATCCGGTGCCATCATCATCATCTCTGACACACTTGTCAGCACGTCAGTCTACCTTGTGGAGGGTCTCCGTCTCCTTTGTTGACACTATATTAGAACCTCTAGACTCTGTACTGTTGTTATATGCTATTGAGTTGAATATAACTCATAGTGAACCTATGGACAATGGCTCTGAAACTGGCCCTAGTGGAACCTTCAAAAATTCTCTACTAGTCTTGCCTCTAGATGGCACTCATGTATTTGTATAAATTTACAAATTAGTTTACAAAGAAATTCAGTTGTTCTATCCCTTGTAACTTCTGTTCGTACTGTTCCTCCATCTCAGGGTATCCGTTGTGGTTAATTAGCTACAGAGAACAAACAAATTTTTGGGTTTTTAATATTAATTCGTTTATGCTTCCTCTCAGTCTGAAAAGGTTTTAAGATAGAACTACCACAAACAGGCCATGGTCTTTGCCATCGCTTGTTATGTATCAGAGAGTTGGACAATGACTAGGGAGGACAGAAGGAGAGTGGATGCTTTTGAGCTGTGGTGCTGGAGAAGAGTACTGAATGTACCATGGACTGCCAGGAAAACAAACGGATTCATCTTGGAGAGGGTTAAACCAGGCTACTCCTTGGAGGCAAGGATTTTGGGGCTTCATCTGACATACTTTGGACATGTTGCCAGGAGGGACGGGTCCTTGGAGAGGGACATCATGCTTGGGAGGGTGGAGGGACGGCTCAGGAGGGGAAGACCCTCTATGAGATGGATTGACTCGGTGACTGGGGTAATCGGGATGGGTTTGTCAGAGGCAGTGCGGTTGGCACAGGATAGGGCAGGGTTTAGGGCTGTTGTGCATAGGGTCGCTATGAGTCGCAAATGACTCTATGGCACATAACAACAACAACAGCAACCACAGACAGACAATATCATGATAGATGGAGAAAATATTGAAGTTGTCAACAATTTCATCTTACATGAACACATTTGGTACCAGTAGTCAGGAGATCAGGAGACATACTACATTGGGAAAGTCTGCATTCAGGGACTTCTCCAATTTTTAAGAGCAGTGATGCCAGTTTGAGGACTAAGATTCATCAGATTAAGGCCCTAGTCATTTCAATCACTTGCTATACATTTGAAAGCTGGGCAGTGAATAAGGATGACAGGAGAAGAAATGATGCCTTTGATAAATTGACGTGTGGTGTCAGAGAAGAGCACTGAATATCCCATGGACTTTCAAAGAACAAATACTTCTTGTAAGAAGAACAGCCAGAATGCTCCTTGGAGGCATAGATGAGAAAGCTTTGTCTCACATACATTGATTGGGCATGTTGCTAAGAGAGGTTATTCCTTGGATATGGACACCATGCTTGGAAAGGTGGAGGGTTGGGGAAAGAGGAAGATCCTCAACTAGGTGAATTGATACAAAGATTGCTACATTGTGATCAAGTGTGTCAGGATGTGTGAGGATGCTCAGGATAGAATAGGCTTCAGATCTGTTGTTTACTGGGTAGTTAGGGTTCATACCCAAATCAATGGCACCAAACAACAACTTACAACCAGTCTGGCATCATGCATTCTCCATATTTGAGGTCAACAATGTAGATGACCTTGAGACACTCCTAATACCATAATGACTTCTGTCTTCTCTGCATTATTGTATGGAATCAGGTCTGGAACAGGCCTCTATGACGGGATATTATCTTCACACAGCTATGTCATAGCATAAAGTGTTGTTGGGTTGTTTTGTACCTTCCAGTTGGAACTGACTCATAGTTGACCCTCTAGTGAGTTTTCAAAGCATTTAACTAGCATGAGAAGAGATTGTGCATTTTTTACCCCCAAAGCAGCTGGTAGATTTCAACTGCCTGCCTTTGGTTGGAAGTGTAATTTCTTTCCATTAATCAAGAGCCAGTTCTATTCTATTCTATTCTATTCCTGTTTTTGTTGTTGTTTCTGTTCTTATCTATTTCTCTGATGCAAATACACAATAAATATCACAATCATAAATATTATATTCTAGGAGGAGTTATGAAGCAATTATATGGAAAAACACCAGAGATACAGCAACAGCACACTTAGAAATGTAAGAAATAGAACTGAGAGGAGGGTTAGTGAAAGATATATTCTGTCTTTCTTTTACTACTGTGAAACTGGAAAAATCTCATAGCTGATCTACTATTGAGTTTCTGAGACTGTCAATTCATTGGAAAGAGTTGTTCATCTTGGGACTAGAAATGAAACTTTGGTGATCCTTTTTCTGCATTTATTAGGAAAATAGTCCAGCTTATCAAATAATTTGCTCAATATACAGATGGAATAGATGTGAAGAAGGGATACAATCTTGAAACATGTCTTACCTAATTTTAAACCATGTTGTGTTTATTGGTTCTATTTGGACAATTGCTTCTTGTTCTATGTATAGGGTGGTTTTTTTTTTCTATAATTATATTTTATTAATTTTCATAAACATTTACAGAGATTTTGGGCTTCCACTTATTCATTGTTGCACTATTCTCTCTACCCTCCTCCCAGTTTGTTCTTGTCCAAATGCCACAGTGCTTGTCAAAGCCAGTTCTGATTAATCTTCTTTGTCAGTGTATCCTTTGCCATTCCCTATCACTCCTCCCTGAGAGAGACTTCACCCTGAGTCATAAGGAAAAGGGGACGGCGTATTCTCTTAGCTACTTCCTGCTGAAAAGGGACGCTGTGGGTTTCAGGGTGAAGATCTTCTCTCACTACTCTAAAGGGCCCCTTTGGCAGTAGGAAACACATAGACTATTATGGAGATTGATTTTGGAATTCAGATGCACTCTTATTGATTGTGCTTGGCTGTACATGTACATATCCTTGAAGATGTATCATGGGGGTGTTGTGGGGTTTTTTTAATATGTAAATAATACTACTTTCTGTTTATTCTTTTCCACCAGATTAATGGAACTTGATATCACTCTCTCATCTCCTCTCACCTCACTGTCATTGCTGTCAAGTCAAAACTATCTCTTAGCTGACCCTGCAGCAGATATTTTAAAAAAAGA
This sequence comes from Elephantulus edwardii, assembly GCF_000299155.1. Lineage (NCBI taxonomy): Eukaryota > Metazoa > Chordata > Mammalia > Macroscelidea > Macroscelididae > Elephantulus > Elephantulus edwardii. The sequence goes on from NW_006399755.1 coordinate 1,707,774, forward strand.
ATAAAATATTAGTTTCTATAATCAAACTTATGTAGATAAAACCTTATATATGTAATACAGTGGACAAATGGAAATATCCCTGTACAAATAAAAAAAATAAGTTTAACATTTCTAGACCAATATGGCTATTAATTTCTGTACATGGCCAACTCAATGCAGTAAGATGTGGATACTTTTTCTGAAGTTGACAGCACAGCTGAAGATTCTAAAAATTCAAATTCTATATATGTGTGTATGTGTTCAAATTTTACACAAGACCAATTATATAAAATTATATGTAATTAAAAAA
>NW_006399755.1:1708202-1709596 GCF_000299155.1 Elephantulus edwardii
TATTGTTGTTGTGTACACTATAGAGTCAGAACTTACCCAAAGCTGAACCTCTGGAAGATTTTCAGAGGCAATTAATCACTCAGGAGGAAATTGCCCATCCTTTTCCCATAGAGCAGCTAATGGCCTCAAATTGTGTGCCTTTGACATTGCAGCATGGCATCTTGCCCTTAGACCACAATAGCTTACATATACATATACATATACATATACATATACATATACACACAGCTAGATAGATAGATATAGTTGTTGTTATGTGCCATCGAATCTCCTGCAACTCATAGCGACTCTATGTACAACAGCCATAAACCCTGCTCTATCCTGTGCCAATCTCACTGTCTCTAACACACCTATCCCCAATAACTCAGTCACTGAATCAATCCCATTCATAGAGGGTCTTCCTCTCCTGTGCTATCACCTCCACCTTCCCAAGCATGATGTCCTTCTCTAAGGGCTGGTCCCTCCTTGCAACATGTCCAAAGTATTCCAGAAGCTTCAGAATCCTTACCTCCAAGGAACAGTGTGATTTAACACTCTCTAGGTGAACCTGTTTGTTCTCTTGACAGTCCATGGTATATTCAATACTTTTCTCCAACACCACAGCTCAAAGGCATCAATTCTCCTTCTATCATCCCTAGTCATTGTCTGTTGCACAGCAAGTGATTTCAAAGATCATAGGTTGTATCAGGTGCACCTTAGTCTCCAGAATGATATTGTTGTTCTTCAGTACTTTGGAGAGGTCTCTAACAGCAGACTTTCCCACCACAATACATCTTTTAATTTCCTGGCTGCTGGTGCAAAGAGTGTTGATTGGGAAGCCAAGCAAACTAAAGCTGTCAACAATCTAATCTCTTCACCATCTATCATGATGCTGCTAATTGGCCCAGTGGTGAGAATCTTTGATATTGAGCTTCAATTAATATTGAAGGCTGCAGTTTTTGACCTTCTGCAGCAAGCGTTTCAGGTCCTCCTCGGTCTCAGCAAGCAGGGTAGTATCATCTGCATAACGCAGATTGTTGATGAATCTTCCTCCAATCCTGATGCCACATTTTTTATCATAGAGCCAGCCTCCTGGATAATCTATTCTGCATATAGATTGAAAAGGTATGGAGATAGGACACCACCTGGGTATACACCCTTCCCAATTTAATAGGTGATAGATAGATACATAGATACATAGATAGACAGATAGATAAATTATATTGTTGTTGGGTACCATCAAGTCATAATTGACCCATAGCTGACCCTCCAGCAGGTTTTCAGAGACAGTTAATCACATGAGAGGAGATTACCCATCCTTCTCCCATGGGGCAGCTTGTTGCCTCGAACTATATGCCTTCAGGATTGCAGCACAACTTCTTGCTACTAGGCTACTAGAGTTCCCTAATATATTG
>NW_006399755.1:1713017-1714969 GCF_000299155.1 Elephantulus edwardii
ATAACAGTGCATCTAAATTCCAAAATCAATCTCCATAATAGTCTATGTGTTTCTTACTGCCAAAGGGGCCCTTTAGAGTAGTGAGAGAAGATCTTCACCCTGAAACCCACAGTGTGCCTTTTCAGCAGAAAGTAGCTAAGAGAATATGCCATCCCCTTTTCTTTATGAATCCGGGTGAAGTCTCTCTCAGGGAGGAGTGATAGGGAATGGCAAAAGACACACTGACAAAGGAGATTAATCAGAACTGGCTTTGACAAGCACTGTGGCAAATGAACAATTAACAGAGACTTTCAAGGGGAGGGGGGAAAGAAGAACAAACTGGGGAGGAGGGTAGAGAAAATAGTGCAACAATGAATGAATGAAAATCCAAAATCTGTTCATTAAAATTAATAAAATTTAATAATTAAAAAAACCCCAAAAAACACAGCTCTGATATAGCAAGGTCACTATTAGGTCACTATCATAAAGCAGGTACAAGATTTTACTTTTCCAGAGAAGGGTTCAAAAGATAGTGTGACATAGTTCTGGTAAAGAAATGCACCTTTTTAGATAGGATTTACTTTCATTACTGGCACAGGTCCACATACTCATTCCCAGAGGAACATTACTGTTCTTACAACTACTGTTGTTGTTGAACACCATCAAGTTGGAACCAAACCATAGCTGACCCTCCAGTGGATTTTCAGAGGCTGTTAATCCGACGGAAGGAGATTGCCTATCCTTCTTGGGAGCAGCTGGTGAACTTGGAGTGCGTGTCTTCGGGGTTACAGCACAGATTCTTACCACTAGGCTACAAATGCTCCCACTGTAATACTGTTGTTGTGGTGGTAGTGTACGGTGGAGTTGGAACCAACTTATAGCTGACCCTCTGGCATGTTTTCAGACGCAGTTAATAGCATGTGAGGAGATTGTCTATCCTTCTCCCATGGAGCAGCTAGTGGCCTCGAACTGCTTCAGGATTGCAGTGCACAATACTAGAAGATAATTTAAAAAGTGTTATTTGAGATTTGATTTTACTTTTCCAGAGAAAGGCTCAAAAGATAGTGTGACATAGTTCTGGCAAAGAAATGCACCTTTTTAGATAGGATTTACTTTCATTACTGGCACAGGTCCACATTCTCATTACTCTTCATGTAGTTTCTGCACTGGCACAATTAAGTGTTCTGAGATACCCATTTTTCCCCCCAATATTATCCATAATTTGTTATGATCCACACAGTAAAAAGTCTCTGTGTTTTTGAAAAAAAAAAACAAGTAAACACTTTTCTGGTATTTTCTGCTTTGAGCCAACATCTATCTGACACCAGCAATGTTATACCTCTTGCCAGGGTCTTTTTTTTAATCCAGCTTAATTTTTTGGAAATTCCCTTTCATTTTTCAAGAAAAAAATTCCAGCCTTTTTTGGTGGTTTATGTCACAATCTTTTGTATTTTTATTTATTGCAGTTGGTTATTATCATGCATTTTTATTCTAAGTATGCAGCCAGTAACTTTAGTATTACAAATTTTACCCTATCTTTTTTATATGTTTCAATTTTTTTGTTTGCTTATAAAATTTGTGTCCACACATTGTGTTTTATAAAATTAATCACCATTGTACCATACCTACCATTATTACTGCACAACACTCAGAAGCAGTGATTTAAAAACTATATGCAAAAGAGCTTGTCATCAGGATTGGAGAAAGACTCCTCAATAACTGGTTATGCAGATGACAGTCTTGCTTACTGAAAGTGAGGGAGGCTTGAAGTACCTACTGAAAAATATCAAAGATGAAAGCCTTCCATATATTTACATTACATCTCAACATCTAGTAGACAAAAGTCCCCACCATTGAACCAAGAGATATTACTGGTATGTTGTTGTTGTTATGTGCTGTCGAGTCGTTTGCGACTCATAGCGACCCTATGCACAACAGCCCTAAACCCTGCTCTATCCTGCGCCAACTGCACT
>NW_006399755.1:1716414-1720411 GCF_000299155.1 Elephantulus edwardii
TATATTCCTTCCATCTTCTTTTAATACTTCCTGGATCATTTAATATTCTGCCCAAAGCATCCTTGATTACAGCAACTCTAGGTTTGAATTTGTTCTTCAATAAAGAAAAAGTCAAATTGTCAGTGACTTAAATTTCTTGGATCCACAATCAATGTCCATGGTAACAGCAGTTGAGAAATCAAAAGACATGCAACACTTGGAAAATTTATTGTCAACCTCTCTAAAGTGCTAATGAGCAACGATATCCTTTAAAAGACAAAGGTGCACCTAATCCAAGGCATTTTTAATGTTCCCTAGGCATCTTAAGTTTGGACAACAAATAAGATTGAAGAAGAGTTGATGTATTTGAATTGAGGTGTTGGCAGAGTTTTGTAGGTACTATAGACTGCCAAAAGAATCAGTCTGTCTTGGAGAAAGTACAACTATGATGCTTCTTAGTGGTGTTCCTATGAACAAAAGATTAGAACTTTGCCCTATCTTGTGCCATCTTAATGATCTCTATTGTTTTTATAATGGGGGGGGGGAAGAATACATTTAAACTGTGCTGTTGGAGAAGAATGCTGAATAAATATTCCATAAACCACCAAAAAGAACAAACAAGTGTATCTTGGAGGAATTACAACCAGTATATTCCTTAGAGGCAAAAATGGTGCAAGCTTGGTTCACGTCTTTGGGTATGTTGTTAAGAGGGGTCAGTCCTTGGAAAAAGACATCATAAGAAAAAGAACGAGGGCCAGAAAAGAGAGGAAGACTCTTAAAAAGATCGACTAACACAGTGACTGTAACAATGGGTTTCAGTATGTCAGGTATGATGGTGTTGTTAGGTGCCATTGAGTATCACTAATAGCAACTCTATGAACAACATATCTGAACCCTGTCCTATCCTGTGCCAATATCACAATCTCTGACATACTTGAGCTCATTGCTGCAGTGACAGTGTCAATCAACTTGTTGAGGGTATTCCTCTCCTTCTCAGTCCTTCCATGTTTTCAAGCATGATGTCCTTCTCCAAGGTATAGCCTCTCTGAGCAGCCTGTCCAAAGTATCCAAAATGCTTTGCAATCCTTGTGAGCATGGTGAAAAATAGGGCACTACTTTTCCATAAATCATCTTTATGTAGGAAAATACTGACAAGCTTAAATATTTTGTTTCTGCTAAGACTTTACAGAGGTTTGTTTTCTGGTTCTGGTGAGGATTCGGGTGAAATGTTGTCTCAGTTCATTTCAATGAACACAGAGATTTTGGATTTTCATTCATTCATTGTTGCACTTTTCTCTCAGTTCATCCGCCCACCCCCACCCCCAGTTTGCTCTTCTCTTTGAAAAGTAAAAGAAAAATTCCTTCATCAGCCTCCTTTTTTAAGATACATTTTGTGGTGCAACCACTACAGAAGGCAGTATGGCATTTTCTCAAAAAGTTGCAGATAGAAATACCATTTGACCCAGCAATTCCACTACTGAGTATATGCCCTAAAGAAACCAGAACTGCCACCCAAGCAGATATAAGTGCACCCCTGTTTATTGCAGCTTTGTTCACAATAGCAAAGAGTTGGAAACAACCCAAGTACCTGTCAACAAGTGAATGGATAGAGAAGCTCTGGTATATTCACACAATGGAATACTATGCTGCATTGAGAAACAAGGAACTCATGGGTGATCCTGAAGGATGTTATGCTGAGTGAACTATCTCAGTCGCAAAAGGACAAATACTGAATAGTGCCACTGTTGTAAAGCAGGACTGACATCGAGGTTGGGTTTGTTTTGTTTGGTTTGGTTTTTGTTTTTTTTAAACCCACATTTGGTCAGTAGTATGGGGCTGGAATCCAGGTTGGAGGTCATCTGGAACAGCTGGATTTCTCCATGTTTTGTTTTCTGCTTCTGGTGAGGATTAGGGTGGAATGTTGACTTGCTCTTGTGGGGTGGGGTTTTTTTTAAGTTTTTTTATTTATTTTAATGAAACTTTACAGAGACTTTGGATTTCCATTCATTCATTGTTGAACACTTTCCTCCATGCCCACCCGTCCCCCCAGTTTGCTTTTCTCTTTGAAAAGTAAAAAAAAAAATGCTTTTCTTGTTATACAATACTCCCTAGTCCTTGCAGTCCACTCCACTATGCAGTTTTTATTCTGGACTCTTATCATGACAGTAATACCTAATCATATAGTCCTCCTAAACAGTTCTCTCCCTCATCTGTTTCAATGCAGTCAGTATACATTATTTATCTCCTCTGAGACATATCTTAAAAAAAGAAGAGAAAGACAGACTCAAAAGTAAAGGGTGAGAAAAAAAATATACCAACCAAATGGCAACCTGAAAAAAACAGGACTGGAAATACTAATCTCTGATAAAATAGATTTCAGAATGAAAGTCACCATAAAATATAAGGAAGAACATTACATACTGATTAAAGGGACAATAGATCAAGAAGACATAATCTCGGTTAACATTTATGCACCAAATAATAGGCCTGCAAAATACATAAAACGATGGTTAACAGAGTTGAAGAAAGAAATAGCAGCAACACAATAGTGATAGGAGATTTCAACACATCACTATCAGCAAAAGATAGGTCAACCCAAAATAAACAAAGATGTGGAAGATCTAAACTCTACAATCAACCAACTCAATCTTGTGGATGTATTCAGGGTACTGCAAACAACTGAAGATCAATTCACTTTCTTCTCAAGTGCACAAGGTACATTCTCCAGAACTGATTACATATCAGGACATAAAGCAAGCCTCAACAAATTAAAAAAAAACACCTCTGAAATAACAAAGTATCTTCTCAGATCACAATGCCATAAAACTAGAAATTAACCACAGGAGGGTGAAGCTTAAAAAACCACCAATATGGACAATGAATAACTCTCTGCTAGAACATGATTGGGTTATAAAAGAAATAAAGAATAAAATTAAAAAAATCCTTGCAACAAATGAAAATGAAAACACACCATACCAAAATCTCTGAGATACAGTTAAGGCAATCCTCAGGTTCATAGCAATAGACACACACATAAAAAAGGAAGAAAGAAGAAAAATCAATGATCTAATTTAACACCTTCATCAAATAGAAAAAGAACAACAATCTAACCCTATAACTTCTAGAAGAAAGGAAATTATAAGGACTAGAGCTTAAATCAATGAGATAGAAAACAGAAAAAAATCGAAACCATTAATAAGACCAGGAACTGGATTTTTGAAAGGGTCAATAAAATTGACAAATCACTGGCAAACTTGACAAAAGAAAAAAAAAAAAAAAGAGAAGGCACAGATAATTCAATTAAGAAATGATAGAGGTAACACCACAAAAAAACTAGATATGAAATACTATGAACACTATGAAAAGTTATGTTGTTGTTGTTATTGTTGTTATGTGCCATCGAGTTGCTTGCAACTCATAGCGATCCTATGTACAAGAGCTCTATATGCTCTTCTATCCTGTGCCGACCTAGTCATCTCAAACGCACTTATTCCCACCTCTCCAGTCACAGAATTGATCCAACTCATCAAAGGTCTTCCTCTCCTTCGCCACCCCTCCACTCTGCCAAACAGGATGTCCCTCTCCAAGGACCTGTCCCTTCTTGCAACATGCCAAAAATATGTCAGATGAAGCTTCAGAAATCCTTAAATCCATGGAACATTCTGGCTTCACCCTCTCCAGGGCAAACCTGTTTGTTCTCCTAGCAGTCCATGGTATATCCAACACTCTTCTCCAGCACCACAGCTCAAAGACATCAATTCTCTTTCTATCAACTTTATTCACTGTCCAACTCTCCGATGCATAGCACTAATTGCAAAGACTATAGTCTGGACCAGGTGCACCTTAGTCTCCAGTTTGACATCGTTGCTTTGTTGCTCTTCGGTGCTCTTGAGAGGTCCCTCACAGCTGACTTTCCCAACGCAATTCGTCTCTTGATTTCCTGGCTGCTGTTACCAAGAGTGTTGACTGTGGAGCCAAGTAAATTAAAACTGTTAACTATCTCAATCTCTTCACCATC
>NW_006399755.1:1721586-1748215 GCF_000299155.1 Elephantulus edwardii
CGCTTTAATGCAATATTCAGAGTTTCATCTGACATCCATCTTGGTCTTTTCTTCTTTTTCAGCCTTTGTAATGATCTTTTGCATTCTTCATGGACAATTTTCTTGATATCCTCCCAGAGCTCATTTGGTCTATGCTCATTGGTGCTCAAGGCCTCAAACCTGTTCCTGAGATGGTTTTGAAATTCGAGTGGGTAGACTTAAGATCAAATTTTGGTTCCCACGGACTTGATTTAATTTTCTTCAACTTCAGCTTGAACTTGCATATGAGTAGATGGTGGTCTGTCCCACAATCAGCACCTGGCCTGGTTTTCACTGCTGATATTGAGCTTCTCCACCGAGTCTTTCCACAAATGTAATCTATTTCATTCCTATGCATGCCATCAGGTGAAATCTCTGTGTATAGCCTGCGTTTATGTTTCTTATAAATGTTATTTGCAATGAATAAATCATTGACTGTGCAGAACTCTATCATTGTATCTTCAGCCTCTTTTCTCTCACTGAGCCTGTATTTTCCAGCTACTGACCCTTCTTCTCTGTTCTCAACTTTTGCGTTCTAGTCGCTCATTATTTTCAATGCATCTTGATTGCATGCTTGATCAACCTCTGACTGCAAAAGTTGGTAGAAAGCTTCTATTTCCTCCTCTTTGGCTCTAGTTGTTGGTGCATATATTTGAATTATAGTGGTATTCACTGGACTTCCTTGTATGCATATGTATATTATCCTATCGCTCACCACCTTGTATTTTAGGATGGATCTAGAAATGACTTTTTAAATTATGAAACCTGGAATAAATTTGAAAACCTAGAGAAAATGGATATATTCCTTGAAATTTATGCCCTACCCAGATTACAAGTACAGATAAAGAACATTTGAACAGATCCATTACAAAAAAAAAGAAGTTGAGAAAGTCATAAAAAATACTTCCTTATAAGAAAAGTCCTGGACCAGATGACTTCACAGCTGAATTCTCCCAAACATTCAGAGAGGATCTATCACTAATTCTAATTAAATAATTTGAAAAAAAACTGGAACAGAAAGACCATTTTCAGAGTCATTCTACGAAGCAAGCATAACCCTAATATCAAAACCAGGCAAAGATATTACCAAGAAAGAAAACCATAGACCAATATATCTCATGAATATAGATGCAAAAGTCATTAAGAAAATTCTAGCCAATAAAATCCAACAGTACAAAAAAAAAATGATTCATCATGACCAAGGGGGATTCATAGCCGGTATGCAAGGATAGTTCACTGTAAGAAAAGCAATCAATGTAATAATTCACCATATTAACAAAGTAAAGAATTATATGATCTTAACAATTGATACCAAAAAGGCATTTGACAAAATCTAACACCCCTTCCTGATCAAGACACTCAGCAAGATTGGAACAGGAGGGAATTTCCTCAACATAGTGAAAAGTATTTATGCAAAACCAAGAGTCAGTATCATTCTCAATAAGAAAGACTAAAAACATTTTCCTTGCTAACAAGGACCAGGAAATGATGCCCACTATTACCACTTCTATTCAATACTGTAATGGAAGTGTTTGCTAGGGCAATATGACAAGAGAAGGAAATAAAAAGCCTCCAGAACAGCAAAGAGATGGTTAAACTATTGTTACATGCAGATAATATGATAGTGTACATAGAAACTCCAAAGACTCAACCAAAAAACCTGTTAGTTAGTTAGGCCAGTTTCATAGAGTGGCAAGATAGAAGATCAATATCCAAAAATCAGTGAGATCCCACTCCAGTTATCAAAGATTATTGAGAGGAGGAAATCAAGAAAGCAATATCATTTTTAACAGCCAACCACAAATTGAGATACTTGTGAGTGAACCAACAAGAGATACAAAAGATCTATACAAAGATAACTACATAATATTTCTGCAAGAAACAATAAGAGACCTAAACAAATGTAAAAGTGTACCTTTTCAATACTGTGAAAATGACAATCCTACCAAAAACAATCGACATCTTCAATGAAATCCCATTACAGATACCAAATTAATTTCTTAAGGAGATTGAAAGGGAATTTGTGAAGTTTATTTGGAGAGTCAAGAGACCCCAAATAAGCTAAACATTTCTGAGAAACAAAAATGACGTGAGAGGCATAACACTCCTTGACCTCAAAACCTACTACACAGTGTTAGTAACCAAAGCAGCATGATTCTAGCACAATGACAGGCACATAAACCAATGAAATAGAATTGAGAACTCAGAAATAGACCCAGCTATCTATGGTCAACAGATATTCAACAAGAAAATAAAACCTATCAAATGGGAAAAAGATAACTCCTTCAACAAATGGTGCTGGCAAAACTGGATCTGTAGAAAGCTGAAACAGGATCCAGATCTCACACCATACGCAAAAATCAACTCAAGGTGAATTAGAGATCTGGGAGTAAAGTCCAAAACCATAAAGTTCATAAGAGACAAACTGGGATCAAGCTTAGAATGATAATGGTATGAAGAGATTGCCAAATACAGCCAGAAATGCACAATCTGAGAGGAAAAAAAAAATTAATGAATGGGACCATCTAAAGGTTAAATTCTTGTGTAAATAAAAAAAAAACTTTTCCCAAAAAGGTGAAAAGAAAACCTACTGACTGAGAACAAACATCTGGCAATCCCAGCTAAGACAAGAGTCCCATAACAAAAGTTTACATAACATTCCTGGGCCTCCACATGAAAAAGACTGACAACCCAATTACAAAATGGGCAAAAGATATGGACAGAATTTTCACAAAGGAAGATATTAGAATGCCCAACAAACACATGAAGAAATGCTCTAAATCACAGGTAATACTGGAGATACAAATAAAAACCACAATGAGATACCATCTTACTCCAGTTACAGTGGCAAAGTTTAACAGGACAGCAAGTAATAATTTTGGAGAAGATGTGCCAAGATAGGAACTCTTTTACATTATTGGTCGTATTGTAAAATGGTACAACCACTCTTAAAGGCAGTTTGGTCCTGAAAAAGCATAACCTTCTATCCACTTAACAACAGCACCAACATAGAAAGAGCTCTGTGGGCCTAGTGGATAGAAAGTTATATTACCAGGTCAAATGTGGGTGACTTTAATCTGCAACCCTCAGGGGTGGTTTTAATGATTTTTGGTCAAATATTCTTCTAAGTGGTATAACACTGGTCTGTCCATTTGATGTACACAGTTAACTTGTGGTTGCTGTGATGCTAAACACTGTGCCACTGATGTGTCAAATGCAATAATAGTTACGCATGGTGGACAGTGTTTGGTGGAGCGCCCTGACTAAAACAAGCTTGGAAGAAGGAGTGGCATCCACTTCCATAATAGCTTGCCTCTGGAAACTCTATGAACTTGGACAAATGATGCAAGTTATATAAGTGTTCAGGTCTTTTATTCATAGGGTCGCTATGAATCGTCTATGACTCAATGGCACTTAACAACAACAACAACAATAATTATATGCATACCTATAAAAATACACACAAAAAGTCCCTAATCTTAGCTTAGAGTTAGTTGGACATTCCCACCTGTAGTCCACATCTGTAAAAATTCAAAAGCAAAACAAACAAAATCCCAGCCAACCAAACACAAAACTAAAGTCACTGCTGTTGAGTTGATTATAAGGCTGTAAGTCTTTATGGGAGGAAATAGACCATTTTTGTCCTGTGGTATGGCTAAAAGTTTAGAATCATCAAGCTTTAAGTAGTGGACCAACATGCCATGTATGATACAACCAAGGCTTCTTAGTCTCTTTTTTTTGTACTCATCGATAAATTAAGTTTATTGTATTTACCAATAAAGTAGGGTTCCCATGGCTACTGACTCAATTTTGTGGTTCATACTGAGATGTTAAAAGTATTTATACTTTTGTACTGGATGGATCCTTTATACTACATCTTTTGCCTCTTGAGATGCTACCTCCACTGATGATCTTAATGCTGCAGAAAGGAGATCAGGGACTTAAATGGTAAAGATTTCCCATTGCTTTAAAACATTTGCGACATGTCTACTCTGCTCCTTAGCTCTGATATGGTGTATAATGAAAGCTTTAGAATATTCAGGTGTAACTTGTGAAACTTTGCTTTAAATATTTGAATATTATTACTCATCTTTGATTGCATCAAAGACCAAGACACACCCTGACCCAAGTCATGGTATTTTTGATTGCTTCTATGCATGTAGAAGTTGAACAATGAAAGAGTGAAGAAGAATTGATGTCTTCGAATTGTGCTATTGGTTAAGAATATTGAATATCTTACATCTTGGAGAAATACAGCCTTCAGAAGCAAGGATGTTGAAATTTCATTTCCCACGTTGTGGCATGTTGGCAGGAGGGGTCAGTTCTTGGAATAAGATCATGCTTGAAAGAACAGAAGGTCAGAGAGTAATACCCTCAGTGAGATGGTTAGACACAGTGACTGCAACAGTGAACATTGTGGAGATTCTGAGAATGGCACAGGATAGAAGTATATTGTATATAGGGTCACTCTGAATTATAATCTATTTAAACACCTAAAAACAGTAACTGTGGTTATTTACATATGAATCACTGTTGTTGTTGTTCTTGTTAGATGCTGTCAAACTAATTCCAATTCACTGTAACCCTTTCACTGTAACCCTATGTAGAATAAAAGAGACATTTCCTAGTCCTGTGCTCTTCATAATAGTTGGTGTATTTGAGCCAATAATTACACTCACTGTATCAATCTATCTCAATGTAGATTTTTGACACTCTGCCACTTTGTACTCTTTCAGGGGCTTGGCTTTCCTGATGATATCTCCAGAATATGTAAAACTAACTTCTGTCATCCTAACTTCTAAGAAGAATCTAACAGCCCTTTTCCCAATATGATTTATTAATTCTTCTGGCAGTACATAGTATATTCAACATTCTTTATTAACACTGCCATTTGAAGGCACTAATTCTTTGATTTTTTAAAAATTCTTGTTCCATTTATCATATGCATGTGAGTTGACTGAAAAGAACATGGACTGAGTCGGGTGCACCTGAGCCTTCAAGGTGACATTTTTGCTTATTAGCAATTTAAAGAAGTCTTTTTGCATCAGATTTTCCCACTGTAACAAACACATCATTTGATTTCTTGGCTGCACCTTCCATGGAAGTTGATTTTAGATCCTAGTAAAAGGAAATGCTTGATAGCTTCATTAATTTCTTCCTTTATTCTGATACTTAAACATGGGTTAGATCAAGAATGCTTTAGTTTTTAAATTCCTCCTTAGTATAAGAAAAGAGTATTAATTGTTCATTCCTGTGATTTCTATGAGAAGAAATTCTCCCAAGATTCTATTGACCTTATCATTTTACTTCTTCCATCAAAGATTAAGAATGTGTTGTAATTGGTTCATGACAGCATTAGTTAATATTTATTATGTTGACTAGAGATAATTTAACAAAAGTCAACTAACACCGGGATTTTTATCTCTTTCTTCATCTTCCAGACTAATGTAAAATTCTAGCTATCACCCTTGTTTGCTTGTTCTTTAAACAAAAATAAACATCCTTTTAGATTATCCCAACGTGATGGCAGTGGGAGAAGGTAGGTGAGTGGAGAGTATTAACAAATTCATTTGTTTCTCCTAATAAATCAGCAGTTTTATCAATAATAAAGAGTTATCATAATTTGGGAAGCAGGACTGACATCCACTTCCTAAACAACATGCCTCTGGAAACTCTATGAACTTTGATAAATGATGATAGTTATAGAAAGGCTTCAGGCCTTTTGTTCATAGGGTAACTATGAGTTGTGCTCAAATTGAAGGCAATCAACAACAACAATATTGTCATCATTTATTAGTGTCATTAGACAAAATGTTCTATCTGATCATACCTTTATACACACGAGTTATTGTTGTTGTGTATAATCGAGTCATATCTGACCCATAGTTGACCTTATGATGTGTTTTCAGAGACAGTAAATCGCATGAGAGGAGACTGGATTAGAACTATGTGCCTTTAAGATTGCAGTGCTGTTTCTTACCACTAGGCTTCCATGGCTCCATGGATTATTTTATATATATATGTGTGCATGTGCATGTATATATGTGTGTATGTGTATCTATAAGTGTGTATGTATATGTATATATGTATGTATATACATTTGCGTGTGTATGTATGCATGGGTGTATATATATATTTATTTATTTATTTTCTTAAGGGGCTTTGCCTTTACTGTGCTACTGTTGTCTTTAACAGTGGTAAGTAATTGTGCTGTCAACCCAAAGGCATGGTGTTTGAATGTGCCAGCTGCTCCACAGGACAAAGATGAGCAATTAACTTTCATGCAATTGACTGCCTCTGAAAACTTACTGGAAGGTCAGCTATGAGTTGGTCTTGACTCAATGGTACACAATGACAACAGCTGAGCTTGTAGCAATTAATTTGATATGTTCAAGAGAATTTTTTTCAATTGCACTTTTTGTTACACTTTTTTTGGTAACTCTTATTACTCTTTTTTTATTTACAAAATTCAAATACATTGTTTTTCAAACCAGATTGTTCCAATTTCCCTCATCCACTCACTCACCCATCAAATTGTACAACCCCATGATTAATTCCACCTCCCCTACACCCTCATCCCTCTCCTTCCCCCCTCCCCTTTGGAACCTCATAATCAATCTACGATAATGGTTTTATACAATCTTGTTACTCTTTTAAAAATGACTGCTTTCTCAAATATTTCCCAAGTCCTCTCTGTGTTTTATTATGATCATCATTATGCTAGTATGATCCCAGTCCCAGCATGGACCTGTGGCATGGGATGTGTTATCCAGAATACAACTGACTTGTGTGTTAGAAATCTTTAATAGCTTCTTATTTACAGACTGGATGGATGCACATCAGAAAGATACTTGTCCAAGGAGCAGTGGGTAAAGGAAAAGGGAAAGTTCCTGTATGAAAAACAATGTATATGAACTTTGTAAGTAAACCAGTATAAAAATTTAAAAAAGCAAAAAAAATAATAATTTTTCACTGGGGGGGGAAGGGTAAATAGGTAACTTCTTGGAGTAGGAATAAGTTTGTTATTCACTGAGACGCACAACTCATGAGTTACCAGAATTCTTGGTGGATAAACACAGTACGCACCAGAAGCTAAATCTTCATTCTGGATTCTAACACTTGAAATGCCTAAATTCTTCTAACAACTATGATCACAAGGCATGAGGTTACATTGCCTTCTTTGAGCAATTTCTCTTTACCAAAATGTTATGATTGTTTTAATTCCATGAGTGTTTACAAAATAATGGTAAAACTGATGATACAAACTTCTTAAAAAATAGTTAGAGATAGTTTAAATAAATTAATACATTTAATTTTGTAAAGCGATACTTCAGAGGGGATTTCCATCAATTAGGGGTTTGGCTGGTGCTGAAGTGTTGATAATGCTGTTTTTATTGCTGGTCATGGCTTGTCTTGGCTTGATTTGACTCTGCTTCTAAATTTCACCAACTGTGAGTGGGCTGGCTACTACTTCAGCTCTTACCTGCCTTATTTTCACTATATAGAAGCATCTGTTACATAGGTGGTACTTCTTAGTTCATGGAAGAAGCAAAGACATTTTGAAATATTGGATTGATTAAGTTGTATTGTAGGTGAGTAGCTTAATTCTCTGCTCTTCTATAAATGCAATTCTTAGGTTCTATTCTCTGGGTTGTTTTTTTTTTGTTTGTTAATCTGTTGTTTTCTACTATTTTGACTCCTCTTCTGCTCCAAGAATGGAAGCTAGCTACTACTGAATAGTTAAAGGAAAATCCACAAAATATATACTTATTTGTCCAACAAATATTTCAGAGAAGAATAAATACTGAGAAAGGCAGCTGACCACTAAAGCTTACCATCTTTAGTTGTCAAATATATTATAGGCTTAATTAGAAAGCAGAGAATGCAGGGTATGTGCTTCAGGGTAAGAAAAAGGAAGACCTATTCATTTTAGGAATGGGACATTCCCTTTTTTTTTCCCCTTAGTGCCATATTGCAAGGAGGGACTGGTCCTTGGAGAGGGACATCATGTTTGGGAGAGTGGAGGGATGGCACAGGAGAGGAAAACCCTCGATGAGATGGATCGATTCTGTGACTGGAGTGGTGGGAATAAGTGTGTTTGAGATGGCGAGTTTGGCACAGGATAGAACGGCGTTTAGAGCTCTTGTACGTAGGATCGCTATGAGTCGCAAGTGACTCGATGGCACTTAACAACAGCAACAACAATGACAAGCATCATTTAAACAAATCTCCCTAAGTTTAAAGTACTCTTTCTTGAGGATCTTAAAAAGCTAAGAATTAATAAACCACACAATGTGATGATCTGGGGACAAGTTGCAGAAAGGCCACACACTTAAAACTCTACATACTTTACGATAAAGTCAATCCTAACTCAAATCAACTTCATGTGTTACAGAATAGAGCTGCAATTTAGAGTTTCTAAGCTGTTGTCTTTAAGGAATCAGATCATCAGATCCTTCCTTCATGGAGCCATGGAGTTAATGACTCCCCACCATCTTTTAGGTTAGCACACAATTGCAAACAACTTGGGCTACTTAGACTCTTTGCTTTTAACTTTATTTTCTATTGGTTTGCATACAAAATTAATAAACATTGTGTTTCACATTTTCCTTCATTCACATGATGTTTCATAAAGTCATTCCCATACATTATGTCTTATAAACTTAATCCCCATTGAATTATGCCCACAATTACTCCATCTTTTCTGCCTATAGAATTTAATGTTAAAGTTTATTTTACTTTGAAAACACTTAAAAAATTTAAAAAAAACACTTAGACGTTTTTATATCCTCCTCGTGGGGGGAAAATACACATGATATAAATGGTAGTATACTTCTTTGAACAGCAAGCTTTCTGATAGGCTCTGACCTTCATTGTTTAAACTAAACATTCATTCCTTCAAACTGGTTCACTAGAAAGGAGCTATATGGTGTATGCTTGCATTTAATTCCCCCAAAAAGGGAATTAAACAGGCTCAGCTGATACAGTTGTGATTGCTTTAACTAGTTATGAAACTATAAATGATAATTAGAACTTTTCCACTACCTAATGAGATTACCCTTTCTTTCAGTCAACACCTCAGCTAATTGGAGTCTTTAACTGATGGGGAAATTTTCATGAGGTTTGCTATGTGAACATTTATTTCATCCATAGAGTTAGGTGAGTTTTTCCTTATGATCCTTGCCTTTCTACACTGGCTCAGGCATATGCAAAGAAACAATGAAATCAGCCATCTTTGCGTCAGTTCCTATCTTCAGGGGAAAAGTGTATATTTCACCATTTAGCATGATAGTGGCTTTAGATTTTCTGTGCATTCTTTTTTAAAGCATGCTTTCCTCTATTTTATTTAAGGGTTTGCTTCTTACCATCAGTAGGTTGACTTTATAAAATTATTTTATTCATATATTGGGATGAATTTATTATTTTCTCTTTTACTATAGAAACAACATGACTTTTGTTTCCATTGTTTTCTATTCTCTTATCTCATTTAGTATCAGATTGAATAATTTCTATTAATCTTTTATAAGAGTTCACTGGTCTCTTATGTGTCCTGTTTGTTGTTAAGGTCTTCAAATTTAGTCTTAACATCTAATATACTTTTGACTTTTGACATGTTGATTTTGTTCTTCTATTACAGTATTTATCATTTCATAGAAATTTTCCACATTCATATTGCCACCTTTCTAACTTGGGTTTTTCCCCCCCATATATTTATCATATTTAATAGTTCATTAGTGGTGAATAAAATATGTAAGCACTCCCTGGGTTAGTTTCTCTCTCTCTCTCTCTCTCTCCCACAACAGCTCTAAACATTGCTCTATCCTGAGCCATCTTCATTGCCTCTGACACATCTACCCCCCATTACTCCAGTCACTGAATCAATCCGTCTCATCTAGGGTCTTCCTCTCCTACACTGTCCCTCCACCCTTCCAAACATGATGTCCCACTCCCAGGAATGGTTCCTCCTTACAACATGCCCAAAATATGTCAGACGGAGCTTCAGAATCCTTGCTTCCAAGGAGCAGCCTGGTTTCACCCTCTCTAGGATGAACTTGTTCTCTTAGCAGTCCACAGTACAGTCAACACATTTCTCCAGCACCAGCGCTCGAAGGCATCAATTCTCCTTCTGTCATTTCTAGTCATTGTCCAGCTTTCTGATGCATAGCAAGTTATTGGGAAGATCATGGCCTGGAGCGGGTGCACGTTAGTCTCCAGACTGACATTGTTGTCTTCAGTACTCTGGAGATGTCCCTGACAGCAGATTTTCCCAATGAAATTTGTATTGATTGTAGAGTCAAGCAAACTAAAGCTGTTAACAATCTCAATCTCTTCATTGTCTATCATGATGCTGCCAATAAGCCTAATGGTGAGAATCTTTATTTTTTTTTTTATGCTGAGCTTCCATCTATATTGAAGGCTGAAGTCCTTGACCTTCTGCAGCAAGCACTTCAGGTTCTTTTCAGTTTCAGCGAGCAAAGTTGTGTCATTTGCATAACTCAGGTTATTGATGAATCTACCTCCAGTCCTGATGCTACATTCCTTCTTACAGAGCCCAGCCTCTCAGATGGTCTGTTCTGCACATAGATTGAAAAGGAATGGAGATAGGACATATTCCTGGCATATACCCTTCCTGATTTTGAACCATGCAGTGTTTCCTTGCTCTGTTATTATGGTTACCTCCTGGTCCAAGTATAGGTTTTGCATAAGCACAATCTACTGTTCTGGGATTCCTATTCTTCCCACAGTTTGTTGTGATCTACACAGTTAAATATCTTTTCATAGTCAATGAAACATTGATAGACATTCCTCTGATACTCTCTGCTTTCAGCCAAGATCCATCTAACATAAGCTATAACATCCCTAGTACCATGACCTTTTCTAAACCCAGCCCACACCCCTGGCAGTTTGTATATCTACATCAATATCAGGGCTATAGTCTTCTCAATTTCATGCTATATATCAGAGAGCTGGACAGTGACTAGGGATGATAGAAGGAGAATTGATGCCTTTGAGCTGTGGTGCTGGAGAAGAGTGTTGATTAAACCATGGACTGCTAGGAAAACAAACAGGTTTGTCCTGGAGAGGGTGAAGCCAGAATGTTCCCTGGATTTAAGGATTCTGAAGCTTCATCTGACATACTTTGGACAAATTGCAAGGAGGGACCAGTCCTTGGAGAGGAGCATCATGTTTGGGAGAGTGGAGGGAGGGCGCAGGAGAGGAAGACCTTCAATGAGATGGATCAATTCAGTGATTGGGATAGTGGGAGTAGGTGTATCAGAGACAGTGAGGTTGGCACAGGATAGAGCAGGATTTAGGGCTCTTGGACATAGGGTCACTATGAGTCACAAGTGACCTGATGGCACATAACAATAACAACAACTATATATATATATATATATATATATATATATATATATATCCCTAAAGTTGAGACTAACTCTTAGCTGTCCATCCAGCAGGTTTTTATAGGCTGTACATTTTATGGGAGGCAATTGCCCATCTTCTCTCATGGAGCAGCAGGTAATATACACTTATTGGTTTTGTTATGTATATTGTGACCCTGCAGCAGGTTTTCAGAGATGGTGAATGCATGAAAAATGATTTCCAGTCTTTCTCTCACAGCAGAGCTATTGGATTCTTGCCTAATGGCAAGAAGCTGTTCTGCAATCCTAGACATGTGTTTCAATGTTGGTCACCAGCTGCTCTGTGGGAGAAAGATGGGTAATCTCCTCTCATGCGATTAACTGACTTTGAAAACTCACTGGAGGATCAGCTATGGGTAGGTTCCAACTCTACAGTACTCTAGATAACACAGGGAATTGGAATCTCAGACCATTTGATTGTGCTTGTGGAAAATCAATACACAGATGAACATTTGAAGAAGCAGAACAAGGAAACACTATATGGTTTCCAATCAGGAATGGCGTACAAAAGAATTTTATCCTTTCTCTACACCTACTCAACCTGTAATTTCAAAAACTGTACTTAGTATTCACTCCTTCTCTCAACAAAAATTACTCAAAGGCACATAACAACAACAACTCAACAAAAATTAATACGTATGCCAGTCATCATGGATACTGGTAAAGATATTATGTTCTTCTAACATGGATTAAAGTGAAAAATACGTTGTGGTTCCAATTGTAGACTCAAATGCTTAACCTTGAATTGTTAGTAAGGTTCTTGGAGGTGATGGCTGCCAGCAAAGCCAGGGAAAGGACGAAGCTCTTTCTACTATTCTCTAACAGCACTAATTGAAAGAGTTTGGAATTTGGACCAGATAAATGAAATATGGACCTTTGTTTTCTCATCAGTAAGATGGAATATTTAGTGCTAGTTTAGTGTTGTTATGGAGATTGAGTGAGTTAAGTATAAAGGATGTCTGATCAAAGGTGAGAACTTCTTGAATGATTCATTGGTAAAGTTGTTGTTGTTAGATCTTGTCAAGTGGACCAAGGCTATAGTGACACTATCAACAAATCACTATTTTGCACTAACCTGGACCATTTTCAGGATCTCTGCCATGCTCAAGCCCACTGTTGGTAAAGAACAGGGATAATAAAAAGTCTAGCAGAGGGAAATCTAAGGTACTGCCTCTCCCTCCTCAGCCTCTGAGTGAATCTTTTCCTCACTGTGACTGCAGTGTATGTAGAGCTCAAGCCAGCACACTAATTTTGGGGTCCTGGTGGCCTCTTTGCTCAGAAGTCCTGAGATCATCAGAACAGCAGGCTTCCACAGGCGAGCCTCAGGGGCTCCGTGGAGTAAATTTCTAAGAGCCAAGAAAACTCCCTCTCAGGCTCACTCATCCGGAACTTAAGATGTTGACCAAGTTCAGGCTGTGGGAGGAGAAGGCAAGTGCTGCATAGGCTGTGTTTAGTGGGAAAATGGGCCACCAGAGTTTCTGCTGTGGCTTGCTCTCAGAAAAATGCAATTTTCAAAGCCTCCACCCACCGCCCAGGGCTTTGCTGAAGAAGGCACTCTCTTACTTTCGTTGCCACTGGAAAACTCGTCTTCATAATCTGGCCCTACAAGACCTGCCTCCTCTCAGGATCCTACTGGGATGACTCTGGCTTTGTATGAGCTCTGATTCCTTCATTTCATGAACATGAGGCTAGTTTCTCATTTATAGTTTAAGTAATTGCTGTATACATTCTTCCATGCAGTTCATTTTTAACCCAAACTATACATTTCTACTAGGAAAGGCAACAGATGAGAAAAACACTCATTTGTTGAGCTCCTACTGTATACCTTGCACCAGACTAAGCACTTTTCAGATGTCATTACAGATAAGCTTTGCAACAGCTCTCCAACGTATTGATGCTGTTAGGTGCCATCAAGTAGAATACGACTCATAGTGATCCTATGAATAGCCACCCTGAAGCCTGCCCTATCTTGGGGCATCCTCCTCATTTCTGACATACTAGAGCCTATTTCTAAAGTCACAGTCTCAATATGTCTCATTGAGGGTCTTCCTCTCCTTTGCTAACCCCCCAGTTTTTCAAGCACAATGTCACTTCCCAAAAAATAGCCTCACCTAGCTATATGTCCAAGATATGAAAGACAGAACATTACCATTCTTACCTCCAAATAGCACTCTGGCTGCATCCGTACTGGGACATATCTGTGTTCTTTTGGAAGTTCATGGGTTATGTATTACTTTTCTCCAGCACCACAATTCAAAGATATCAGTTCTTCTGTCATTCATTGTCTGGCTCTCTGATGCATAGCAGATGCTTGAGAAGACCATGGTCTGAATCAGGCATACTTTTCTTCAAACTGACATAATTTCTCTTCAGTATTTTGGAGAGGTCCCTGAGAGAAGACTTGCCCAATGCAATATATCCCATGGTTTGACTGCTGGTAGCAAGGGGGTTGATTGTTAATCCAAGCAAGATAAAATCATTGACAACTTCAATCTTTTCTCTATCATAATGTTGACTGCTTAGCCTGTGGTGAGGATGTTTGTTTTCTGATGCTGAGATATAATATATACCAAAGGCTGTAGTTCTTGATCTTCTGCAGCAAGTGTTCCATATTCTCCATGTTCAGTAAGCAAAGTTGTATCATCAGCATAACACATATTGTTGATGAGTCTTCCTCCAATCCTGATGCTAGAGTCTTTTCCATAGAGTCTGGCTTCATGAGTTATTTGCTCAGCATAAAGATTGAATAGATGTGGAGAAAGAAAACAACCAGACACACATTCTTTTTGATCTTAAAACATGCAGCATTCCCTTGCTCTGTTTGCACAACAGCTTCTTGGTCTACATATAGAATCCATATGAGTACAATTAAGTGTTCTGGATTCCCATGTCTCTTAATGTTAGCCAACAAAAAAAGCACTAGTATTCATTTTACAGATGAAGAGAGTGAGGCTCACAGAGACACAAACTCCAGAATTAGAATCTATCTGCTGGACTCTGGTGCTTATTTAAACCATCTCTCTTTCATGATCTAGGTCCTCGATAGTAAAGCAAGACTTTCCACGGGGAGAAAAAGAGTGCCTTTTGTGGTGAAATTAGTTTGAAAATGCTGCTTCTTAAGGATCCTTATTGGATTTCATAGTCTGCAGTAGCATATTCTAGGCTCTGAGAAGTTCTGCAAGAGGATTCCTGCCTTACTTTACTTAGCCCAACACTCCCTGACAAACACTTCTTTCCTATTACCCCTGCTAAGATCCCCAATATGGCTGGGCACACACTTTGGGAAATACTGTCTTTGAGTTAAAGATCATGAATGGATAGAGAACTGTGATGGGCTAGTGTCAAGTAGCTGTCCTGCAATCTGGAAGGCACACAGTTTGAGGCCACCAGCTACTCCATGGGAAAAAGATGGACGATCTCCTACCATGTGATTAACTGCCTCTGAAAACCCACTGGAAGGTTAGCTAGGGGTCAGTTCCAACTTGATAGCACACAACAACAACACCTGTAGAAACAGTAGTCAAGAAAGCAAATGGTATATTTTTTCATTGGGGAAAACCTGCTCACCTGGATCTCTTTAAAGTACTAATTAATGAGGTCAGTTTAAAGATAAAAGAGCACTTGACTCAACTCATGATATTTGCGGTTGTTTCATGTACATGTGAAAGTTGGATAATGAATGAGGAAAACAAAACAAAACAAAAAAAATAGGTACCTCTGAAATGTAGTATTGGCAGAGTATTAACTATACCATGGATTGCCAAGAGAACAATTAGATCTGCACAGAGCGTTCTTTAGAAGCAAAGATGATGTAGCTGGCTTATAGAGAAAAATGTGCTTAAGCACAGCAGAGGTTGTGAAGATGAGGCAAGATCAGGCAGGTTGTACGTAGGGTTGCTATGTCTTCATGGCATACTACAAAGAGGGAGTCATTCAGGAACATGTTCTCTAAGAAACTTGAAGTGAACCTTAAAAGTTGAATTAGAGGTGAATAAAGCAAGTTTAGGAGAAGGCCATGCAAAGTCTATAGAGACAGAATAAAGAGAGAACAGCCCCAGCAGAAACCCAACATTTAAGTAGCCAAATGCTTAACATTTTCTTTAACCACAGTGATGTTTAAGCAGGAGTATGCACCTTTATTATTGCTATTTTTCTTGATAAGTTATACTTTTATCATAATATATTCCTCTTTATCTTTGCTAATTGTCAGAAAGGCCTATCTTGTCATATATCAAATATAGTGAGATAGTTATTAATAGACTTACTGTTTATATCACAAATAAAAATTGTGGCATTAAGACAGAAGAGAGCAAGGAAAGTGGTATTTTGCTTTCTTTTCCTTCCCACCCTTCAATCTCTTGTAAATGACTCTTAAAAGACAGTAACACTTGGATGACCGACTCAGTAGATATCAGCTCTACAGGGTATAGGACAACTAAGACAAGGGAATGAAGGCAAGAATGGCTCAAGGGACCAATGGAGGAAAACTAGCATTCATCCTTCAAATAACATGATTGTTCTCTTGATTCATTTAGTCTATGCCATTTGTTTGTCTTTTCATATGCTGAAAAGACAAGACAAAGTAGATGGGGGGAAAATATTTTTTTCTGTTTTAAGAATGGAAGGGGAAAAAAACAAAGAAAAAAGGTATTTTATCTCTTTATTTTAGAATTAACAAACAAACAAACAAAACCCTACTGCCATCAAGTAGATTCAGACTCATGGTCCTCCACTGGATTTTGGAGGGTATAGATCCTTCTGGGAGGAGAATTAGACGACTAGCCTTTGGGTTAATAGTCCAACACATTACACATTGTGCCACCAGGGGTCTTGCATCTTGACTGTTAGTGAGCATTAATTTCTTCATATAGTTATTAGATTAAGCTATCCTATTGTCCTCAATATTCTGCTGACATTGTATTGGGCTTTTATAATTTTCATAAATTAGTATGAAAGTAATTTAGATATTTAAAAATGTTAATCTCTCCCCATCTTTGTCCATGATATAGTTATACTTTAAAAACTGTAGAGAAATTTTATGTGTTCTTTAAGTTAAATCCCAAATAATATATAGTCTATTAGTATAGAGATGTTATTTTTATATTAATCTAATTTATAAAAGAGCTATATTATTTTGAATGTCTATTTTTCTGTCTATTTTCATATTGCTTTCTATACAAACTGTGGTACTTACATTTATTCATCTTCCTCTTTCCTTTCCAATACTTAAATCACATTATCACCTTTATTTTTCTATCATGTTATATAAAATCTTTAACGATCATGAAAAGAAAGAAGTTTCTAGATACTGTTTCACATTAAATGTGATGTTTGAGGTAGATTTATGAAGATAGCCAATAGCAAAATAAGAAAGAATTTTCCTAATTTCAAAGACTACAACCATGTTGTTGTTTCTGTTGTTATGTGCTGTTGAGTCACTTGTGACTCATAGCGAACCTATGTACAACAGCCCTAAACTCTGCTCTGTCCTGCACCAATCGCACTGTCTCTGACACTCCCATCCCAAATATCCCAGTCATTGAATCAATCCACCTCATAGAGGGCCTTCCTCTCCTGCGCTGTTCCTCCACCCTCCCGAGCATGATGTCCCTCTCCAAGGACCGGTCTCTCCTCACAACGTGTCCAAAGTATCAAAGTATGTTAGACGGAGCCTCAGAATCCTTGCCTCCAAGGAGCCACCCGGTTTAACCCTTTCCAGGACAAATCTGTTTGTTTTCCTAGCAGTCCATGGTATTCTCAATACTCTTCACCAGCACCACAGTTCAAAGGCACCAATTCTCCTTCTATCCTCCTTGGTCATTGTCCAACTTTCTGATGCATAACAAGTGATTGCAAAGACCATAGCCTGTATCAGATGCACCTTAGTCTCCAGAGAGGCACCATTGCTCTTCAGTACTTTGGAGAGGTCCCTAACAGCAGACTTTCCCATGGCAATGCGCCTTTTAATTTCCTGGCTGCTGGTGCCAAGACTGTTTACTGTGGAGCCAAGCAAACTAAAGCTGTGTACAATCTCAATCTCTTCACCATCCATCCTGATGCTGCCGATTGGTCCAGTGGTGAGAATCTTTGTCTTCTTGACATTGAGCCTCAATCCATATTGTAGGCTGTAGTCCTTGATCCCCTGCAGCAGGCACTTCAGGTCCTCTTCAGTTTCAGCAAGTAGGGTTGTGTCATCCGCATAACGCAGATTGTTGATAAATCGTCCACCGATCTTGACCCCACATTTCTCCTCATAGAGCCCAGCCTCCCAGATAATCTGTTCTGCATATAGGTTGAAAAGGTATGGAGATAGGATGCATCCCTGGCGTACGCCCTTCCCAATTCTGAACCATGCAGTGTTCCCCTGCTCTGTTCTGACGACTGCCTCCTGATCCAAGTATAAGTTTCGCATTAGAACGATCAAGTGTTCTGGGATTCCCATTCTTCTCAGAGTCAGCCATAGTTTGTTATGATCTACACAGTCAAATGCCTTTGCATAGTCAATGAAACACAGATAGACATTCCTCTGGTATTCCCTGCTTTCAGCCAAGATCCATCTAACATCAGCTACAATATCTCTAGTACCACGACCCCTTCTAAATCCAGCCTGGACTTCTAGTAGTTCTCTGTTGATGTGCTGTTCCAGTCGTTTTTGGATAATCTTCAGTAAAATCTTGCTTGCATGTGAAATCAGTGAGATTGTTCTGTAGTTTCCACATTCTGCTGGGCCACCTTTCTTTGGGATAGGAACAAATATCAATCTCTTCCAGTCAGTTGGCCAAGTGGTCGTTCTCCAGATTTCTTGGCACAACTTGTTGAGCATGTCCAGGGCAGCATCTGTTAACTGAAATATGTCAATTGGTATACCATCTATTGCTGGAGCCTTATTTTTTGTCATTTCCTTCAAAGCAGCCTGAACTTCTTCTTTCATCACCATAGACCCCTGCTCATGTTATTTCATGAAATTCTTCTGTGTCTTCCAATTCCTTTCGATACAGTAACTCAGTATATTCCTTCCATCTTCTTTTAATACTTCCTGGATCATTTAACATTCTGCCGAAAGCATCCTTGATTATAGCAACTTGAGGTTTGAATTTGTTCTTCAGTTCCTTGAGCTTAAGATCTGCTGAGTGAGTTCGGCCCTTTTGATTTTCTGACTCCAACTCCTTGCACATTTCATTCTAATATTTTGCTTTATCACCCTGTGCTGCCTTTTGAAATCTTCTATTCAACTCTTTAGTATCTTGAATTCTTCCCTGTGCTTTGGCTTCTCTGTGCTCCAGTCTATAATATTTCCTCATGTTATATTCTGCCACTTGGTTCAAATCCACCAGCTGCTCTGCAGGAGAATGATGGACAGTATCCTCCCATGTGATCAATTGCCTCTGAAAACCCACTGGAGGTCAACTATGGGTTGAATCTGATTTTATGGCACACAACAACAACTATCACATACTATTAAAATATTTTCTTTTCATTTTCCCATCAGATTATTTAAATAGCCCAAACCATACAATATACAGCAAATAAGATGTCTTCATGTTTTATTTTCAGGCAGAGATAAGTCAAGTTGAAACTTGTGCTTGTTCAGGAATTGTTGTTGTGTCCTAGTGTTATAAATATGTTTGACCAAGGAGTCCTACACACTGGGTGGGGTTGCCACCTTCAGATTTCTCTCTTTAGGGAATACAAGACACACAGATGGAAAATTAAAGTGATGGTGTGATCATTCATTAGAATTCTTACAGAAAGCCCTATTGGTTGTTATGTGACTACCTGATATTAGCATCTGTGACAACAGGAACTCAGCTGATTCACAGACAAATATATCTATAAGACATTCAGAAGATTATCTTTCTGAGGGAGTCTTCGGCTCTTCGAAGACCTGCCTCTGTTTTCTTAGGTGGAATAAGCTGGAAAATTTAAGGGTGTCTTTAAGTGGTCCCTCTAATTCATTGCTCACTTATTTGGCCCTACGTCCTCTACAAAATTCTTCTTTTGATCCTGACCTCAGAAATTTCCTTTACAATATTATTTGTTATTTTCTTTTACTTCTTTTTAGCTCCTTTCCTTGCAGACCAGTTAGGTTTGGGGGCCACAAAAGGTAATATTTACAATCGGACCTCTTTTACTTCAAAGAAGAGACTTTTCTCTACTTTCATTATAAAAAAATTAGTAATGGGGACTAAGCATTGTATAATGGTCAGTATGTACCACCTTTACTTTGAATGTTATTGTTTGATGCCGTCGAGTCGTACATGACTCATAGCGACCCTATGAACGAAGAACCTGAGCACTATTCGTACATAGTTTCCGGAGGCAAGTCATTTCGGAAGCGGATGCCGCTCCTGCTTCCAGGCTTGATTTAGTCGGGAAGCTCCAGCCAACACTGTCCCACCATGGGTACCTGTTACCACGATTGGCACATCACTGTCACAGGCTTCAGCATCACAGCAACCACAAGTTACCTCTGTACAGCAATGCACAGACCAGTGCTATACCACCTAGAAGAATGTTTGACTATCTTATAATAGTAAAGAACATTGCCTTTGTTCAAGATATCATAAAATACGATGTAAACTAATTGTTGAATTCTTCAGATAGTGTAAAAATCAAGATTATGTCTTAAGTAACTAAAATAATCTTTGAAAATTTAAATAAATATTTAGTAAGTTGATGCTTACTTATCTATCTCTCCCTAATTATGTCTTATAGTTTTATAAACAATTAATAGAAATATATCATGCTATCAATTATGATCTCAGTGATTCTGAACACGTATGTATTTGTTGAGAGCTAATAGGATATATTAGAAATATCTGGAAGGAACCTAAGTCTTTTAAAAATTTTTAGAAACTGGCATATCAGCCTTGAAATGCTTCCTGTGTGAGCTTTCTTCACTTTGTTTGAGAAAGCTTTAACAATAAATATAAGGGCTTACTTTCTTGAATTTGGTTGCTGTGAGTGTGTGTCTCTTTGGCCACTAATGTGACTTCTGTCAGTGCCTGGCTCTTGTGCGGTTCTTTCTCCACCTACTGACTCAGAGAATGCTGTGCTTCTTGCAGGTCTTTAAGTTGAGTGTTCTCAGAACATGCATTTTGCTTACTTGTGTGTCTGTTTAAAGAGATCTCATACTTAAGTCTATTTAAATTATGACTTTTAATTAGTGCTAAGGCTGTGATTTCCTTTACCAAATGCAACAGACTCAGAATCTATACATTTGACACAACTGCAAAATATTATTTCACGTACCATTGCCCCCCTCCCCCCAACTATTTCCCTTTTGGCAATGTTACCAGGAGGGGCCAATCCTTGAGAAGGACATCATAGTGGAGGTGTAGAGGATCAGTGCAAGAAAGGAAGACCCTTGATGAGATGGATTGACACATTGACTGTGGCAATGGGGTTAAGTGTGTCAGAGACAGTGAGGTTGGCTCAGGATAGGGCAGGTTTCAGAGCCATTGTTTACAGGGTTGCTATGAGTTATAGATGACTAGATGACACATGTTGTTATTGATTGCTGTAGAGTCAAAGTCAACTCATAGCAACTCTATGACACATGACAACAACAAATATCCCTTTTAAGCTAATAGTAATAATTTTTAAATTAATAACTAAGATGTTTTAGTAGGGGGAGCTTTGGAAATAGGAATGGCATCCACTTCCTAAACAACATGCCTCTGGAAATACTATGAACTTTGATAAATGTTGATAGTTGTAGAGGGACTTCAGGCCTTTTGTTCATAGGGTTGCTATGAGTCGTTCTCTACTTGAAGGCAATCGACAGCAGCAACAACAGTAGGGGGAGCGCTGGTGTCGTAGTCAAATCCATCAGCTGCTCCACAGGAGAAAGACAGGCACTCTCCTCCCTTGCCATTTACAGCCTCTGAAAAATCTGCTGAAGGGACAATTATGAGTTTGTATCTAACAACAGTGAGGGAGCTCTGGTGGTTTAGTGTTAAAGAGTTGCCCTCATAACCTAAAAGCCCATTGTTTTCTAACCTCAAGGCCCACAGTTTTCTTCCAGAAGTGGCTCTGTGGGAAAAAATTAGCAATTTCCTCCCACATGATTGACTACCTCTGAAAACCTGGCAGAGGGTCAGCTGTTGTTTCCAAGTCAATGACATATAACAACAGCAATAATCACTACTCAAGAAGACTCATAGCGTCTTTCTGTATATAATTTAGATTTTTCTGTATTCCACTACGGTTTTGAGATCTTTCCAGCTCTGTCTCTTCAACTCAGATAAGTGAGTGGGCTCTCATTTCTCACTCAACAGACCATATCCTGGAAATTCATTCTACTCAGTAAAATATGGCAACTATAAGATTACTTGCTTTGTTTTTTTTTTTATGAAAGATCATTGTTATTCATTACCAGATATCTATTTTCTTTAAAGCTGTTGTTTCATGTGAAAGGAAAAACCAACCTGCTTTGTAAACATTCATTCAAATTACAATTGAAAAAAACCTTTGTTTTTTCATATTCATCCTCTTTTTAAAATTAACTTTTTCCACTTTAGGATTAGTTCAGGTCTCATTTCTTTATCTCAGTTGAAAGATGAAGCCTACAGTATAGCTTTGCATTTTGAAACATTAAACAAATAGAATAAATAAATAAAGAATAAATAAAGGATATAATGCCTGTTTTCTCTTGACATTTATGAAATTGGTTGAATATGGATGTAGTTTTGGGTTGTGAATATAGACTTGTTGTTAGGAATAAATTAAACCAGTAATGTTGCATGAACTTCATTTCCCATGTCTGCTGTACACAAGGTCATGCATTTTGCTTGAGCATGTACCGGGAAGTAGAATTTCAAGGATATAGACTATGTGTATTTTCAACTAAATCAGAGAACGTGTAAGTATTTTTTTTAGATACCAATATACATATAAGATTTTGATGCGAAGAATCACATATGAAGTTCATATGAGGAATCACATTGTATAATATTTTAATTAAAATGTGAATTCTGGTTATATGAGGAAGTATTGTATTGTGGTTCTAATGTGCATTTTTCTTGATGCCCAATGAGATCTGCACCTTTTTCCATGTTTATAGATTAGTTTAATTTTCTGTGCTGTGATGGTTTGGGTCTTTTTCCTGTTTATCTATGGGCTCATCTGCTTTAAGAGCAATTTGCATAAGAAAAAAAGACACATAATATGTACCTATTGTATAATTAAATACATATACTTGTAAAGGGTTTATCCATATCTCTACTATAACTCCATTTACATTTACCTCTTCTATTTCTACTTCTGTATTTATGTCCATTTGTCTATTCCTAGTATATGTATGAAAACCCACACATCCTTTAGAAACATATTTATCTTCCAGAGACAAGGTTTGTTGTTGTTGTTGTTGTTAGATGTCACCAAGTCCACCATGACTCATAGAAACCCTATGAACAACAGATATGAACCCTGTCGTATCCTGTACCATCTTCATAACTTCTGACACATCAGAGCCCATTGCAGCAGTCACTGTGTCAATCCATCTGGTTGAGGGCCTTCTTCTGTTTTACCACTCTTTCCAAGCATTATGTTCCTCTCCAATGAATGGTCTCTCTTAACAACATGCCCAAAGTATGTGAGATGAGGCATTGTAATCTTTGTCTCCAAGGAATACTCTAGCTGTACTTTCTCTAAGACATATCTGTTTGTTCTTTTTGTAATCCATGTGATATGTAGCACTTTTTTCTAACATCACACTTCAAAGGCATCATTTTTTTCTTCTGTTACCCTTGTTCATTGGTTAGCCTCAGATACACAGCAAGTGATGGAAATGACCCTGGCTTCAATCAGATGCATCTTAGTTTTCAAAGTGACATTATTGCTCCTTGGCACTTTGGAGAGACCCTTGACTTTCTCAGTGCAGTATGTCTTCCTGATCTACTGACTGTAGTTATCAAGGACGTTGTTGATTGTGGATCCAATTGAGAATGAAGTAATTGACAATTTCAATCCTACGGGAACAATACCAGGAAGTAGTGTACAATCAAGAATCACTGAAGAAATTGGCAAAAAATTGAGGCCCCAGGGATTAATGAAATATCTATTGACATGTTTCAACAAACAGATAGACTTACCAGTCTATGCCAGGAAATTTGTAAGATAGCTACCTGACCCATTAACTGGAAATATTAATTTTTGTTCCCATTCCCCAAAAGAGTGATTCATCTGAATGTGGAAATTATTACACAATATTACAAATATCACACACTAATAAAGTCTTGCTAACAATCATCGAAGGTTGGTAGGAACACTAAATTGACAGAGAAAAGTCAGATGTTCATGCTGAGTTTAGAAGAAGCCATAATAGCAGGGATATTGCTAATGGTAAGACGGATCTTGGCTGAAAGCAGAGAATACCAGAAAAATGTTTATCTATAATCTCAGGACACTTAATTGTGCTCATTTGAAACCTGTACCTAGATCAGAAGGCTGTTGTGTGAACAGAGCAGGGAAAGACTGTGTGGTTGAGATCAAGAAAGGCATCCATCAGGGCTGTATTTCTGTATCCTTTCCCCATACCTATTCAATCTGTATGCAAAGCAAATAATTTGAGAAGCTGGACCCTATAAAGTAGAATGTAGCATCAGAATCAGAAGAAGACTTACATACAATCTGCATATGCAGATGACACAATTTTGCCGAAAGTAAGGAGGACCTGAGATGCTTACTGCAGGTCATAGACTACAGCTTTCAATATGGATTGCCTCCTAATATCCAGAAAACAAAAATCCTCACCACTGAATCAATAAGCAACACTATGATAGATACTGAGAAGACTGAAGTGGTTAACAATTTTGTCTTCTTAGGATCCACAGTAAATACCCGTGGCAACAGTAGTCAAGAAATCAAAAGTAAAGAAAAGGAAGTGATAATCCTGGTGGATTTGATGTATATGGCCTGGAGTAATTTGGTTGTAGTTAAAAGAAATTTTTCAAAATGCAAGATTTCAAACTTGTGCCTGTTAATTCTTATCTGCACAGTCATAAGAGGATATTGAGAGTGGTTGGGAGTCATTCTCTTGCTGTCATATTAAATTCTTATTATTTCATTTTCCAGGTATCATGGAGTTTGTATCTTCCTCTTTATCCAGATATTTTTTGGTCATTCTTTTCTTACAAAGAATATTACTCATCTCAGGTACGAATACTGTGTGTTTGCATATATGTGTGTCTGGTGTCTACAAAGATAATGTAAGTAAATGAGACCAGAAAAAATGAGTAAAATTTACTGCTATTCCTCAGATTATGCAATTTCATTTAGTTTGGAAAATAAAAATGAGTGTTTAACAAAGTCTAGTAAAAATGCTTTACACTTGTCCTGGCTTTCTGAGCCTTTACTATATCCTATAATAAATATTGTTGTGTAATCTAGAAGATGAGAAGGTATGCGTTCAGTATATACCCATGGGAGGCACAAAAATCTCACTGGACATTACTAATGAATATAAGCCCTACATTTAGAGAAACTATACAATAATTTATGTGATCCTGTGAATTACTGGGTTAGTAGGACCTCAGAAGAAGTTGGTATGAGTTGACATGATCCACAGTCTTCTTAGAGCAAGTAGACTCATTTGATTGATAACATTTCTTGAGACCATAGAGGTAAAAATTCTTAGCAGATATTGGTAGCATATAGAGTAATGAATTTGGCATAGTTGGGAAAAGAAAAATTTAACAGTATGGGAGGAGCTGTGTGGTATTTATATTTTAATAAAAATATAATTTAATCCTCAAAATTAACAATTTTAAAAATTATTATTTCTTCCAAACTGTGGATAAGGGATTCTGGCAGTGTCCAGCTGAGTGATTCCTCTATTTCTATGTGATAGACCAAATGACTTGGTCTAGAAGACCCAACATAGATTCACATGTATCTGCCACCTTGTTTGAGTTGCCTAAGTAGGCTAAGATCAGATGGGGATCAGAATCTCTATCAAGTGCATAGTTAGATATAGTATATGACATTTCAGAACTCTTAGAAAAATGTTTCCAAATATGAGAGCTTCTCATTTGTGAAATTGGTCACAGAACTGACACAGTCCTTTATCTGCTATATTGTACTTACGAGGCAAAACAGTTATAAGTTCATAAGAAAGGATCATAAAATTTTTCTCCTGATGGAAAGAATGCCAAAAATTTATGGTCATGTTTATTTCATAAACAAAATTAATATTAAAAGAGTAACTGGGTGGTTATCTAAGGAAACGTTGTTTAGCAATACTTAACCTGAACGGTTTTCTCAGCCATGGAAAATAGCCTCTACATTCATTTGTTAAATATTTACTGTATTCTTCCTCCATTCAAGAAACGTTTTATGTATTGGGAATGCAAATGAATTCAATGAACTCTACTTTCACATAACTTAAATATTGGTGGGACAGAAGAGAAAATAAAGTGAAGATATTTGGTAGTTACATGTACCATAAAGATGCATAAGGATGATTAATGGAAGTGCTGAAAGCATTGTGAGAGAAACAAAAACAAGAACTTTCTTAGAAGTTGGAGTTTTAGCTGAAACTAAAGTGACTAGAAGAATCAGTTATAAGAAAAAAAAAATCAGAGTATAGATACCCTTAAGAGCTAAATAATAAAAAAGGAATTTAGCAACAAGAATCAAGAAAGAAGGCCAACGATCCAGAGCAAATTGATTTAGGTGGAACTTTCTGAGCCTTCAAGAAGACTAAATTCTTGGTCTCTCAATTTCTCTACAGAGTATTTCACTGTAAGCAGGTCTGTGAGCCACTATGTGACCACAGTAGGCAGACAAGCTGAACTCAGCTGTCAGCTTTCCCCACCACAGAATGCAAAGCACAGGGAGGTGGGATGGTTTCGGCATCACCACTCTGAACTGGTTTACTTATATGAGGATGGGAAAGAACTGTATGGAGAAAGAACTAAGACCTATATGAATCACACAGAATTTCTAAAGGATACTCTGGAAGAGGGAAAAATGACTCTCAGAATTCACAATATTAGTAGTACCGATGATGGACAGTACCACTGCTTCTTAAAAGATGCTAACACCTATGAAGAAGCCGTCATGGATCTGAAGGTGGCAGGTAAGGACAGAAAAGAGTTTTGCCAGTAATTCCATTCTGGAACCAAGATCCTAAATTTACTATAACATGAGGAATTTTAGGACAGAAAAAAATAAATAAAAAATAA
>NW_006399755.1:1748315-1748903 GCF_000299155.1 Elephantulus edwardii
GCAGGGTTGTGTCATCTGCATAACGCAGATTGTTGATAGATCGTCCACCAATCTTGACCCCACATTTCTCCTCATAGAGTCCAGCCTCCCGGATATATGATCCAGGTAGCATTAAAAGAAGATGGAAAGAATATACTGAGTCACTGTATCGAAATGAATTGGAAGACACAGAAGATCTTCATGAAACAACATATAAGCAAGAGCCTATGGTGATGAAGGAAGAGTTCAAGCTACTTTGAAGGAAATAGCAAAAAATAAGGCCCCAGGAATAGATGGTATACCAATTAACATATTTCAGCTAACAGATGCTCCCCTGGATGTGTTAACCAAGTTGTGCCAAGAAATTTGGAGAACAGCCACTTGGTCAACTGACTGAAAGAGATCTATATTTGTTCCCATCCCAAAGAAGGGTGACCCAACAGAGTATGGAAACTATAGAACAATATCGTTGATTTCACATGCAAGCAAGATTCTATCGACGATTATCCAAAACGACTGGAACAGCACATCAGCAGAGAACTGTCAGAAGTCCAGGCTGGGTTTAGAAGGGGTCATGGTACTAGGGATATTGTAGCTAATGTTAGATGG
>NW_006399755.1:1749142-1756839 GCF_000299155.1 Elephantulus edwardii
TCTATCTATCTATCTATCTATCTATCTATCTATCTATCATCTATCCACATTAGTCTCTCTCTCTCTTTCCATACACACCATACACACACACATCCCCCAATCTCTCTTTCCATCTATCTACACCTCTCTCTCTGTCACACACACACACACACACACACACACACTCCTTTTTAATATACTGGAATACCCTCTCACATACTTTGGTCATATTGCCAAGAGGGCAGAGGAACAGCACAGGAGAAGAACATCCTGCATGAGATGGATTGGCACAATGGCTGGGGTAATAGGGGCTGAAGTATCAAGATAGGACAGAGTTCAGAGCTATTGTGCATAGGGTCACTATGAGTCATAGAGTGACTTGACAGCACATAACAATGATTGCATCATTTAAAGAGGAAAAGAATACTACAAAAGTGGAGAGCATTATGCTGAGTGAATTAACTCAGTACCACAAGGACAAATACTGTAGAAAACTATTATGGTAGAATGAGTATGAGGATACAAGGGGAGAGAGTGGAAGCAGAGGGCGGGTGGGTGGTGTGGGATGTTAATCATAGGGTTGTGCAATTTGATGGGTGGGGGGTGTGTGTGAAAGAAATGGGAAGGGTCTTGTGTGAAAAACAATGTATTAGAACTTTGTAAATGAATTAGTATAAAATTTAAAAAAGAACTAAAAACTTTTAAAAATCCAGATACTGTTAGAAATTGGTCATATTTACTTCAGATCAACTTGGAGTCACTTTTTTACTCATCAGTAATACCACTCACTTTCCTCTTTTCCCAGAGATAGCCAATAAATTAATATTGCTATGATTTATGTATGAACATATAAAGCATTAACCTATGTTTTCAAAATTTGCTTAATATCATTGTACATAACCTATTAACCCAATTTGCACTCTCGGTCTTATATTGTTAGCATAAATCAACATTTAGTGAGTAAAGAAATTTTTTAAAACTTATTGTAGTATTTTATCCTTTAAGATGAACTAATTCCATTAGTTAATGCATTCCCATACTGATAAGAATTAACAGATGAGTTATTGGTAAATGTTAATTCCTATGTTATATTGTGATCGCTATGTGCAAAAGAGTTTCCTTAGGACACATAGCTAGCAGTTAAGTTTTTAAGTTATTGTATGCAGGTAACTCCAGCTTAGTTTACCTAATTGCTCTCCAAAATAATTGTGGCAATTTATACTCAAAAAGCCAGGTAGAAGTTGCATTTATTGTGATAGTGGGTATTTTCAAACTTAAGAACTTCAGCAAATTTTATTTTATCTGAGATTTTTCCTTACTAATAGTAGATTTTTTAAAAATAGTAGATGTTTGTTTGTTTTATGCTTTAATTAAAACTTAATTTTCTCCTTTTATCACTTGCCTTCTCAATGGCATCTAATAGTAAAAAAAAAATCACAAAACCAACAATCTCTGCTTATTGTCTTTGCTCTTTGTATTACTGAATTTTCATTTTTTCTTCTGAGTTTGAGAGAATTATTTTTATATTTTGTAAAGTTGGCTTTTTAATATCTTTTACAATACTTATTATCCTATCAGCTTAAAAAATATTTTTGTTGTGACTTGTACAGATTTAACTTTGGTATTATATAGTCTTCTGATCTTACGATCTCATGATCTATCTTACTACTTTCCTATGTATCTTCCAATGAGAAAATTAAATTTTATTGGGAACTATGCTTGGACTAGCATTTAATTTAGAGATAAATTTAAAGATATGTGGCATCTTTTATTTTTTAATAATCATATAAGGATATACAATGTAAATTCCATTTTATAATAGTTTAGTCCAATTTTATATATTTATAAAAGTCTTTTATACCTTTTATCAAATGTCTTATTAATTAATTGCTTTTTCTGTATGTGTTGGTGCCACTGAGTTGTAGATGACTCATAGCAAACCTAAGAACAAAAGACCTGAGCACTTGTGTAACTTTCATTGTTTCTCCAAGTTCATAGAGTTTCTGGAGGCATGCCACTCCTGCTTCCAAGCTTGTTTTGATCAGGGAGCTGCACCAAACACAGTCCATCCTGGGTAACCATTATCACATTTTACACATCAGTGTCACAATGTTTAGCATCACAGCAACCACAAGTTACCTCTATACAGCAAAAGGAAAGACCAGTGTTATACCACTTATAAGACTGTTTGACCAAAAACAATTAAAACCAGGCTTGAGGGCTGCAGAAGAGGAGCCCAAATGCCTTTTTAAATAGAGGGCTGAATACAATCAACTCACACCCAAAGGCTAATAAACATTTTATGCACCCTATGTCTCACCAGAACCAGAAATCCTTTCTGTATGTATGAGGTATAATTGAATTTTTAAACAATTATAGTTATGATATTAGATGTGTTACTGATTGACTTTTGTTGTTTTTATTTAAACAGTATTTTTAGAATAAATACTGTTCAACTTAAAAACTCAATGTTTCAAAGGATTACTAAAAAAAGTACCCACTAATAAGCAGCCAATGTAATTAATTTAATATTTACCACTTCTGAGATATGTTATGTCTTTATGTAGGCAAATATTTAATATATTATACTATATAAATGTCTATACATATACAGACAAGTAACTATATATGTACATGAATTTATTTATATGTACTTCTAAAGAAAATGTCAATATAACACTCATATTTATTTGAAACTTCTTTTTTATTTAATAACATGAGTTCTAATTTTTTATATCAGTATACAAATTATTTTCTATTCCTCATTGTAGTTATAAGGATTCTATACTGTGGATTATTTAGGAATTGTTTTATTTTATTAATAATTTGAAAAAAATATATTGCTTCTAAGACCTTAAATGTATACACAATTCCCTAATTAATAACTTTGAATATATTAATACATAAATAAAAACATGTTCAAGTGTGACGTGCATGTGTTTTGTATATGTAGAAAAACTTTAGTATCAGTTTGTCCAGTTACATATACATGCACACACATAAATCTTAGTATTTATGAAGCTGCATTGAATCAAAAGAGCAATTAAGAAAGATCTGCCATGTTTTTCTGCTCTTTATAGAGCTTATGCTCCTACTTGAACAAGGAACTGGATAAGGACACAAGTTGAATATGGCCTGCATTTGGATTTGGAGTGTTATCTTTGCCCTTCATGTGACTACCCTTGTTAATTTTATGGCCTATATAGCAGACCTCAGAGAAGAAGAGGGCCCAATGTCTTCTAATTTTCTTTTATTTTTTATTATTTTTCTCATTCACATTGTATTTCATAAAACCATTCCCATACACTGTGTCTTAATCACCTTTAATCTATGCCCACTCTTACCCTGTGTTTTTAGATCCCCACTGGATCTTTCCTAATTCCTTCGTTCCCTCCCTCCACCAAACTCTACTATAGCATTATTTCCCCTCTTCCCACCCTTAATCCCCCTGTCCCCTTCCCTTCCATTTTTGGATATCCATACACTTCTTCCTAGTAGTTATCCTTCTGTTTTTACAATAATGGATTTATGCAGTATTTGTCCTTATCAGACTGTTAGTTCACTCAGCATAATGCTCTCCAGTCTCTTCCATATTATGTAGTCTTTTCTAAAACTGTTGCTCCTGAGTGTTACATAGTATTCCATCATGTAAATGTCTTTCTGATTTTTTTTCACTGCATATCCATTATCATAATATAATTTCTTTCTCCTCCCTTAGGTCTGGGCTTGGAGATACAGATTTTTGTTGAGTTGCATGAACCAGAAGGAATAGTGGTGGAGTGTAATTCAGGAGGGTGGTTTCCACAACCCCAAATGGAGTGGAAAGGCAACAAAGGGCATGTCATTCCACACTCAACAAAATTCTACACACAGGATAGAGATGGACTATTTCACATTAAGATAACTCTTCTTCTCAAAAATACCACTCAGAACCACATCACTTGCTGCATTTATAACCCAGTGACTGATCAAGAGAAAAAGGCAAATATTTTCCTATCAGGTGAGTACTTGTGACTTGGTTCTACCTAGAAAGAATTTATATTTTTCCCCAATAAGATGATTAATTAAAGATAAAATTAAGTAAAATAATGAATGAAATTGCTTTATAAACTGTAAACTGTAAATAGATAATATTTAAATCTTAAATTGTTGGGAACAGAATAACACCCTATGATAGAAGATTATTTTAAAAATAGAAGTTATTATAATAATTAGACAAAGAGCAGTCTATCTGTAATGTTGAGAGAAATATGCTACTTGTTATTTTGTAACATTTGTTACCACCTAACTCCCATAAACACTGCTTTTTAACATTCTTAAAAGGGAAATGATAAATGTATGCTTTTTTGAATTTTAAATTCAACATGGAAAGTATAATAGTTTTATAAAATGTAAGGTCTTATGTAGAATTAATGTTGGTTTTAAAATTATAGAGGTTTATAAGTAGTTGTTTTCTAATTTTCTATGTTGTTGTTAAGTACCATCGAGTTGTAGGTCACTGATAGCGACCCTATGAATGAAAGACCTGAACACGTGTATAACTTTCATAGTTTCTCCACTTTCATTGAGTTTCCAGAGGCAAGCTATTTTGGAAGTGGATGCCACTCCTGCTTCCAAGCTTGTTTTGATTGGGGAGCTTCACCAAACACTTGTCCACCTTGGATAACCATTATCACATTTGACACAACAGTGTCACAGTGTTTAGCATCACAGCAACTTTGAGTTATCTCTGTACAGCAAATGGACAGACCACTACCATAATACCACTTAGAAGAATGTTTGACCAAAACCCATTAAAACAAGGCCGGAGTGCCACAGATGAAAATCACCCACCTTTGGCTAGGTAGCATAACTTTCTAGCCACTAGGCAAACAGAGCTCTCTCGTTGTTGTTGCTGTTGTTAAGTGCTGTCAAGTTATAGACAACTCAGAGACCTGATGAGCAAAAGACCTGAACACTTGTATAATTTTCATTGCTTTTAAAAGGATAAGATGTCAGATATGCTCCAAAGATCATTTTCTCTGGAAAGAAAAATGAATTAATTATCATTAACTGGTTGTTTGATTAATTAACATTCAACATTATATTAACATATATCTCCATACTAGTGGAACATTTCTGAATAGAAAAAGGTAATAGTTTAAATTCAATGTACAAATAAGTTCTAGTGGTTGGAAAAGTATAGGGTCAAAGATAGTAGAACTTCAGTCACATGATTGACACAGTGACAGCAACAGTGACCTTGAACATGGTAGAGATTATGAGAATGGTGGAGGATTGAGCAAGGTTTCCATCTTTTGTTCTAGGGCTGTTATGAGTCAGTAATAGACCTGATGACACCTAATAGAAATGACACATGGGGTATCAAAATTCTTGCAAATATTGTCTTGCTTAAGGTTTCTATTTTAACATATATCTATGTGAGGTTTTTATGGTGGAAAGAAAATTTTAATATTTGCTACCTAATCCTGATGATATTATTTAAAACTGCTGCTCTCTGTTTAGCTTATATGTAGTCAGCTTTTATGTAGAGTCAATTCTGATTTGACCAAAATGACTCCGAGCAAATGTGAATAATGATAGGGCAAATGCTTGGTTGATACAAGTTTCTGAACTTGGAGGAATTTGAGTAGTTTCTTCCCTTCCCACCTTTTAGAATTATTTTAATTATTTACCACCTTTTAATTATTTTTTCTTCTTTTATTCCCTTTAAAAAAACATTTTTATGAGAATATTAGCTTTCTGCTGGGAAAATGTTTCTTCCATACTGCTTCTAAAGGAAGTTCCTTTAGAACTTCTGAGAACAGAGAAGTCAGTTCATAATAATTTGATAACCAAAGGCCATCTTAGTTTTACTTCTTGAATTTCAGGCCATTAAATTTTCTTCAAACTTCCTAAATTTTCACCAGGGGTATTTTTTATTCAGTTCTAAAATAATTGGCTTCTCCACATCTTACCTACATTATGATGTTCTGAGCCTTGGAGAGTAATTTATTTTTTGTCTCACAGATAGTCTGCTAGAAAGTTAGAAAATGAGTTATTCCTTATTCAATTTTGTTCTACCCTCAGTCTACTAACTCTGATACCCCATCCTTTCCCTAAGTCCAACTTCTTTGGCCAATAGCCCTGACCAAAGCAAGCCCAGAGTATCACAGGAAAAGCAAGCCCTAAAGGGGATTTCTGCTTCCTCACAGAAATCTTTCTTACCTAACGGAGTGTGGTAGTCCAGTTTCTCTACTTATGAAATCTTTCTGCTCTCCTTTTCAGATATCCTCTTCAAATTGCAATTAAATGTTTCAATGAAGCTATATCCTTTGGGAACTTTGTTTATGGTCCAGCTTTTTCTGTGTGTCATTATAAAAGGTATTTAATGAAAAAAAAATAGTTTTGATGCCATATAGCCTGTAAACAGTTGCACTGCTAACTCACGAGCAGCACTTCTCTGGCGGTTCAAATCCATTGATGATTCCTCAGGAGAATGATGGGAAATCTTTGCCTGTCTGATGTACAGCCTCAGAAATATGATGGATAGTGAGTTATGAGTTGACTCTGACACAACTGAAATGAGTTTTAAATTAAAAAAAGTTAAGAGCTCTGAAGCCATTTCTTTATTTGATGTTAAGTACCTAGATGAGTCTCACAAAAAGGTGTGTACACCTGCATTGCATTTTGCCAAAGAAAATTAAAGGATCTTAAGCTATTCCTAAGGTTAGTCTGCCATCCATTGTTGCTGTTATAGAAGCTACTACTGCAGAGATTACCTGATCCTTTCACAATTATCATTATTTTTACTTTGCATCATTTTCTGGAATCATTGTTTTGACTTCCTACATGATATTTTAAATCTTTTTATGCTCCTAATTCAAATGATCCATAATATTTCACATAAACAATATGAGAAAAATAAATGATCCATTGACTACATTCTTGGTCCTCCTGAATATTTTTTAATTACCTTTTTTTTATGAAATTAACTTGATTTGAAGATATAAAATTTTATACCACATTGGGGGGACAAAATAGAGCATAGAAACGTAGAGAAAGTATCAGAAAGATTTGAAAAATCCTGACATAGAGTTGTAGGCCATGCAAGATGAGTAACAGAAGTGATAAGCTGTGATCACACATTCTCACCTCTTCTTGGAGAAAGTAGAAGTTGATCAAGACATTATAGGAAAAAATTAAAACTCTACAATGACATCATTCTACCACGAGGAGGGTTTTTTTCAGGCTGTTGTCTTGGTTTCTAATTGCTTCTACAGAGAGTCTGTCTGTATTTATTTATTTTAAATATGGAATGCATCACGAATTTGCATGTCATCCTTGCACGGGGGCCATGCTAATCTTCTCTGTATCGTTCCAATTTTAGTATATGTGCTGCCAAAGTAAGCACATGTCTGCATTTCTTCCAATAGATTTTTATGTTCTTGTGGCAGCTTATTATTATCAGCCAACATCAAAATTAAAAGATATTAATTCCTCAGTCTTCCTTATTGTTATTGTATTGAAAGGAATTGGCAGACACAGAAGAATTTCATGAAACAACAGGTGTTGTTGTTGTTACGTGCCCTCGAGTCGCTTGCGACTCATAGCGACCCTATGTACAACAGCCCTAAACTCCACTCTGTCCTGTGCCAAGCGCACTGTCTCTGACACTCCCATCCCAATTATCCCAGTCACTGAATCAATCCACCTCATAGAGGGCCTTCCTCTCCTGC